>NC_091803.1:18482169-18785199 GCF_041296235.1 Equus asinus | reverse complement strand
CTGCCACAGCTGCTCCCTGTGACCCAGGGCCTAATGGATAGGCATGGAAGCCTACGACACCTGGAGCAGTAGCCACTCCCCGTGGGACTCAGAAGTCCCAAGTGTGAAATTTCACAGCAGAGATCTGCACTAGAGCTGGTAAGGTCTTACCTCCCCTCCTGGGCTTTGATCTCTGACAGGATAGGGACCCTCCTGCTCCTCTGTCATGTCACCACAGACATGGAACCTGCCATACACAAGGAGCTCGGTAAATGCTGGAGGGATGGATAACTGGATCAATGGGTCAAAGGATGGATAACTGATGGATGGATGGATGGATGGATGGATGACTGATGGATGGATGGGTGGATGGATGGATGGATGGATGACTGATGGATGGATGGGTGGATGGGCAGGCGGATAAATGAGTTAGTAAGTGAGTGAGCAAATACATGAAGGAATGGGTGGAACATCTGCTTCCAGACAATGTCTTTGAGCATGAACAGGTTTCCCGCCCTCTTTCAGCCTGACCTCCTAGGGAATAAAACATTTCATCCCCAGATAAAAGGAGTTTGAGGCTTCAAGGAACTGGTGTGTGACATATTTGGGCTTGGAGGATGAAATGGGAGAGAGGGGGCCAAACCACATTGTGAGACCCGTGCTGTCCCTGAGGATGGTAAGAGCCCTGAGTCTAACTCTGCCCAGGGACCTCATGGCTGCCATCCAGATCCTTAGAGAAACAGGTCTGGGTCCCCAGATGCAGGGGCCTCAAAGCTGTGACTGACTCAGGACCCTCGGCCAGCCCCAGACTAGGGCTTCCTCATCCACCAGAACAATTTGTCCAGCCAAGAACACTCTGTTCCCTGCTTTTCATTCATTCATGCTTTATCTGTGGCTCAGCCTGCTCTGTGGGACCAAGACTGTGAATCCAGGAGAAATCACGAAAAGTGTCCTTTTAAAGACTCCAGTCACCCTTGAAAGAAAAAGATGGGAAGCAGGATATTCAGAGATGAAGAATTAAGGCTCCTAGCTCAAAATGATCTGGCCCAGCTCCACCTCTCCCTGGCTGCATGATCTTGGGAAAGTCACCAAACTGTGCCTCAGTTTCCCTGACTACAAAATGAGTGTAGTTCTCATCTCATGAGGCCATTTCAGGAATTAAATGGCACAGTGTCTGGAAAGCTGCACCTGCATATAGTGAGTATCCAATGGGGGTTGCAGTGACAGTGGTGGTGATGTGAAGATGGTGACAGTGTGGCTTCCGGTGGGGTCAATCAAGCCTGAACCCAAATCACCATGATACAGGGAAGAATATAATACGTGACTGCGGCATAATAAAAAATGTATTTGATCTCTGTTCTCGGTTCCTGGTACAAATCTGCACAAACTTGGAATTTCTTGAGTGACAGAAGTGTCTTTTGTTATTTATAACAAGTCCCTTTGGACCCATGGAGGAGGGGCCCCTGGAGAGCTCCAGGATTGTGGATTGGGCTCCAGAAAAACCAATTCTATCAGAGGGTTGGAACTTTTAGCCCCACCCCCGACCTCTGGGGTGGGGAGAAGGGCTGGAGATTGAGTTCAGTCACGTGGTCAGTGATTTGCTCAATCATGCCTACAGAATGAAAACTCTGATAAAAACTCCTAGACCCTGAGGCTGAGGGGACGTTAGGCTGGTGAATACGTCCGTGTGCTGGGAAGGTGGCGTGTCAGAGAGGGCCCGGAAGCTCTGCGCCCGCCATTCCTGACCATGCGTCTCTTCCATGTAGCTCTTCCTGAGCTGTCCTCTTCCTAAGGAAACTATAATCACAAGTACAGCACTTTCCTCAGCTCTGAGAGTTGTTCTAGAAAATTGTCAAACCCAAGAGGGCTCACGGGGAACCTGGGAATTTGTGGTCAGCCAGGCAGAAGTATGGCTGGCTTGGGGACACCCCAGACCCATGGCTGGCGTCTGAAGTGGGGGGCAGTCTTGTGCGCCAAGCCCTTAATTCGCCAGGTCTGTGCTGACTCCTGGCAGTTCATGTCAGAATGGAACTGACTGTAGGACGCTCGTTTGGTTTCGGAGAGCTGGTGTCAGAACAGAGTGACATGGATGGGGAGCAGCTGAGGATCTTGCGGGGGGGACAAGTCCAGAGGAGGGAAGAGGAGAGGGGAGCTCCTAGCTGAAGATGTTTGAAGCCTCCTCCCTCCTCCCTTGCCCGCTCTCTCCAGCCTCCCACATCCCACCTTCACTGAGTTCTAGGAAGCAGAACAATGGGACACGATGGGGAGGCCAGGGCACAGGCTGTTTGGGGGGAACCTCAGGCCCATGTGCCATCTCAGGTCGGGCACAGTCCCCTGCCTCATCCTTCTGCACCACGTGCAGCAGCCCTTTGTTCAGTCTGTGGACTAGTGACTCTGTGGAAAGGGGGTGCATGGCCCTGACAGAGGAGCAGGGGGCTCCCGCGAAGACAGCGTCAGAGCAGGAACGGCACTTTTCCTCCCAGCAGCGTGACAGCTCTCAGGAAGATCTGTTCTGAGACAAACTCCCCCCCCAGAGCAAAACTCCCTTCAAGTGTTAATAGCAGAATCCATAAGAAAAAAAGTTTCCTGTGAACAGCGCATACTCCTGAGGGGCCGCTTCGCTTCCCGCGGAGTGGTTACGACCCTCGAGGGAGGGTGTCTTCCTGTCAATCACCTGTTTCCCAGAGGAGAAGGCCTGAGTTTGACAGAATAGGACAACAGCTTTCAGCCAGGCAGGTCACAGGGAAAAGGTGGGGGAGCCGGTAGCCCAAGCGGGGCAGTGACAACTGGGTCTGGGAGACCTGAGTTCAAAACCCCAATCTATTCTCTACCAGCTATGAGACCTTATTCAAGGCAGCCCTACTCTCTGCTTGGTCTCCTCAGTTTCCACCTGGGGGTAACATTATCCCTGAAAAGGGTTGTTGGAGGATAAAATAGAAGGATGCATCTCAAGATTCGTGGCCCAGAGGGGATGATCAGTCACACGTGTTGATCCCATAAAGCATCCAGCTTGGTGATGTTCCAACAACCCCCTCCCCCACCACCAGAAACACCAGAAAATGCTCTGAAATACAAACGCCTGGGCCCGGGGACAACAGGTTCTGAGACAGGGTCCAAGCATCTGTATTTCTAAAGGGCTCTGCGGAAGGCATGGGGGAGGCCAGTGCAATAAGGCAAGAGAAGGAAATAAAACTTACAGATCAAGGAGGAAGAAATACAGCAGTCCCTATTTGCAGATGACATGACTGTCTGTGCAGAAAATCCCGAGGAATCTACCAAAAATATCCCTCCGAGAACTAATAAATGATTTCAACAAGGACACAGGATACAAGATCAATATACAAAAATCAATTGTATTTCTATACACTAACAACACATGGAAACCGAAATTAAAAATAAAATACCATTTGCTATTGCTCCCCAAAATGACATACTCAGGTATAAATCTAACAAAAGATATATAGGATTTGCATGCTGAAAACTACAAAATGTTGATGGAAAAAATCAAAATATAAATAAATGGAAAGATGTGTTGTGTTCATGCATTGAAGACTCAACATAGTAAAGATGTCAGTTCTCTCCCAAACGGATCTAGCGGTTTAACGCGATTCCTATCAAAACCCAGCAAGACTTTTTGTAGACACAGACAAACTCATTCTGAAGAATATGTGGAAAGGCCAAGGAATTAGAGTAGATAAAACAATTATAAATAGAAAAATAAAATGGGAGGAATCCATTTACTTGCTTTCTGGACTTACTCTGTAGCTACAGTGATCAAGATGGTGTGGTATTGGCAGAGGTGTAGACACATAGATCAACAGGACAGAACAGAGGATCCGGAAAGAGACCGACACAACCCCGGCCAACTGATTCTTGACAAAGGCGTAAAAGCAATTCAATGGAGGAAGAATGGTCTTGTCGACAAATGGTGCCGGAGCCACTGGATAGCCACAGGCAAAGAAACAAGGCTCGACCCAAACCTCACATCTGACACAAAAAATAACTCAAGATAGATCATAGAGTTCAATGCAAAACATAGAATTCTCTTTCTTTTAGGAGAAAATCTTCGGGACCTAGGGCTTGGTGAAGAGTCCTTGGACATGCCCCAAAAGCACAATTCATAAAAGAAAAAATTGATAAGTTGAATCCCATCAAAATTAAAAACATTTACTCTGCAAAAGACCCTGCCAAGAAGATGAAGCCCAGCTACAGACTGGGCCCTGCAGAGAGTGGGGAGGACTCGGTGGGTCGGAGGGCGGGGACAGGACCAGGACCTGAGCGGGGAGAGGTGCCGGGAGCCAACACGAGAGCCCCGAGGACAAAGCCCCATTGCCACAGCTTTGCCACGTGTGCGTCCTGTGCCCTACCAGGGTTTGCAGTCAAGAAAGTGGTTCTTCCAGGCTTGTCCTGTCCCCTCGAAGCACCAGAAAGCTTGCACGTTTATTAACAGTGTCACTTCAGAGGACCTGCAACATGTAAAAGCTTCAGCGCCTGCGAAAGATGCTACCAGTCTGTTGAGAGGCACCAGTGTCCCCATAAACATTTGGATTGATGGGGAAATGGAGAGCAGGGTCGGAAGCCCAGGATTCCAGCTCAGCTCCCTGCTAGGTGGGGTCTGGGTGAACCCATGAGCCTCTGTGAGCCTCAGTTCCACCAGTGGAAGCTGGAGGTCGATATATCTCCCTCGACGGTGTTATGAGGATTTAGGGACTTCAGAGGCACAGCTGTCCAGAGGGCTGTACAAATACATGGTCGATATCCCCAGGAGCAGAATAAGAATTACTGCATTTAGGCAGGGCTCACGATGTGCCAGGTACTAATGACTCCGCATGGCCCGCCCATTGTTAACTCACTGAGTTTTCACAAGCAAACCATGAGGTAGAGACTAGTCTTAATTCCATTTTACAGATGAGAAGACAGAGGCACAGAGAGGCTGAGGCAAGTTCACACAGGTCAGAAGCAGCAAGACCAGGATTGCATGCCAGGTAGTTTAGCTCCAGAAACCGGTCAGCTTTTAAAGACACAGACTCAAGGCTCTCCCTCACTTAGCTGAACCCAGATCCACAAACACATAAACAGCACATGTAGAGGTTACTTTTCCATCTCTACCATCTACAGGGCCGTAGGCAGCAAAGCAGTGGCCTATGTTCTTACCTCTATCATTAGGTGACTGTGTGACCTTGAGGTCAAGATCAACATGTGCAGTTGTGCAGGTCGTGTACTGCACAAAATTGCCCATCCCAGTGAGCAAGTAGGGGCTGAGATCCAACTTGCACTCTGTTCCCCAACTCTTGCCCCCTGGCATGGCGCTGTGTCTGCCTAGAGGGGGTTCCTTTTCCTAGTTCTCAAAGAGGACTGAAATGATCCTACTTAAATCAGCTTCTCCTCTCTAGGTCTCAGTTTTCCACACCTGCAACATGACAGTGTTCTATTGAGATGACCTGTAGGCCCCTTCTAGGTATAAAATTCTCTGACTCAACAATGAATCTCTTTGTGGAGTCACCAAGGGGCCATTCAAAGCCCTCTTGGCAGCAGGCTGCTTTTAAAAGTGCTGGGGCTGGCTTTCTTGGACTAAATCTCCAATAACCTGCTCGCTCTGCCTCCTGAGGGCTCTGACTGCAGCTGTAGACCTTGATAGCACACTTTCTCCTGGCTGGTTCTTCCCTTTCGTTGTTTTGCTCCCTGCCGCAGATGCACGCAGGGGAATGCACAACTGCGCTCCCCCGGGCAGGGCACGCAGACGCGTCCACTAGCTCCATAGGCAGCTGGCCGTGGGTGTCCAGTGGCAGAGATGTCTGCCCAGCACCAGCTCCTTGCTCGGCTCTGCACACAGCTCTGCAAGGGATCGCCCTTCCTCACGGGATGGCCGCGCACAGGAGAGCGTTGGCAGGGCTTCAAAGGACGCTGTGGAAAGTACGGGAAGAAATGACCTGGGGTAGGAAGGCCCTGGAAGCATTACTTCCCTCCCTCCTCCCAACACTGCCAAGCGTCTCCTGTTTCTGGCGAGTGCAGCTTATTTTAGCCGTTCCTCCTTCCTTCTGTTCTTCCACAAACATTTACCCAGCACCTCCCCGACGCCAGGCGCTGTGTCAGTCGACACGTAAGCCCAGGAATCCAGGTCCCATTTAGAGGGGCCCACATGGCAGTGGGAGCCAGAGATACGTAATCAAACAGCTGCCATACAATGGGAGAGGCCCTGGGGTTTTTGCAACCACCAAGTAGTACTATTTTTGAACACACGGTCCCTGAAAGGCTGGATGATGGATCAGGAAGAACGTGGATGTGGAATCCAGCAAAACCAGCTTCAGACACCCACTCCACCATTGCCATTTCTCATTTCTAGAATGGAGGTGCTAGCCGCTCCTCACATGTCCTAGGCATCCTGGCTGCCGGCAATCCCCTGTGATCTCCACCAGCCCTTGAGACTCATCAGTGCTAAGTACCCTGACCCCCAACTTTTCACCAAGTTTGTCTGCAGAACCCAGACGGAGGTCACCACACCAAAGATGCCTGGGCCTCCAATCAGGCTGCCAGAACAAAGCGGCACCCGGGCCTTTCTGAAGTTCACAGTCAGTTGATCCCTCCGTTCATCTTTGTCATCCTTGACCAAAGCCCAAACCCAAGCCTCTCCCAGTGACCCACCCTTCCAGCCCCTGGAGTCCTCGGGCTGAGAACTTCCCTCACCACCCTCCCTGTCTTCACAGAATGCTCCAGTACATCTCGCAGAAATTAGGGGGCCTTCTCTGCCCCCTCACCACGTGGCTTGTCACCATGGATTTCTACTGCTCTGGGCCATGAAGGCAGAGGCAGAACCCAGCAGGACCTGGAGGGGGTGGCAGGGCCAGCTACTGATGGCAAAGCCACAGAGCCCCTGGGAGCCTCGGCAGTGCCGGGCAAGGGATGCTGGAGCAGAGGCCAGGCTGGCAGGACCAGGCACAGTCACGAGCCGTGAGAGGCACCCCTGAGGGCTCTGGAAACACCTGGGAGGAGCGCTTTAGTTCCCACCTTGAGGCCCTACATCAACAGGTCATGCGCCAACAAGAGCGGGGGAGATTTTGAGGGCCATGCAGGCTGTCAAAACTCAGGTTACGAGTAAAAGGCTGATAGAAAAAAAATGCATGTGTATGGACGTGTCCATTTTCACTATGTCTGTGCCTTTGCTCATGCGGTCCCCTGATCGCCCCCTCTCCTCTCCTTCTAATACAGCCCTCTCATTGCCAAGGCCAAGTGAGGCCCCTCCTAAGACGTCCAACCCCAGTGCCCTCACCTTCTCTGAGTTCTGCACTCACAGCATCAGCCAGGGGAGCCTTTACTCGGTCTCTTGCTTTGATGGTATGTTCCTCCCCCTGCCAGCTGACAGGCCTCAGAAAGTCACAGGGCCTGGCATCAAGGGCCCCCCATGAGTCTGTGCAGCTCCAGCCCTGACCACACCACCTGCTCCACCAGGCCTAGCTATGGGGCCCGGATAAAATGGAGCCAATTAGGAAGCAGCCATGAGTCCCCACAGAGGCCTCTGGCCTCGTCAGGTTGCACAAGGAAGGCTGGGTGTCCCTTAGCCACTAAGTGTGAGGTCAGACCAGGTCCACACTCTGCTGGAACAAAAAGTGGAGCTGTCATCAAATTGTCAGGGTCTCTGTGACAACTTCTTGTGTTCTGTCCCATCCTGGCTGTTATGGGCTGAATTGTGTCCCCCTAAAATGCATATGTTGGAGTCCTAACCCCCAGTCCCTCAGAATGTGACTGTATTTGGAGATAGGGTTTTTAAAGAGGTAGTCAAGGTAAAATGATGTCCTTAGGGTGGGCCCAAATCCAGTATGACAGGTGTCCTTATAAGAACAGGAGATTTGGACACAGACGGGCAGAGACAAGACCATGTGAGGACATGGGGAGAAGGCGGACGTCTGCAAGCCAAGGATAGAGGCCTCAAGGCCTCAGAAGGAACCAATCTGCTGACTTCCAGCCTCCCTAACCATGAGAACACAAATGTCTGGTGTTTAAGCCCCCGCCCCCAGTCTGTGGCACTTTGCTATGGCAGCCGAGCAGACTAAAGCGCTATGTTGCCTTTGAGTGGCTTCTCTATTCCAGGTCATAAGTGAAAAGGACTATTTGCAAAGGGCCTCTCTTCCCTCTCCTGTGTTAGGTCCCAGGGTGGGAGCAGGGATTTCTCTATTGGTATTTTCATCCTTGAAGGTAGACGACACTCTCAGCTCTCAGTACTTGGTCTGAGAAAACGAGGCCTGGGGAGGGCCATGAATATGCAGGTCCCTCTAAAGTCTCCACCCCCATCCCACCGGACCCATTAGGGTCGCACCGCCAGCCAGCCCCTCCTGTCTGCTTCTGCTGCTGTAGGTTCCACCCGGACCAGGTAGACCCTTCCTCCTCCCCCGCATCTCCCAGCCTCTCTCTGTAGGCTTCTGAATTCTCTCAGGAACCTGAGTACAGACCCAGAGGAAGGATCAAGGGCAATTCAGCAGGCAGTCTACAGGGTTCTCTAAACGTTGACGAAGCCGCAGCTCCTTCACAGGCTGAACTTTGATTTATCATCATTTTAATATCTTAGCAAGTGAAGGGCACCCTCGTAAAGCATTCTCGCCGCCTCTGAATGAAGAGGAATCATTTCCCTTGTGCTGGGGCAATGAAACTCCGCTCCCGTGATCTGCAGTCCAAGAGGAAACCCTCAGCAGAGGTTAAGAGCATTAATACAAATTGAGTAGGTTTCTTTCACATCCTACTGAGCCCACCACTTCACAGCCATTAACGTGCCATTGTTTAAACCAACTCGCCCTCCGTCTGGGGGCGGCTGCAGAGCGGTGGAGGGGATTGTGGGATGACAGCAGCCTCCAGGTCCTGTTCCAGGGAGCCTGTGCTGCCCAGACGAGGGGAGCATGGTCAGCTGGCAGCCTTCAGCTCTCTAGTCCTGCAAAGTCTGCTGAAAACCAAGGTCACGTCCTTCCCAGGCAGTCCAGGCCTGGTAACTGAGTGAGGCAGAGACATCAAAGTCAGCCATTTTGGCCCAACATGAGACAACTCTGAAGGGCAATGCCTTCTCCAGAGCGCCCCACTTGGGTGTCCAAAGTTTCACTGTGCCAACATCACCATTCAACTTCTTCCTCCACCAGAGTTGATTCTTTCTCCTTCCTTCCACAGGTGTGATCCCTAATAAACATCTTGCACCTCACATTCTATCTCAGCACCTGCTCCTGCAGGATGAAACAGGTTGAGGATGCCAGGGGGGAGCTGGAGCCATGGCGGGGCCTGGAGCCACAGCTGGCCCTGTTCGGCACAGGCCTAGGTACAAGGGAGGTGAGCCTGGTCTGCCGTGGAGGGGTTACCATCTCACCTAAATTTCATGACATCAAGAGATGCCCAAGACAAATGGGCCATACCAGGGGAATAGAGAGGAAGTCCTGACCTCAAGTGCTATTGGCCATCCTCCATCAGATGTTGGGAGTGAGAAGGAGGAAGGACAAGTCGGAATTGCAAGAAGAGGAGCCAGTTGGGAGAGGAAGGGAGTGAATTCACTTCTGACTAAATTGATTCCAGTGGGGTCTGGAGGGGAGCGGAGAGAGAGGCGTGACGGTCTGAGAGGAGAGGGTCAAGGGGCCTGGGACTCTGAGCAGCAGCCTGTCCTGGAGATTTAGATCTGGGGGCATCAGCATTTTGAAGACGCAGCTGGGAGCATCTGAACACAGGAGCCCACCCGGGGAGTGTGCAGTGTGAGAGAAGGGGCGGCCCCAGGACGGGCACCGAGAATAAGGATAAATTGGCCCCAAGCATGAGGCTATGGAAGTCCAGAGAAGAGAGACATTTCTGTGGGCGGAGATGGCCATCCGAGCGTTCCTCAAAGAGAGGGGCCTTGAGCTGAACCTGGAGGGAGAGGTAGGGCGAGAGCACATTTAAACGATAGTGGCGAATGTGGGACAGGAGGCGAGCAGGGCAGCTCTGGAGGCGGATGGTGGCAATGACTGCACACTCTGAACATATTTAAGTGTACACTGAATGGTATACTTAAAAATGGTTATGATAAATTTTATGTTTGTGTATTCTTACCACAATACAAAAAATTGAGGAAAACAAGATAATACATGGCATGATACAATGAAATAAACATAGTCCAAATGAGCTTTGAGACCTTAGATAAGGATGCTGGGAGGCTAAGAAAAACATCAAATATCATAGCATCTCTTTAAATTATGAATGCTGCAGCTACAACCTAGCTCTTTGCGGCAACAGAGATGAGCTAAGAAATACAGAGCAACTCATTTCAAAACAGAGATTCAAGAATTATGGTAACAAATTTCCATCCTTAAGTGGATTCACCTTTTCCTGAATCAAAGACATGAATGGGAATCCTAGGGTTCCAAGAAAATTATTACAAAGCCCTTCACTTTTGGCCTATCTCATACTCACCAGGAAACATGGATTGGCCTCTCTTCCCTTCATGAGCCACCTCAGCCCTTCATGGGAGACCTGGAAACAATGTCGGGAAGCTGCAATATTTGGCACTAGTTAAAAATCTTAAGAATTGTGTTTCCTATAAAGACAGTGTTGTAGGAAAGGCTTCCTTCCTTCCAAACAGAAATGCTAACCAATAGTTATTGTTTAAAGAACAAGAAGTTGAGCCACGTTAAACGATGGGTTTTTAATGCCCAAAATAACCACAAACAGATGAAGATGGAAGATGCAGGAGAGAAAAGGATGTTTGTTGGTGTCAGCCACTCACAGCTTGGTGTCCTTGGACCTCATATCACCAAGCCTCACTCTTCATCTATAAAATAAAGGCCTGGCTGCTTTCCTCACCAATTGTTGTAAGATTCGAGAGGATGTGAGGAAAGCACTTGACACAGTACCTGTCACCCAGTAGGTTCTAAACAAGTCGTAACTGTTTTTATGATGGAGGAAATCTTGTATTTTAATATACAGCAGCAGATACAGTGGCTTCCTCTTAAAATCATTCTCCAGGAACAGAGTTATTACTCATCATATCAGCCGAAACCTTCTGGGCTGGTGATCCATCAAATGCGCTTGAGAAGTTAGAGGGACCGTGATTTGATCCATGAGCCATGCAGGCAGATGTATCAAGCCATGGCAGCCTAAAGGGACGGCTCCGGAGTGGCTCTTACAAACGCCACCCGCCACCTGCAGCCCACAGAGGAAGCTGCCGTCTCAGAAGGCAAGGTCAACATCAGTGATATGGAGGGGCATGAGGTGCCGGATGCCTCATTTTCATATATCATTTTATCCCCAAGATAACCTTGCTGAGTAATTGCTATCCACTTCGTTTTTACAACAGAGGAAATTGAAGCTCAGAGACATTAAAAATCTTGCCTAAGGTCACACAGCAGTGAGTGGTGGGCCCCAGATTTGAACGCATCTGTCTGAGCTGGGGTTCTGAGCGTTCCGCCACATTACGAGGCTTTCTGCCTTCTTTCCACTTCTATAGCAGTGCCTTCCCTGCTCTGCATCCCTGTCCCTTGCTTGCTTTCCTTTCCAGAAATACATCTTCATCACATCCCTTCCCTCTGAAGCAATCCTGTTGACACTCAGATTAAGCTTTGACCCTCTAGCTGGGGTCAGGCCTTTCTAGCCCCAGCCAACTTCTCCCACCTCATCCCATCTTCTACGCCACTTGTGCGTCAGCTCGGGCCAGGCCTGCATCCTCGCTGTCCCCCAGCAGACGCCCCATCTCAATCCCTGTCTGACCTCCCCGTGCTCTCCTGATCCTGGCCTCTCCAGCCCCACCTCCACTGCCCTAGGAGTCTCTGAAACTGGTCCAGGAGCTCTGGCTCACCCACTGTATTAGTTTCCTATTGCTGCTGTAACAAATTATCACAAATTTAGTGCCTTCAAACAACACAGATTCATTCTCTTACCGTTCTGTAGGCCCAAAGTCTAAAATGGGTCAGCAGGCCTGCCTTCCTCCTGAAGGCTCTGGGGCAGTCATCTTTTGCTTGCCTTTTCCAGCTCTTAGAGGCTGCCTCATTCCTTGGCTTGTGGGTTCCACCATCTTCAAGTCAGCAATCACATCATTCCAACCTCTGCTTCCCTCATCACATCTCCTTCCATCGCTCTTCTTCCCATTGTCACATCACCTCTGCCACTGACTCTCCTGCCTCCCTCTTATAAGGACCCTTGCATTGGGCCCACCTGTATAATCCAAAATAACCTCATCTCAAAATCCTTGATTTAATGGCATCTGCCAAGTCCCTTTTACCAGATAAGCAACATATTCTCAGGTTCTGGGAGTTAGGACGTGAACATCTTTGGTGGGATGGGGCCGGGGCTGGGGGGGGGGGGGGGGTGGCATTATCGTGCCTAGCACACTGCCTTCTTAAGTTGACTTATGCAACAGATGTGAATTGTAAGGTCCCAGTTCAGACGCATCCATTTTCCTACCAGAACTCAGTTTACTTTTTGAGTCATTTCTATTTAGCAGCTGAAAACTTAATCTTGTTGCTTCTAGATATTCTGGCCACTTCTGATTTGAGCCAAGTCTTTGGGGCATAACTGTTCCATCAAAGACAAAGGTCATTATCTTTGACACCGTTCACTTTCCCCTCCGAGTTCCCAAGGAAGGGCCATGAGCAGACAAGGAATGAATGAGCCGGTCAGATTCTGATTAAGCAGGTGAGGGATGCCTGAGGCTCCGCATTTCTAACAAGCCCCCGGGTGATGCCGATGCTGTGGGTCCACAGCCACACAGGGAATGTCAGGGTGCTGCCCTGGGTCGACTCCACGTGCGATGCAGACACGTGCTGCCGGACTCCCGCCAGACGCTCTGCTCCTGGGGGCAGATGGCAGGGCAGATGGCCACCTTCACCCCCAGACCCCCGCAGTCCTGCTGTGGTGAAGCTTAGTGGGGCTTGGTCCCTCCCTGGTACAGGGATCGGAGACAGCCCTCCACGTGCCAGCTGTTAGCAGCAGAAACAAAATACCATCAAATCCCGTGCCGCCTCCCCCAACTCTGCACCAATTATCATCCACTTCCTTCTCCAGTTGTATGGAGGGAGTATTCCAATCCACTAAAACACACACTCACACTTGCACACACACATACCTGTCTCTCACATTTGCTGCCCTTTTCTCATCCTTGCTCTTGGCCCTCAGTCAACTCGCTAGCCTCCTGCCTCGTTATCTCCTCTCCTGCTTGCTCTGAGGCCACATGGCTCCACTGTGGCCCATCAAGGCTCTCAGGCCTGACCAGCCAACTCCAGGTGTGGGGTCAAAGGGCAGCAGCAAGGATGACAGTGACAAGGGCAGGACTACAGCCAGCCCATAGGGTGCCTTTGTGCAAATTAGAAAAAGGTACCCCCTTAGGGCTGAGGTAGCCCCCAAGAGGGCACATTGCATTGCAGCTCTGGCCCCCACCCTTTGACTGGGCATCTGTGCTGGGGAATGAAGGACGACAGAGGCTCCTGGGCTCAAGGGGATTTATCAGTCCCTCTTCCCCATGCCTGTCCTTCAGAGGTTCCAGCCAGACACCCCAAAACACCATCTCCAGGAAGAAAAGGGAGGGTATCGGGGAGCAGGTTAATCAAGCTTAAAATCCTGAAGCACCAGACAGTCAAGCCAGCAAAACTAAGAAGGAAAAAATTAAACTTTGGGCGAGAAGCGTATTCATCAGCACCAGGAAAAGAATAGCTTCTTCCAAGCCCTACGTGGCAAGGAACCAACGCGAAAGAGAGCAAGCCCACAACCACGGTGAGAACCACGTACGTCCATAGCTGGGAGCGGGCTGGGATGAAGGGCAAGACGCATTTATCTCCAGAGAATGAGAAACACTCTTCCACCCGGGGAAATCAGCTTCTCCCTGGATCGGCATGATGATGGAAAGCCGGGGCAGCTGGGTTCCCAGCACAGGCACACCCAGCAGCTTTCTCACGAAGGCTGATGGTTCAGAGAACTCTCCGTCCCATCCCTCTCTCCTAGGCCAATGTCTCATTGGCCCACTTCCTTTGGCACCCCAGAACCACACTTCGTGATTGCTGAAAGATGCTGGGTTGGCACTATACTGAAGGAGGACTGTGGACACTCAAATCTCTTCTACAGAAGAACAAGTTATTCCCAAGGTTCTGGCGTGGAGAGTGTATTAGTCAGGCCGGGATAGAGGATGCTGCCATAACGAACAAAGTCTCAGGGGCTAAAAGCAACAAAAGCCGATTCTCTTTCTGGCTCTGTGTCCAGCATGGGTCAGCTGGGGGCTTTGCTCCATGTTCTCCTCATTCCAGGCCCCAGGCTGCTGGGGCAGCCCGCAGCTCCAACACTGCTGGTCACTGTGTTCAGGCAAGAGACACAGACAGCAAGGCCCTGGCTCTTGAAGCTGCTACCCAGAAGCAACACACACCCTTGGCCAGGACAGGTCACGTAGCCAAAACTTGCTTCCAATGGGAAGGGAAATGCAGGCCTATCAAGCCCCAACAGCCCTAGTGATCACCCCAGGGAGGGCAAAAAGAAGAGAGGCGAGAACAGCCAGGGGAGGGAGGAGAGCAGGAGGGAGGGGAAGGAAGGAGAGGGGAGCCCAGAGGATCTGCCATTTGCCCGAGGCTAAGATGTCCTCCTGGATTGGTCACTTTGATTTGGTGGGAATTTGCACTTTTACCTTTGCTCTGGCTCTGCTGGCAGGTGCTAGGGCCCAGGGCCCCAGGGAGACTGTGCTGTCTTCCTCCTCTCCAAGGAGGAGGGTGTCGGCCGCCACGCAGGCTACCGCCCAGATCCTTCTGTCTCTTCACCTTGCCTCTCTCCTCTCTTACTCCCCAGAGGCCCCTTTAGCCTACTGACTATCTTTCTGGGAAATCTCATTTCGTACCCGGCGGCATGCTCAATTCCTCCTGTCAGATCCTGGTGGCAGCCCTATAAATAAGCCCCAAATTCTTTACTGCTAGAGTCAGCAGTAGGCTTGCACACAGGATGTCCTCACTCACACTAGAGTCATATTTTCATAAAACCTGTGCATAGAGCTTCATATGAAGAGGGACACGGGGGGCGATGAAAAAACAGACCTCTCTTTGCAGCCAGGGCCCCTCTCCCTTTGGAAGGTCTCGGGCTAGCACAGAAGTCTGGAAATAAAAAAGACTGTCAGCGACCTCGTCCACCTTCAGACAGAAGGGACGACTGCTGCTGATTCACAGGGACTTCTCCGGCAGCACTTGCCTTGTTCCCTGGTGAGCCAGGCCCTGCAGTAGTGTCCTTGTTTAAGCCAGGTCACCAAGGGCTAGAACCCTGACCCAGCCAAATTCATTCTCAACTCCCCTCCTTTCTCTGGCCTGAGAGCATCTTCCCACCTACTTCCAAAGAGGCAGGCAGAGTGCCAGGGAATTCTTCATATATTCAGAGTCAAGGTCTTGGGAAAACAAGAGTCCAGTCCCACAAACTCAGCTCTGCTAGTGGAACAGGAATTGGGCTCCACAGAGCAAGCAGAGCCCAGCGCAGGAAGAGGAATGTGTGTGCACGTGGCGGCAGGCATCGGGGACAGGAGGCAGCCAGAGGCAAGGTATCCTCAAGGTTGGGAGTCTGTGCAGACTCTGCACAGTTCATCAGTCCACCCAGCTCTCCTCCCCTCCAGATGCTGGATCACCGCGCTTCTCAGTCCCCTCAAAGCTGAACAGAGCCACGTTCTAGGGGCTGGAGCTAGCCAATGAGTTTGGAAAGAAGTGATAGATGTTGCTTTCAGACCGAAACATAGAAAAGCCAGCGCGTGACCCCACAGTTATCTCCCTGCCCTCACTCCCATCACTGGACATAAAGGAGCCTTGTGTAGAGATGGGGCCACAAGATCAAAGGAGCCTAAACCACCGAATGGAGAGCTGACTTGAAGTGTTACACAAACTCCCAGTGAACTTAGCGTGAGCAAGAAGTAAAACCCCACTGAGATGTTAGCTTGTCTGTTATCGTGGCATACGTAACCTAATCTGTCTTGACTGATATTGTCTTTCCAGGTCTAACATAACCTCTCCTGTGAGGTGGGCAGCTGAGAGTCAAGCCACCTACCTGCCAACAGAGAACTGGCCCCAGCTCTGATTCACATCTTTAGAATCAGAGATCAAGACTGAGCATGAAGAGAAGTCTTAGCCCGGAAGACCTTACCATGCTTTCTGGTGAATCTGAGCGGACGCCTTTACTGACATTTTTTGTGTACATTGGGTGGCTCTACCGTGGCATCCGAGATTAGATTGGGGTTGTTCTGCAGGTATTATAACAAAGTGAGCACAAACCGAAATTACTGGAATCCAGTCATCTTTTCTGCACTCTTCTCCTGTGGAGTGGACCTCCCCACCACTCCCACCAGGGAAAAGTTCTAACCTTCAGGTCGTGATCCACTTGTGGGTCAAAAAATCAATTTAGTGGTCACATCCAGCATTTTTTGGGAATGGAATGGAATGGACCAGGATAAATATACATGAAGTTTTTGTTTAGTTTAATATTTTTCTATACATACGAGTAGGCATATAAATATAAACACAAAATCTGTTTCTTACCCTTTGGAGCATGGTCAAAATGGTTCCAGGAAACAACCTACACATCCACCGACAGGAGAGTGGACAAAAAAAATGTGGTATAGTCACTCAATGGAAAGCTCCCCAGCAACAACAAGGAGTGACCTACTGGTACACTTAATAATATAAACAAGTCCCCAAACAGCACACTGAGCAAAAGAACCCAGACACAAAAGATCATATACTGTATGGTCCCATCTGCATGAAACTCTAGAACAGGATACTAATCCAGGGTGACAGGAAACAAACTAGCGATTGCCTAGGGAGAGAGTAGGGTATCGACTGTGCTATGAGTTGAACTGTGTGTCCCCCAAAATTCATCTGTTGAAGTCCTAACCAAATTCTAATACCTAATACTTTAGAATGAGACCTTATTTGGAGCTAGAGTCTTTACAGAGGTAACCAAGTTAAAACAAGGTCATTAAATGCAATGTGACTGATATCTTTATAAAAAGGGGAAGTTTGGACACAGAGACAGACACATCGAGGGAAGACAGTGTGAAGACGGCCATCTACAAAGCAAGAAGAGAGACCTGGAACAGACCCTTCCCTCACAGCCCTTGGAAGGAACCAGTTGGCCAGCACCTTGATCTTGGACTTCCAGCCTGCAGAGCTGTGAGACGCTAAGTTTCTGTTGTTTAAGTTGCTCAGTTGTGGTACCTGTTATGACCGCTCTAGCAGACTAACACAAAATAGAAAGAGGCATGAGGAAAGTTTAGGGGTGATAGACGTGTTCTATATCCAGATTGAGGTAAGAGTTACATGAAGGTACACGTTTGTCAAATCTCATCAAACTGTAAAGGTAAAATGGGTGCATTTTATTATAATATACCTTATACCTCAATGAAGCTGATTCTAAAAGTTTTTTAATAAAGGACCTCAGGGCCCCTGAATCAGGTCACATGGAGAAGCAGGGCAAAGCCCACACTGCTTGATCACTGGCTGTGCGCCTCATATACATTATTGCCTGTAACCTCCACAACAGCCTTTGATGGGGTGTTGTCATCCCCATTCTACAGATGAAGAAACTGAGGCTCAGGAAGGTCACTTTCCCAAATCGCATGAGCTGAGAGTGGCAGAGCTGGTGTTCGAATCCAGTCTATCAGACTTTCCGCTGCCCTCAGGCCAACCTACAAGACACAAATGTCTGGACACTCAGGCGTTAGTGGGTGTGCCACACTTTCACTTCTTACCCATTCTCGTGGACACTCTCAGGAGCCTATAAATAAAGACAGCTCCCAGGCTTTCAGCTCAGCAGATGAACAGACTTTTGATAGCCTCTCCTTCACTGTGGAAAAGAAGTTTATGAGACTAGGAATAAAAATCCTTGGAAGAAAGTCGCCGCCTGCCTCCCGGCTGCAGTTGTGGTTCACAGGAAAACGTCTCCATCCTCTCTTGAACTCCCCTGTGTATGGGAATAAGAGGTGGCCTGGCAAGAAAATAAACTAGAGAGACTACACGTGAAGCATAGAGAAACAATGAAAAGAAGATGAAGAAAAGGAAAGTCAGTGCGAGAAAAGATCCAGGGGGAGGTGGTGAGCATCTCAGCTAAGGATTTTGTGGTGCTTGGTCTGGTTCAGGCATTTCCCAGTGCTTCCCTGAGCAGATGGCAGATCCCTCCGTTCTGACCAGTACTGTCTAAGAATTTTCAGCCCTGTCTGTCTTGCAGGTGAAGACATTTGCTTACTCAGGGAGAGTTTGAATACCAGTTCCGAGGGTGGGATCCAGAGTCTAGACAGAATCCATGGCACTGGCTGCCAAAAGCTGGTGGGAGTGCTGGCTTGGAGGTCACACAGAGGGAGAAGACCCCAGGGCCGGAGCCCAGCTGAAGAGAGTGTTTATCTTGGGGGCTTGGAATAGGAAGGAAACTGTGAACTGTAGTTGTCTTTCTTTGGGTTCCCCAGAGGCAGAGCCTGAGGCAAGGATTGGAATGCAAGGAGTTTATTTGGGAGGAGATCCTAGGAAACTCTGGGAGGAGAGTGGGGAAGCAAGACAAGAGGGATGGCAGAGGACTCAGGGTGAGTTATGAAGCAGGTCAATAGTGTGGGCGACCAAACAGAACCCCGTAGGGACTGTGGGGACACATCTTGGAGTTTTCCCACCTCAGACGTGAGGACACTGGGGCACTTTTTCCTCCAATTTCCACTGCCATTGGTGAGGGCCTCAGGAGGGTTGGGGGTAATTTCCAGCACTTTGGGCCTACTGGTCCTGCCCAGAGGAGCTTTCAGGCAAAGAGACAAAGCTGGCTGTCAGAAGTCCAGGAGGTGCGTGGAAAAGGCAGGTGACCAGGAGATGTGGTGGGGTGCTATATTAGCCAGCCAGGCTGCCGTGACAAAGCCCCACCGACTGGTTATCTCAAGCAACAGAAATGTATTGCCTCATAGTTCCAGAGATGGGAAGGCCAAGATCAAGGTGTCAGCAAGGTTGGTTTCTCCTGAGGCCTCTCTCCTCGGCTTGTAGATGGCCACTCTCTCCCTGTGTGCTCGCACGGTCTTCCCTGTGTGTGTCTGTGTTGTAATCCCCTCTCCTTACAAGGACACCAGTCATAATGCGTTAGGGTCCACTCTAATGAGCTCATTTTAACTTGATCACCTCTTTAAAGACCCTGTCTCCAAATACACTCACATTCTGAGGGCCTGGGGTTAGGATTTCAACATTTGAATTTTAAGGAGACACTGCTCAGCCTGTAACAGGTGCCACCAGCTTCTGCTCCAGTGCTCGGCAAGAGGTGCAGGTCCTGATGTAGAAATTCTGCGTGAACATATGCATATGTATATCAAATCATTATGTTGTACACCCAGAACTAAAACAATGTTATAGATCAATTATGCTTCAGTTAAAAAATTGCTTAATGAAAAATAAGAAAGTCAGAGTGAGCATCAGGTTTGAAAGTGAGCGGCCATATTGGAGAACTGGCTGTCAGTCACCATCTAGATGGCAGACTGGGACTCACGTCAGTCAGGAACAAGCGCTGTGATGGGTGTGATAGCGTTGGAGGGCTGCTTTGTGGGGTGCTGCTCTGTGCTGTCAAGGTGACCAGCATCTATCTGACTCCTTGGCTCCAAGACGGCCAGTGGTGGCTCCCAGGCCCCGTGGCTCCCCTGCCAAGGCTTGTCAGCTAGTGATGAGACAGGATACTCGTACTAAGATCCAATGGTGTCGGAAAGTCCACAGAACACAGGCGCAGGGCTAGGCAGCCTTGGCTCAGATTTCCTTCCTGCCATTTGCCGGCTATGCGACATCAGGCAGATCCCTTCACCCATCTCAGCCTCCGTCCTCCAATATGTAAAATGAGAGGAATGAAACCTGCAATGATCACAGAGCCCTCAGCCCAGGCCCTGGGACACACTCAGCACCAGTAAATGTGCATTCCACCTCACGCACTGCTGAAGGGAGCAAAACTTGGTTCAACCACTTTCCAAAACTGTTGGACAGTATCTACTATGGCTGAAAATACTCTTACCCTAGGAGCCAGCACTGCCTCTCCCAGGTGTAGACCCAACAGATAGAACTGCATATGTCCACAAAAAAGATAGGTACCAACTGTATTCACCACAACCAAAAATGGGAGACACCCAGTGTCCCTCCACAGGAGACCGGGCACATGAAGCGTGGTACAGTCATACACTGGAACGCTGCTACCCACAGCAACGTGAGTGACTAGCACAGAACAGTCCGTTGCACGTATGTTGAGATCCTCGAGGGGGTGAGGTTTTCAAGTCCAAGGACTAGGCACTATTCATCCCCGTACCCCAGCACCCTGTACAGGATACAAGCCCACTACATGGCTTTTGAATCAACTAATGCTTTCAGGGCAGGGTGGGGTGTGTGTGTCTACATCCAGAGCCTTCTGATAATCAAGCAAGATGACTGCCAGCTACCACCATGGCCTGGGTCCTGGGGAAGGGCCACAAGCTGGCTGTGCAGCCAGTAACCACATGAGGAGTTTCTATAAGCTGCCACCGCCCCAGCCAGCCTGCAGCAGCTGGCAAACCCCCATTAACCTGCGCACCGAGGCGGCTAAGGGGCCCCAGAGGGGCACGTCGCCCGGCAGCTGCAAGAAAGCTCCCTGCCCCTCCGCTTCTCCATTAGGTTCATGACTCTCCAAGCTCTAATTCGCCCAACAATCACTAGAGGTTGAAGTGCTTGTAACAGATTTGTTCAGGAATGAAAGTCATCTGATGGAGCATCTGCAGGCTGACCCTGCACAGCGTGCGGCTCCAAGTCGCTGCCCTCAGTCTGTGGCGGCAGATGGATTAGCAGAGAGGAGTGGCCGTGAGAGAGCCTTGGGACCCCCTCACCCCAAGACCACCAGAGCGTTGTGTCTGGACTTCTTGTAAGGCCCTTGTCACACCTTGCGCTGGATTACAGTGTGACAGGAGCAAGATTTATTAACAGATGAGATTCCCTCCACCTCCCAGTTCACTGCCTCTCCTTCATCCTGCCGAAAACAGAAGCTCTTTGTCAACTGGTTCTGGGACTCTTGGTGACACCAAGTGACAAGAAGTGAAACTGATCTACTAATGAAAAGCGGTGAGAAGGAAGGGGTGGGGGGACACAAACACAAAACAGGACGAAGGAAGAGAGAGCTTGGATCTGGCAGGCGATGCTGCTGGATCTGCTGGGGAAAACGGAAAGGGAATTCAAAAAGAGTGGCTAAAGATCATAAATTAGGACCTCGCCGGCATTCTTCAAAACCCTAAAGTAGAATTTCTGTTCATTCCCACCTAAGGGACTGGATTCCACATAGAGCCCTACACTCATGAAACCCTGCTTCCACTTGCACTAGATGGATACTGGCGTCATGACAGAATCTCACACTAGACAGCGAGTTCCCACCCAACTATGGCCCAAGGCCACCGGCTCAGTCCCCGAGGGCAGCCAGGCCAGTATGGAGTGTGCCCATGACAGAGTTCAGTGCTCGAGGCCTCTCTGACAACTAAGTACACGTTTACTACTACAGGAGCACAAGTCTGCATGTCACATGAAATCAGCAGAAGGACAAACACCCATCCCCCCACAGGAGCCTACAGCATCCTTAGGATCATCAAATAAAAACAAATCTGGACTTAGTAAGGAAAGGTTTTTATGCAAAAGGATTATTGCAAGGGAGGAAAGGATGA
This sequence comes from Equus asinus, assembly GCF_041296235.1. Lineage (NCBI taxonomy): Eukaryota > Metazoa > Chordata > Mammalia > Perissodactyla > Equidae > Equus > Equus asinus. Next base: position 18,763,604 of record NC_091803.1, on the reverse strand, counting down.
TGGCCAGGAGGAGGCAGAACGCTCTGACCATAAGGCCTGTCAGTGCCTCAAGAGCTGGACAGAAAGAGGTTTCCTTTGACAGGAGGGGGTAGGCAAGGCCAGAAAGAAGCATGGGTGAGCAAGTGGGTGGTCTGGTGGCAGATCAAAGAAGGTCTGACCCTGAAGCCAGCCTGCTCTTAGGAGGCACTGTCTGTTACCAAATCTCCTGGGAGAAGGAGAGAAGCTTAACCAAAGTCTGGTTAACAAGCATTTTTGGGGCCAGCCCAGTGGCATAGTAGTTAAGTTCATGCGCTCCACTTTGGTGGCCCAGGGTTTGTTAATTAGGATCCTGGGCATAGACATACACATCGCTCATCAGGCCATGCTGTGGCAGCGTCCCACATACAAAATAGAGGAAGATTGGCATAGATGTTAGTTCAGGGACAACATTCTTCACACACACACACAAAAGACAAATAACATGTGATTCCACTTGTACTGGGTACCTAAAGCAGTCGAATCTGTAGAGACAGAAAGTAGATGGTGGTGCCCGGGGCTGGGGAGGGGGAATGGGGAGCTGTTGTTTAGTGGGGACGGAGTTTGAGTTTTGTGAGATGAAAAAGTCCTGGAGATCTGTTGCACAACAGAGTGAATATACATAACACTGCTGAACTGTACACTTAAAAATTATTACGATGGTAAATTTTATATTATGTGTTTTTTACCTCAATTAAAAATTCTTTTAAAAAATTTTAATTATCAATGTTTCGGCCCTGAAGAACAGCATAGTACAGCGGAAGAGCAGAGGCCCCGAAACCAGGTCAGTGGTGGTTCCTGAAGCTAGTCATGCTGCTGTCTCTGAAGAGGAAGTGGCTGCTCTCAGGGGAGCAGGGCACATCAGGGCCCTGGGCTGTGGACCGTCTCCACCCTGTCACTCAGTGTTCAAGTGCTTTGGGCCACATGCCAGGACCTGCCAACCTCTGCAGCATCTTTGCACAATTTAGGAAACAGCACTCCTCCGTGGACCCAGCATCTACACGGAGCCCAGGGAAAGAAGGAAACTTTGTGCAAAGAGAAAGATACCCCTTCCTCTGGGTAGAAGCAGGCCTGTGTCCTGGTGCATGACTTGGTCAGCAAAATGCACCTTGGAATTCAGCCCTCACCCACCCTTCTTCCTGTTACCTTTGTTCAGTGCACAAACCCCATAACCGTATGTGACAGACATGCACACGCCTTCCTCCAACCAGCACGTCCAGATTCTGACATGCCTCCCCAGGTCCTATCCACTCAACAAGTAATCCCCTTTTGACCTTTCTCAGGTCTCTACTGCCCCTCAGCTGGGCCTTACTGGATTTCTGATATTTCCTCCACTAAATCCATTGGTTCAAATTGTCTGGCCCCCAGGAAGTCTCCACCCCTAACGCTACCACCACCATCATCATCATCCAAAGTTCTCCCACAGCCTGGAGTGGATGAAAGAAACAGCCAGTGTATTTACATCCAAGCCTGGTGTGCAGAAGCTCAAGTCCATTCACTTCCACATCCAGGCCTTCCCTGCCTTCAGGGCTCATGCTCCTTGGGGAACACGTGGGAAATGATGAGGTGGTTTCCGCCCTGCCAGCGGCCCTCCATCCACATTGCCACCCAGGTTTGCTGGAAAACGCCTCATTCCCCAGGCCTCATGTATTACTTATGTTGTATAAAAATCCAGACCCGTCCCCCAGCGCAAAGGGAGGAGAGGCATTCGGGCTGGAGTTATTGAACTGACGTGAAGCACCTGCTCTGGCAGCCCCGCCGGGGTCAGTCTGCTCTTTCAATGCCTTATCTCAGTGGAAACATCATTTTCATGAAAGAAAATAAACCCTTTCCCATTTGTTTTCAAAGAAAAGGAGTAGAGAAAGAAAATAAGTAATTGCCAACATCTGACCTGTTGATGGCTTCGTGGCTCCCCACGAAAGCTTCTCACAGAACTGCCTTTCTCCTCTCCAGCACTTAAAGACTAAACTAAAATTCATCTGGTATGAAATGCAGCAGCCCTGTCATTTCTTGAGAAAGGGAAGCCAGCTCCATGTTCCCGTGCTCCTGTCCCTGCTCTCGCAGGGAAAGCATCAATGTCACCGCCAAGGCTGGCGTGTCATCAGTGCTGGCAGGTACCGCCACGAGCGCGGCGGAGAGGCGGCCATCCCACTGAAGCAGCAGCTGTTGTTCTGCGTGTTCCCGTCAGGATGTCACGTACAACAGAAGGAGACGGCGGGGAAGAGCCCCAACAAGTAAGGAGTGCCACACGGAGACTCACACAGAGCCGTCCCCTGCCTCTCCCCTCCTGCTTGCAAGGGAGATGCCCACACCCCCACTTTCTCCCTCTGCAGGCAAAAACGAAGACCTAGATCTGCCTCCGAGCCACCTCATTCATTCATTCACTGACTACTTATTGAACCTTACTGTCATGGGCGGAACTGTGTCCTCCCAAATTCACGTGCTGAAGCCCTAACCCCCCACACCTCAGAATGCAACTGTATTTGGAAATAAGTCCTCTAAAGAGGGAACTAAGTTACAAGGCCTTTGGGGTGGCCTTAATCCTGTCTGACTGGTGTCCTGATAAGACGAGATCTGGGCACATAGAGAGACACCAGGAGCACACGCACAGAGGAAAGGCCACGTGAGGACACAGGGAGAAGGTGGCCATCTGCAAGCCGAGGAGAGAGGCCTCGGGAGAACCCAGCCCTACCGACACCTTGATCTCGGACTTCCAGCCTCCTGAGTGTGAGGAAATTAACGCCTGTAGTTTAAGCCCCCCCGGTCTGCAGGGTTTCACGGCCACCTAACAGACCAACGCACCTGTGTGTGTGCCGGGCACTGTGCTGAGCGCCGCCTGGGAAAGAGCCGCGAGTCAGCTTCCTGCTTCAAGGAGCATCTTGGGAAAGACCTAACAGCCCCACATGCCGCCCCTGCCTCCCTCCCCTGCCCCTGCCGGGTCCTGCTACACCTACAGTAGCCCATTCAGCAGGCTGGTTCTCCTTTGAGGCTCATGCTCCCTCCTCTGCCTGACATGCCCCTCCTGCTCCCTTCTCCAGGCTGAGCCCCACTCATATTTTAAGATTCAGCTCATATATTGCCTCTTAAAGGGCCCTATCTCTGAACTCCCCACCCCCCCTCCACTCTAGTAGTACAGTCATTTCTCTAACATTGCCTTCACAATGTGTATTCTAATTATCTCTTTGTAAGCTTGTCTTGTCCACAAAACTGTTAGTTCCTCCCTGGTAGGCATTATGTTTCATCTATAATATAGTCCCAGAATCTAACAAAGCAGACATATGATAAATACCTACTGGAGATGGATGGATGGAGGAAAGAAGAAGGAAGGAAGAAAGGGAGGTAGGAAGAGAGAAAGAAAGGAAACAGTAAGAGAGAAAATAAGAGCTAATCAGGGCTCCAACTCCTTTCTCTGTGATTCTTTTGATTTTGGTTCTCTCTGAGAGTCAGCTTTGTCTTCGGGCTGGCTTCCCTCATGGTTGCAGAATGGCTGCAATCGTTCCCCACCTCACATCTTTGTGCACTACACCATGCAAAGTGAGAGACTATCTTTGTATCAGCATTCCTGGATGGAGTCCTAAGGTTCACCTGATTTGTCCAGCTTAGGACCTGTGCCAAGAGGCCCAGACTCAATCAAAGTGTTCAGAAAAGTGGAATGCATGGATTGGCTTAGCTCAGGTCATGAGCTACTCCCCTGGATCAAGGAGGGAAGCCAGTTTCTTCAAAATCACACGCATCAGCAAACAGAAATTGGGGCATACTGGACGTCAAGTACAGCCCGGAACAGGGGAGGGACGCCAGCGAGGGGTCCTGGAGTTGAAGAAATACTGTCCATCCTGAGACTACTGCCGGTTTCACATAGTGATTACAGAGGAGGAAGAAAATGAGGAGGAGGAGGAGGAAGGGGGAAGGGGAGGAAAAAGAGCGATCACTCTGGAAGACAGGATGGAGCTTCCTCCACTCCCTGAGCCCCTGGGCCTTCCTGCATGTGCCAGCATGAGGCTCCAAAGAGGACACTTCATTGATGTGATTGCTCAGAGGGACGATAACTCACATCCACTCAAATAGACACATCGTTCCCATTTCAACTTTGCTGCAAAGAGCAAGAGCATCACGAAGTGTGCGCCAACCCCAGGACCCCTGTCTGAAAATATTTTTAATGGGAATTAATTAGGAAACATCCACAAGCCTGAAGATTTCCCCACTTCAGAGTCTGCCCAGTCTGTGTGACAGGCACGAGTGAGAGAAGAGAAGGCAGAAAATAGGAGAGGAGGATGGGGCATCTTGCCACCCGGAGAAGTGAAGAAGGTGACAGCTAATCATTATCCAGAGCATCTATGTGGCCAGCACTGGACAGGTCTTTATTAATTTAATCCTCACAGCACCCCCTTGACATAGGTGCCACTATCCCCAGCTTGCACTTGAGGGTACTGAGGCACAAAGAGGTTCAGTAACTTGCCCAACAACACAGTCAGTAAGTGTTGAAGTCAGAATTTGAACTCAGAGGAGTTGCAGGACGTCTTTTCATGCTACAAAATCCATGGGTTGGGCCTATCTCTGCCCTCGTGTGCCCATCTATCAAGACGGTCATGTAGCTCCCACATTTAGAAAAGGAGACCTACCCTCTGAGGAGCTTTGCACCCAGACTCAGGACCAACTTTCCCAACACGGGGGGAAATGCTGACTATGACACGAATCATTACCTCCATCCTGTGGCTGAGTGGGTGGGGCAGGGTAGAGAGGGCACGGGGGCCTGCTGTCAAGGGCTGGTTTAAGTCCTGGTCATCAGCTGAGTGACTTTGAGTGACTCTCCCTTCACTTCCTGGAGCCCCAGTTCCCGCATCTGTGAAATGGGGAAATTGTGAGATCTAAATAGAATGTTGGGGGCCGGCCCAGTGGCACAGTAGTTAAGTGCACATGTTCCGCTTCTTGGCAGCCGGGGGTTCACCAGTTTGGATCCCGGGTGCAGACATGGCACCGCTTGGCAAAAACCCGTGCTGTAGTAGGCAACCCACGTAGAAAGTAGAGGAAGATGGGCATGGATGTTAGCTCAGGGCCAGTCTTCCTCAGCAAAAAGAAGAGGATTGATGGTAGTTAGCTCAGGGCTGGTCTTCCTCAAAATAAATACATAAATAAATAGAATGTGGCATTGTCCAGCCTGGTCCTGGCACACAGGTGGTACTTGGCTTTTTACGCAGGAGCCTCTCTCCGTGAGCAGGACCCCACATGGGGACTACCAGGGCCTCCGTCCATTCCTGGGAGGGCTGCACCCAGAGCTCACTCAGATGGACCCTCATGGCATCTGAGGGTCTGGACACCAGGCCAAACTTTTTGAGGTTGGGGGAGGGCCCTGCTGGTTCCCAGTTCTTTCCACACCCAGACCCTAGCAGAAGCTTTTCAGATTGCCCTGCCAGCGCAACAGGCAGATTCTGGAATGACCATTTGTGGTCAGGCAGCCAGCTCAGACCATGGAGGGATTCTAGGAGTCCAGTCCACTTAAAAGACGCCAGAGTCCCTGAGCCAGCCTGGGGCACAGAGCCCTGCCTTTGGTCAAGCCGCAGCCTGCAAGCAAGTAGGTGCCAGCCAACTGGCCTCCACATCTTTCATGTATTTGCTCTGGGCCTCTTTTCCTGTTACTTTGTCAGCCCTCCCAGACTCCTGAGAGCCAGCTTTCTAGAAAGTAAACCATACCTTTACTCCCTCCTCACTCCGCCCCCTTGAAGAGAAATTTCAAACTCTGAAATCCAGCCTGGAGTCCCTGGGGATGGCGCCCGCCCACACTTCAGCTCCAGTTCTGTCCTGCCGAGGAGCCCATCTGCCAGGGCATCTGCCCCTCCCGCCACCCACCTCGGCTCTGCCACTTCCTCTGCCTGCAAGGCTTCAGTCCTCACCACCAGAGCCACTAGCTCCGAACTGGTGGCTTTCTTTCTTTTTTAAAATTTTATTTTATTTTGATAAGAACACTTACCATGCCATCTTCCCTCCTACTAGGTTTTTAAGTGTCCAGTACAGCATTGTCACCTATAGTCACGACGTCGCACAGCAGATCTCTAGAAAGGACTCGTCTTACATAAGTGGGGTTTTGTATCCCTTGGTTAGCAACGCCCCATTCCCCCTCACCCCAGTCCTGGCAGCCACCACTCCACTCTTTGATTCTGCGAGTTAGATTATCTTAGATATTTCACATAAGTGGAATCATGCATATTTGTCCTTCTGTGACTGCTTATTTCACTTAGCATAATGTCCTCCAGGTTCATCCATGTTGTCACACATAGCAGGATTTCCTTCTTTTTTAAGGCTGAATAATATTCTTCTGTATGGATATACTGCGTTCTTAAATCCATTCATCAGTCACTTGGCTTGTTTCCACATCTTGACTGTTGTCAATAAGCTGCAGTGAACATGGGAGGCAGAGATCTCTGTAACATTTTGATTTCAATTCTTTTGGATAAATATCCAGAAGTGGGATTTCTGGATAATATGGTAGTTCTATTTTTAATTTTTTGAGGACTTCCAGCCTCCAGAATCATGAGAAAATAAATTTCTGGTGTTGAAGCCACTCAGTCTATGGTCTTTGTCATGGTGGCTGGGGCAGACTAACACATCCTCATCAAGTATGGATGCTGCCCCCTCAGCGGGGCCCAGAGTCAGAAGGCTCATGGAGCCCAGCCCTGCCGAGCTGAGCCCAGCAGAGGCCAGCAGAGCCCCAGCCAACCACAGCTCTCCTCAACCTGACCGTTTGGGGATGTTTGTTACTCCAGCAAAGGCTGACTAATCCAGTCTCGAAGGCCTTCATAGCCCAGCGCCTGTCCTTCTATGTACCGACTCTCCCTTAGCCCACCCCTTGCTATGGTACAGTTCCCACGGGAGCTGCCAGGGTCCCACTCCTCTGGCTGCAGGTGACTGGTTGAGGGCTGGGCTACTGGCCTAGAAGATTTTCCAGCCTGGGACCTTAGAGAGCACCAGTCCCTCTCTGGTAATAGGGGACGTAAATGGAAACTCCAGAAGCTGACCCTGTGGGGAAAGTTAGAGGGTTTATTCTCAGCAGGAAGAGAGAAGAAAGCTGAAACAGAGAGGCAAGGACAAAAGAGAGAGAAGTGACAGTAAGCCCAACTCCCCAGTTCCACTGTTCCTGTGAGCCACTGCCTGCCTGCCCCCCGGGGTTTGCTCCAGGAAGCTCTAAGCCAAGCATGGGGATCCCAATCCCCATGTCTGGCCGTTAGTGTAGATGAAGCCATGTGACCAGTTCTGGCCAGGGGGTCACAAAGTGAAGGGACGTCTGGGAAGCAGATGGCTCCCCAATATGCAGAGCATCAGCAAGGAAGCTTGCTCGTTCTTCTCACCTTGAATGTGGTTGTACAAGGTTGTGCTGCCATCTCACAACTGTGAGGCCACAAGCTGATGATTGAAAGGCTATCACCCCATGGAGTGGACAAACAGGAAGGACTCAGGTCCTTACAGAAGGTTTTTGACCTTCTGCAAGAACTCTGGAATTGCCAACCTCCAAACTCCTTGGTATATAAGATCAATAACCACCTTTGTTGCTCAGGCCATTGCTAGTTGGGTTTTCTGTTACAGCTGCAGGCATCCTGACTTATTCGCACAGTAAGGAGCTGAAACAAGGGTTGGGGGCTGCAGGTAGGAATGAGAGGAGGGGGCTCAGCCAGGAGGGAATCCAGATATGGGTTCACATAGCAGAACCTGTTTTTCGTGAAGTTGCCGTGTAGACCAACAGGAGGCCCAAATGGAGAAAAATCGTCCTTTGGGTTATGGAATTAAGTATTCTGGGAGCCTACGTAAAGGATCCTCCTGGGAGCAGTCCTTTCATTAAAGCCCTTATCAACTAAGGCATTTGGATAAAATGGTTTATAAATGTGGTGACAGGAAGCACACACCTTGGAAAAAAAGTGGATAATCCTAAGCACACTGGCAGGCCACCCCTGGGTCATCTTAAATAAGCATGACACATTCATAATAGCCAAAGAGCGGAAACAACACAGATGTCCATCAACTGACGAGTGGATAAATGAAATGCAGTCCATCCATACAATGGAATATTATGCAGCCATCAGAAGGAATGCAGTTCTGATACACACTACAACATGGATGAACCTTGAAAGTGACAGCTAAGTGCCACATATTCTATGATTCTACTTACATGAAATGTCCGGGATAGGCAAATCCGTAGAGGCAGAAAGTAGACTAGTGCTTGCCTAGGACTAAAGAATGGGGGGGGTCAAGGGGTGATAGCTAAGGGGTGTGGGGTTTCTTCTTGTGGTGATGGAAATTATCTAAAACAGATTGGGGATGCACAAATCTGTGAATGTGCTAAATGCCATTGAATTGTATAGTTTAAATAGGTAAATTTAATTCCAAATGATACAGAATTATCTCTTGATAAAGCTGTTTTAAAAGAAATAAGCGTGGCCATATGAACTCAGCCCTCCCCTGGAGCCCCCCATGGATATTCCTCAACTGAACCATTTTAGAGAAATGCTTATTTCTTGCCTTGCTGGGAGTCTGGAGCATCTACAGGAGCACCAAATGTGGGGCGGATCACAGGTCCTCTGCAGACCAGCCCAGCCCATGCAGAACCAGCCATGGCCTACAGGGAGCTGCAAGTGAGAACTCAGCTCCTCTCTCCATCACCCACCCATCCTACACTGGCCCCAAGATACCAGTCACTGCGCCAGTGTCAGTGCTGACTCATACACACACAGTGTTGAGGAAGGGACCTCCTGGGTCATCCAGTCTAATGCTCTGTTACAGGGATGACAGCTGAGGTCCAGAGAGGAGAAGTGGCTTGCCCAAAGGCACACAGCTGGTTAGTGGAAAGCCAAAACCACCATCCAGTGAGCATGCAGCCACGGAAATCTCTTCAACCAGGTCAGAGTATTGAATTTATGCCCACTGTGGGAAAAATCTACTTCTCTATGCAGCCAGAGCTTGCAAAGCCATGACCTTGGAACTCGGCGGACCGTGACTTCCTGGGACTCTTGAGGAGAACGTTCTGGATCAGGAGTAAGAGGTTCAACTGGGGAAGACTCCTCCCCCAATGACCCCACCCAATTGTGTCCTCACCTTCCAAGACAAACCTTTGCTGAGGACAACACGCTTCATACCACAGAAGGACTTCATGCTGAGAGCTCAGGGCACAGAGCAGGGTGGGACCATGAACCAAGGTTTATGGTTCTGGTGGCAGCTGCATTCTCCAGTTAAAAGTTCTGTTTGGGGAGCCTGGTTCATTCTTAAAGTCACGGTCTAGTTCACACTCTAGTGGGCATGACAGGATTCATCAGAAATTTCATGAGCTGCTACCACATCTTCGTAGTTGACAAATGACAGCAAAAAGAGCAAGTTGGCTTTTCTAGAGAGGATGACGTCTCTCTACTCCTCAGGGCCCAGTGCCACCCGCCCTAAGCTCCCTCCGATTCCCCTTCCCCCATGAAGTCCACCCGCATCACTCCACTCTCTGTGACCTCTCTTTCTCTGACACCTTCATGTCTGTCCCTCACTATGAGACACCAGCTGTTATGGGCTGAATTGTGCCCCCAAAATTCATATGTTGAAGTCCTAAGTCCAAGTACCTCAGAATGTCACTGTGTTTGGAGATAGGGTCTTTTAAAAGGTGATTAATTTAAAATGAGGTCTTTAGGGCAGGACCCAATCCAATATGGCAGGTGTCCCTATATGAAGAGGAGATGAGGACACAGGCACGCACAGAGGGAAGACCATGTGAGGACTCAGGAGAAAACAGCCGCCTACAAGCCATGGAGAGAGGCCTGGGGAGAAACCAGCCCTGCCAGCCACTTGACCTCAGACTTCCAGCCTCCAGACTGTGAGAAATAAATTTCTGTGGTTTAAGCCACTCAATCTGTGGACCTTCATTATGGCAGCGCTAGCAGACTAACCCACCACCTCACGTCTTATGGCGGATTTTTAGCATTCCTTGACTTCTGCTGGGTTTATGCATCATGGTGTGATGGACAGAGGACAGAAAAACCTTGAAGACCTAAGTTCAACTAGCGCCAACACCTTGTGTCCAAGTTACTGCCCCTCAAGTACCTCAGTTTTCTCCTCTGTGAAATGGGAATAACAACTTCAGCTTTGCAGAATGATGATGAAGACCACATAGGAGGGGCTCAGCGAGTCTGTGTTCAGTGGGTGGATCTGAGGTTTTAAAGCCCCAACCAACCAAAACCTAGCCCCACCTCCCTGGCATGTTGGAAGTTACCGTGGCCTCTGGGCTGCTCCAGATATGAAAATTGAAGAGAAGGGGATGGACAAAGAGCCAGGACCGCCAGGGCATGCTGTTTGCCATCTCTGTCCTTGCCCTGCAGGCGTTTCTGCAGCATCCCAGAAAGGAGCCGTGACCTCCAGGGGCACTTGCAGCACTCCATGTACCAGGTGTGTCCACTTCCGCCTCCCTGCAAAGTTGGCCCACATGTTGCCAGCCAAGAATTAGATTTCTACCCACCGTGAGCTCCCAGTGGGAGCCAGCCGGGGCCCTGGCGTATTAGTCGGGGTTCTCCAGAGAGACAGAATCAATAAAATAGATAGAGATATATAGAAAGAGTTATTACGAGGGGTCAGCTTATATGATTATGGACCTTGAGAAGTCCCATGACCTGCCATCTGTGAGCTGGAGGCCCAGGAAAGCCAGCGGTATAGTTCCAGTCCAAACCCAAGGGCCTGATAACTAGGAGCACTGATGTCCCAGGGCAGGAGAAGGTGGATGTCCCAGCTTAGGCAAAGAGCAAATTCACCTCTTCTCTGCCTTTTTGTTCTATTCGGGCCCTCAACGGATTGGATGATGCCCTGACTGGTGAGGATAATCTTCTTTACTCAGCCTACTGATTCAACTGCTAATCTCTTCCAGAAGCACTCTTGACAGACACACCCAGAAAAAAGTGTTTTACCAGCTATCTAGGCATCCCTTACCCCAGTAAGTATTACACACACAAAATTAGCCATCACACTTGGCCATGAGGTTGTCCCCTCACTAGCATTTTCCATCCACTTCCCAGCCTCTCCTTCTCTATACATCTCGAACCCTTCAACCCCTTCCCCCTCCTCTTTCTCTCCCAGGCCCTTTCGCTGTCTCTCCCTCTCTCTTGATCTCTCTCTGTCTGTCCTACCACTTTTTATCTCACCACTTTTCTCCTTTTGCCACCTCTAAACCATCATCCCTCCTTTTGTTTTTCTGGGGCTGAATTCCAGCTCTGGTGCTTACTGTGGGCAAGTTATTTCATCTCTCTGCCCCCTCATCTATAAGTGAGAATAAGTACTACCTCGTAAGTGTGCCACTGTGCTACAGACACCATGGCCTACTGCATCACCATTCCTCAAATAGACCAAGCGTGTTCCACCTCAGGGCCTTTGCACCTGCTCCTGCCTCATTTAATGATGGGAACACTTGTCTGAAGTAGCACCTCAACCATCCATCCCTCTCCACCCTCTCCTCTTACTTCCTTTTGCTTCCTGGCACTAATCCCCACCTGACAGTAATTACACACGTCTTGTTCATCCTTCTGTTCTCTGTCACCCAACTAGAAGGTGAACGCCATAGTGCAAGGACTTTGACCAGCTTGCTATTGCTGTATCTCTAACACTTCAAACGGTGCTGGGCGCATAGTAGGCACCCAACAGATAACTGAAAAAGGGTTGGATCATGTCTGCAAACTTCTCAACACAGTGCTGGACACATAGGAGGTGTTCAGTAAGGGCAGAGGTGATGACGGTGATGGTGGAGATGATCAAAATTCACTGAAAAGTAAAGGACCCCGGGGGCATCCCCAAGCAATGGTGCCTTCCTGCAGGTGGGCAGGGGGAAGGTATTTAAAGCCCGTTCCTTGAACCAGCCCAACTGAGGCCTCAAAGGAATCAGTCCAAAGGTGTCTGCGTTCAGGACCAAAGAGCGACATTTGGGAACAAATTGAATCCTGAGAGATGGAACCAGCGGAGAACACACAGTGGGTCTGGCTAAGTCTCAGGGTGACAAATCACCAAATTGGAACTGTTTGGGGACACCCCCAGCCAGCCCCCTTTGTCCCTGGGGCTAGGCCTCCACCAGCCACCACTTCTGGCCCAATACCTCACCCTGAGTGGGGCCCAGCTTGACCTCTGCAGTTGAGGGAAAGAAGCTGACCTGCTAGAAAGTCACAGAGACGAGTGGAAGCATCTTGAAACCAAGAGGCCAAACTCTCATGCTGCTTCCACTAGGAATCCTCACACGGGCACCTGAATCCTCTCAACCACCGGTCACACACACCCTGGTGATTTCCCTTCTTGCTTTGGCCACTAGGACATTCAGAGCCAATTTGCAGCACCCTCCCCCTCTCCCCGTTCTTAGTAAATCTATCTCACTTTATAGCTTGTATTCTTACATATTATAATGTTGATTCTGCCCTCATCTTTCTCTTCCATTTTTGTTTTCCCTTAATCCTGATTCATTCTACTTTTATTTTTTATTTTAATGTGTTGATTTTGTTTTCTAAGCTGCCTCAGATATTTTTGGAATGAGATGGGGAGTAAATAAATCAGTAAATAAGTAATACCTAATAATACTGGCCAGCATTCACTGAGCCTTTTACTACGGGATGAACTAAACTAACCTGCGGGAACTCACTACACCTTCACCAGGCCCATACAACAAACATAAAGAAGACCTATGATCAGATCAGTGTTATAGCTCAAGAAAGTAGAGAACAGGGCGGCTGCAGAATTTAACAAGATCAGACAGTGCCTGACAGGCTCTGGGCTTACCATCGGGCAGGCAGCTCCAGGTCGAGGTCTCACAACCAGGAGGAACGGCCAGCCCCTCCCAGAGAGTGGAAAATAACAGCAGCTCTTGAGTTCCTGCCCCTCTTAGGGAGATAATGTCTGAGAAACCGTTTCCCAAGTTCTCAGAGCGGGTAGTTGGGAGACATAGTAACTAATGAGAGCCTGCAGTTCGCAAATGTCACATTAGCCGTAGATGGAAGTACACAGGTGAGATTCAGACACTGCAAAATAAATCACCCGAGTGAGCACAGTAATATTTACCTTCACAAGCATATTGCAAATCGGGCCTGCAGAAAACTAATTTAGCTGTATCTTGTTTTCCACGCCATCACGTTCGCACTATCCGAGCTGCACACCACAGCTCTCCTGGTCTGGTGGATGTGAAGTGCCTCTAGCTGCTGCCCCTGCACCTATGGCCCCCACACGCTGCACCAGCCAGGGCCTCAAGGCCAGCTGAGCAGGCGCTGGACAGGGCCAGGGTCTACGGGGAAGGAGCTGGGACCCTGGCCTTCTGCACTTCCTACCTAGGAGCAAGACAATCACATGCCGCTGGTCCTAGACACACAATGTTCCTAAGCCCCTAAAAACATGTAAAGAGCCTCCCAGGTGTGTAATCTGAGGGCTGAGCTCCATCTTCCCACAAAGCCAGCTTTCCTTCCATCCACACTGAGGCCCATCGAGACTGAATGCAAGTAATAGAATCTGCCTGGAGACAGTTCAGGGGGACTCAGATTGAGTCTGCAGGTGCCCTAGGCTCCTGTGCCCTCCCAGGAGGCCCAGTTCACCTCCATCTCACATGCACATGTGCCCATGCAAATGCACACTCACAGACCATACACTCACACACATACACGCATACGACATGCACCACGTGCACACACCATGCACCTTACACACATGCACGAAGACGCCATGCACATACACCGGCCACACACACACTTTCTCCTTTGACTCTCTCCCAGGAGCTGAACCATGGTTCCACAAAGGTTCTAGACAGCACGAAGCACTAACTGGTCTGCCAGATGCACAGCGAAGAGCTCAGGCCTTATGGAAATCACATTGAGCCCTGGAAGACATGTGGGGAAAACATACATCGATCATGTCTATGCGGCGCCAGAAACCACGCCCACTGGTACGTGAACCCTTAGCTGGAAATAGATCAGAAAACAAACAGTGCTGGTGGAGGAGAGTTCCAGATACGCTCGAATCTCTTCCGGCTGGTGTGCAGATGTGAGCAGCGGACAAGCCAACAGAAAAGTGCAGCTGCTTTACTCCAGCGTGTCGCTGGGTCAGAGGCACAGGGAGTGAGTCAGAGCTGGGAGGGCCACAACTGTTTTCCAGACCCACTGGCTCCTTTACAGATGAGGAAACTGAGTCTCAGAGGCCCATCGTCTACTGTCTGCCAGCTTGGAGACGACGGGACTGGAGTGTGGAGCCTCCCCACCACCCAGGATCCCCACACCTCTAAGGTCTTCTAGAAGCTTCTTTCAGTCTGAGGGACCCTGGGTTCCCTCCTTACCCTTCCCCTGCTCCCCAGCACATTCAAGCACAGAGCCTGACAGCTGCATAGGAGCAGAGAAGAGCCTTCCTTTCAAGAAAAGAGGGAGGGATCTGGGCCTTGGTTTCCCATCTCTAAAATGGGATGCTTCCAGCTCTGCTGCTCCCTGACCCTGTACCACCCCACAGAGCCAGCAAAACTGCGATGCTCACAAAGTTTGTCCTCTGCTGCCTGTACATCCCCTCTTTTCAGGACTTCCCTCTCCATCCTGCTCCTGCCCCATCAGAGAAGCCCGAACTTCTCGGACTATCCCAGTTTCTTGGGTCACGGAGAAAAGATCATTAGGAAAAATAACTCACAGCAAGGTTTAAGAAACCAGAGCAGGAAGAGGGCAGGGCTGAAACCAATGGAATGGCAGGAAATAGCCGAGCCCAGCCCTATATCTGCATCCTCTAACCCCCAGCTCCCCAGCTCGGCACCCTCCCCAGGTCACCTTCACTACCTCTGGGGGGAATCCTCTCAGGGCTGGGCTGGGCCACACTCAGTTTGTCCTGCCCCATGTCTCCACCCCCTGGGACCATGTCTCTGGCACAGACACACACGTTTCTGAATGTTTGCTAAGTGAAGACAATGTGCCTTGTGTGGAGACACCCCTCATGTGCTGAATCTTTGCCAAGACTCGGCTAACCCTTGGCTCCATTCCTGCCCCAGTGGGGACCCATTCTTTAAGGAACATGGTCCACTGTGTCTCAGCTCAGGGCACCACACTCCTCTGCACTCCTGACGGCAGCTGCCCTCTTGCCATGGGGTGTAAGACACTCCAGACCCGGAACTGCTCTGGACCCAGGCACGTGCCACCAGTGGGGGACGGGTAATTAACCCCTAGAGGGGCAAAACTTTGGCCAGTAGGAGACTGGGGCCGGTGCCCATGTCCTCCTCCTTCCTCTCCCCAGGGCTGTCCTGAGAAGCAGCAGTTTATTGCCTCTGGGACAAGTGTCCCCTCCACCCACCCTGCCCACCCCACCCCAAGAACAAGCACCACCCGTGCTGCCTCCAGCAGTGGCCAGCTCAGCAGCGTCCTCCAGCCGGCTCTGCCCACCCCCTCCATCACTGCCCTTGTTCCTCCCGTGCTCCCAGGGACCCCACTCCCTCCAAAAGCTGGAGCAGGAAGCCCCTAGAAGCACTCAGGCTCAGCTTTCCAGGGAGCCCAGACTAAGACTCTGGGTTTACTCCTGCATCGTCTCAGAGCGCAGGGGACAGGGCTTGAGCCCCTGCTGCGTGCCAGGCACTGTGCTGGGCATCGACTGGGGGTACCCAGAGCGATAGCACACAGCTCCTCCTCACCAGGGGCCGGCACATCGAGGGGAGAAGAGACTCGCAGAGAAATATCTACAAGGGAAGCGGTTGCACCTTGTAAATCTCTTGCTGCCAGAATTTTCACCTGACAACAAAGTCGGCTGGAGATGGTTCAGCTGAGGCAGGAGGAGGCTGGGAGCAGAGGCCTCCCCAGACCTGCAGAGGCATCCCTGTCTGCCTGCCCCGCCCAGCTCCACACAGGGGCTGCTTTTTAGGGGCCCACAAAGCCCTCTCAAATCACTCCTTAAGGCCCATCTTCCCAAGGACGATGCCATCATTTAGAAGAAGTGCCTTCAGGCAGTGAGCAACCCCTCAGTGCTGGGGCTTCCTTTTAAACCTGAATCCAGGTTTTGGAGAAGCTCCGTTGGAAATTTTGCTCTGTCACTGCCACTGGCAGAGGCAATCAGAGCATCCAAATTAGGCCTGCGGGAGGGCATGCGGGTGGAGGGCTGCCGGAGAGAGCCGCTGTTCCTCCCTCACCTCAACGTGCCAGACCCCATGCTGAGCACGCCCCACCTGCTGCCTTCCCCTCAAGAAACTGAGTCAGCAAGACAAGCTGTTCACTCAAGGCCATCTGGCGAGTAAAGGTGAGGCCGTGGTTGGATCACAGGTCTGTCACGCCCCATGCTCGGCCCCTTAAATGCACAGCCAAGAGAGGCCACGAGGGCAGGTCAGACACTGGGGAGAAACCACAGAGAGAAGGTGACAGACACAACATTGCGGAAACCTTGTTCCCTGCAGCCACTTTGCCGTGACAGCCCTGGGGAGCTGGGGTGATAGTCTCCCAGAGAAGTCCCTGCCAGACAGTGAAAGCCCACTCTCTGTGGTCCCTCCAAGGTCCTGCAAGAAAGGGGGGGTGCAGGCGACCAGAAGGAAGCGTCTTGGGGTCCCCGTCCTGGGGCGGGAGGGAGAGGGAGAGGCAGAGCCAGAGCTTTCAGATGGGGGTGGAGAAGCCTGGGAGAGTGGGGTATCAGGGAAGCACTTCCAACATGGCGAAGCCGCCGCCCAGCAGCAGCCACCACGCCAGGCAGGAAGTGGATGAACGGAGGCAGTCTCCCAGAGACTGCCCAGATGGACAGGGATCCAGAAGTTCCCAAGGGTCCTGCAAGGCAGAGCTGCCCTCAGATGGACACAGATGGACAGGGATCCAGAAGTTCCCAAGGGTCCTGCAAGGCAGAGCTGCCCTCAGGGCCACCGGACTTACGGAGGCCCAGTGTCAGCCCAAACGTAATGACAGGGACAAACAGCCACATCAGGTCTGCAGCCCGTCGCCCCTCCAGAGGCAAGGGAACCTGTCTCCACAAGGTGGTCCCCAGGGCAGGGCCCAGGCCCAATGCCATTCCACATGGAGCCCAGCCTCATGCACCCAAGCCCATCCTTTTTCCCCCTCCTCCACCCCCACTGCCCTGCAGTCAGCCCGGGGTGCCCACGACGTGCAGGGAGGGTCCTAGTTTATGCCTGTCATCTGGCATAATGATTAGTGAGGGCCCATTCACCCTCAAAGTGAGAGTTTGGAAGAGAAATTGAACTCCTTTCCTTACCTAAGCCCCATGCTACCCCCACCCCTGTGTACCCAGAGAGCTTCCTGAGGAGGGCCAGGAAATGCCAAAGACAGAGCGGCTACCCAAAGGGGTGGAGGGGTTTAAGCTGAAGGGGAAACAGGCGGGCGACTTTACACCCTTCCCTGACCACGCCCCCCCCCCAACCCAGTGGTTCACAGGGAAGCTCAGATCCCATTCAGGGAATAAAGCCAGGCCCTTCCCAGAGCACCAGCCCCTCTGAGACCATTGTCTCCTCACAGTCCCCAGATATCCCCAAGGTGCCTCAACCTCAGCAGCTCCTTTTCCCCTCCCGACAGCCATCTCCACGATGGCACTCATGCCAGAGCCCAGACTCCTGCTGGGCACCCTCCCCCAGTCCTGCTGAGAGGGCCCCTGCTCCCGCCTCAGCCAGGCCCTCCACCTGCCTGGCCTCAGCATCTGTCCCTGGTCCCATCCCTCCTCCTGCATCCTCCTCCCAGATCCTGGGATGGGCTTTCTAAACCATCAACCCGATCGCGTCACTCCCAGAAGGAAATCTTTACATGGCTTGCCCACAGCGTTCAAGGCAAAACGGACTCGCCAACGCTGCACACGGGGGTCTTCACAGCCTGGGCCCTGGTCACCTCCCCGCCACCTCTCCTGCCCCACTGGCACTTGACGCCCCCCATCCTGAGCCCTTGCTCTCACCGCCAGGCCTTTGCACAGGCAATCCCCACCCGGAATGCCCTCTCCCCTCCTCTAGAAAGCCCCCCACCTCCAGGAGGAATCGGTTGCTCTTCCCCATTGCCCACAGCACTGTGCACTGGCCTCCAAGAGAAAACCCTTCTCAGTGAGTGTTTGGAACTGCTGGCTTCTCTGGGTACCCATGACCCATGGCCCCTCGTCTGGACTAAGCAAGACACGTCTGCCTCGGTCTCCACGGCAGCCCCGGATTCCCTCCCTCCTGACACTTGTTCCCCTGCACGTCCTCATCACTTCCCTTCTCAGTGTCTCCCCCGCACTCCAAGACCCTGAGGACAGGGAGCTTCTCCCCAGTACCCAGAACGAGCCTGGCCACATGCTGCCGATAGACCCTGTCCGGTATTATCAGGATCATTACTGTTATCTCCGGAAGAAAGCGGAGGGACTCACACTCCCCAAGCAGATGGGGTTTTGCTCATTTCTCTCCTGCCCATCCCTAGGGTCCGGCAAGGTTCTGACTTTGAAAAAAAGGGTCGTCCAAGTCAAACATTCCTTGAAATAAGGGTGCAGTTTCAGTCATCACAAAACCGGGACACATGTGGGAGTGAAGGAGACACTATGGATCATTACACAGGGCCCAAGCAAACCTGCCTGTGTGGCCATCCCACTTCAACCAGGTGAGAAGGAGGCCCTCACTTGTGGGTGAGCAGGTCCCCCAAAGTTAAACTGGCCATCAGGGCCCTTTCTTTGCTGGAAATGAAATGGATCAGAGCCCAGGCCGTGTTCTGCCAGCGTCGCCGAGCCACAGCTCAAAGAGACGGCTCTCACTCAGAGCTGCTTTCTGGATAGAAAGGAGACCATCCTTAAGCATCAAGAACTCCCTGGCAGAAGCTAAAGGATTCCCACAGGCCAGCTGTCTTCCCAAAGCAGTCTTGCCAGGCGTATGCGTGCCAGCTCCTCTGCAGGTAGGGATCTCAGCCTGGAACCGTGGCCGCATGGAGCCCGGGAGTCCTTCAGCTCGAATGGTGGGCCTGCAGGGTCCTGCCAGGAACATCAGTCCATGCCCAGTTTGAGGCATACGACCATGAGATCCTTATTAGCAATGACAGTTTGGAAGGAATGTGCTGCCACACTCTTATCACGGCAGAGAGGGGGTAATTAACACCCGGGAGGCAAAACTCTGCCAACAGGAGACTGTGGCCAGGGGACACATTCTCCTCCTTCCTCTCCCCGAGGCTGTCCTGAGAAGCAGCAGTTTACAGCATCCAGGACAACTGTCCCCTCCACCCATCCCACGAACCACACCCCAAGAACAAGCATCATCCTTGCTGTCCCCAGCAGTGGCCAGCTCAGCAGCGTCCTCCAACCGGCTCTGCTCTCCCCCCTCCCTCATTGCCCTTGTCCCTCCCTCGCTCCATGGGACCCCGCTCCCTCCTAAAGCTGGAGCACCTGCCTTCAGGGAGCACAGACGAAGGCTCAGTTTACTCCTGCTGTCTGCCCCACTGCACAGCAACGCCCTGTAGAGTCGGTCACTTATTCTTTCTACTGAAAGACCTTTTATCTTCCAGAGCTGACGTTCCCAGCTGAGGCCAGATGTGTCACTCTGGCCCTCTGTGGTTTTGGGGTTCCTAATGATCATTGTCCCACTGACACCATGTACCAGCACCGAGTTCCACAGTCTGCCAGTGCAATCACAGTTATTCCTCCCCCAACCCTGGCCGTAGGGACGAGCACAGCGTGTCGTGACAGCTACCCAGACTAGTAGGCAAAACAGGCCAGGTCTGAGGCAGCAAGACTGACAGCTGCTGCCATGCTCAGGGTCTCCTGCTGGACACCACCAGGCTTGTGGCTGCCCAGCTAAATAGAGAGTGCGGCCCTCATGCCCACCCTACCACGCAAGCACCACCACAAAAGCACCAGAAATCATGCATTCTGGGGCCTTCCACAGCTGCAGACAGGAAGACAGGGAGACTAAGCACATGGGGCCTACAAACGTCTTCCATGAATCAAGAGAGACACCTGGTGGCTGCCACGAGAACTCCTGCTACTTGCTTGGGCTGCCAGTCGCCTGTCCAGCCTGGCCTTCCAGGTCCTGTGCCCCCACCTGGCTCCTGCAGCCAGTGCCCCCAGCCTGAAGGGCCACCTCTCCTCCCTGAGGCCAGCTGTCTTCCCAAAGGACTTCAGGAGCCCTGCCATGCAAGCGGGGATCTCAGCCTGGAACCCCACCCCTGGGGGTGAAATAGTAGCCCTGTCCTGAGAGGGACTCTTACTGGTAGAATAAAATAAACAAATCTGTTGCTAGCAGAATGTCCCCCTGCAGGGACCCCTCAGAAGCCCTGTCCTGGGCCCAGGAGGCCCTGACCACCCCCTCCAGGCAGCCTGCCCCTACCTCCCCTTCAAGCCACAGCTGAAGGGCCACCTGCCTGGAGCCTCCCCAGGCCTTTCCCCCAGAAATGCATCCCCTAAAGGGGTCACACCTTCCAACTGAATTGGGGACCCCAGGTTAGGCAAGCTACCTGATTCTTCGTCTTTGACAGGACTGGAACATTCTTAACTTTCTCCCAATGTAGTCAGAAACTGTGAACTAATTTTTTTTTCAGTGTATGAGGTTTTTAACTCATTGATGTGAATGGTGGTTTCTGTGTAGGCCTTTTTTTTTAGATATGGGGGATTTCTTTAATTGTGGCAAAATACCCATAACATAAAATTTACCATCTTAACCATTTTTAAGCGCACAGTTCAGTGGCATTCAGTACATTCACGTTGTTGTGCAACCATCACCATTATCCATCTCCAAAACTTTCTCGTCTTCCCAAACTGAAACTCTGTACCTATCAAATACTAACTCCCCATTCCTCCCAGCAGACACCTCTTTAGTTTCTGCATCTGTGAATATCACTATTGAAAGTGTGAATTCATAGTTTTAAGTATTTTATGCCCACCACCGACCCCGCCCCCAAAGGGTTGGAGTTCTCCGATCCCTTCACACGTACACGCTCCATTCTCAGCACCCAGCCTGCCTGGCCCGTGAGGAGGGTAGACACAACTGGGAGCTAGTTTATTCCTGCCTTTCAGAAACATTCTCTGAGCCTCTGTGGAGTCCAGGCGATGTGTCTGGTGCTGGAGACCCATCTGTGGAGAAGACAGTCGTGTCCTCTTGGAGCTAACACTGGAACCAGCCAGAAAAGTATTAACCAGTCATGACGCAAACGTTTAAACAATCTGACAATTGTGACGCTGCCTTTGAAAACATTCAGGGAGCTACGAGGGTGTATCTAGTCGGGGAAATCAGAGAGGCTTCTCTGAGAATGGGACATTTCAACTGAGACCTCCAGAAAGCAGGAGAGCGTCAGATGAAGGCAAGAGAAAGGAGGAAACAGGAGATGGCGGCTTCCTGCTGCTGCCGTAAGGAACAGCTACCAATGTGGCAGTCAAAACAACACAGATCTGTTCTTGGACAGTTCTTGAGGCCAGAAGTCCTAAAATCGAGGTACCACCAGGGCCAGACCTTCCGGAGGCTCTAGAGGAGAACCTGTTTCCTTGGCTTTGCCAGCTGCTGGAGGCACATGCATCCCTCAGCTAATGACCCCTCCTCCATCTTCAAAGCCAGCACTGTAGCATCTTCACGTCTCTCCCTCTGACTCTGCTTCCATTGTCACATCTCTGTCTCAGTCTCCAATTCTCCTGCCTCCTTCTTTCCTCTATGAGGACCTTTGTGACTACTTGGATAATCCAGGATGCTATCTCCGTCTCCAGATCCTGAATACAATCACACCTGCAAAGTCCCATTTGCCATCTAAGCACCACATCCACAGGCTCTGGGGATTAGGGCATCCTTGAGGGGCCATCTTTCCACCCACTAGAGGAGGTAGTGGGGCCACAGTGAGACACCTCCTCTTTCAAAGGGGAAGGAAACTTTTCTGTATGGTCTTCTGTGTCCCCAGGGAATGTGACCACTGTGATGGGATCTTCTGTTTGTTGTTCATGCTGCCATTTATTCTGTATACGACCTTAGCTGCTGGATCACACTTAATCCCCCCAGTGACCCTAGGGTGTAAGCAGTGCAATGATGACCACCCCCACTCTTCAGGTGAGTGCGCAGGGGCCCCACAGAGCACATCGAGGGTGCTCTCAGCATCGAGCCTGGCTGATGGCAAGACCTCAGGGGATGGCGGTGGAGACGGTGATGCTGGCAGCAGTGCTGGTTATCAGTTGTATGGGCACCTCCCCCAATACATCAGCCCCGCACAGACAGCAGAGGGACCTGACCATGTTGTCCCCCATCCTCGCCCTGCCCACTCACCTGCTCCCTCACCCCCACAGCCCAGTCTGCTTCTGAGCCTCCGGCCTCTGCATCTTCTAAGCCAGTGATCCTCAGATGCACTTCCCCATCCAGCAGCAGCCCCAGCCCCAGCTGGAAGGTATAGGAAATGTAATTAGTTCCTGGAGCCCCACCCTAGACCTGCTGAATCAGAAACTCTGGGTTTTAACAAGCCCTTGGGATGACTCAGACATGAAGTTGCTTCCTTTGCAGGCCCTCCTCTCACCCTCCTGACCCGGAGCTCAGCAGGCATCCTTCAGGACTGACCACGGCCCGGACTCTCCCTCTACAGGGCCGCCAGGAGACCCCTCACCACCCCACACCACAGGGACTTTGCACAGGCCTTGTAGAGGGCAGCAGATGTCCCCCAGGTTCTCCCTGGCCCAGGAGCAAGACCTGCACCCTAGCCTAGCACTTTCCTCACTGCTGTGTGTGTGCGCGTGTGTGTGCGTGTGTGCGAGTGTGTGCAAGTCTCTCTACTCATCCTCACCTGAACCCTAACCCCTCTGGGACAGGGCCTGAGTCTTAGCAGCAGATCCAAGACACAAATAGAGAGCAGATGTTAGTCATCCAGATGTTAACCACCGGTGACTCAATCTGTGTGACATGCATGTCCCTGAATCACTACTGGTGGTATTCCAGGCACGCCCCAGGGATGAGGAAGGGCACTGACCTGACTCACACCCTCCTCTGTGGCTTTGGAGGACACGGCACAGCTGATGGGTGAAGAGAGGGGCTGGCTTCATCCGTCCCCAGCACTTGGATCTACAAGGCCACTGGGTGCCATCTGATGCAAGAGCCATGATGCTGCTCCCTGTGTGAGCTTCCCCCAGGGAGCGAGTTGGGTTTCTCCAGGGGTTTTCAAACCATGCTCCACAGAGCCCGAGAGACCCCACAGAGGAGCCTCAGGGCCGCAGTGCGCAAGGGGAGGGGAGGACCACAGAGAGGGTGGGTTCCAGGCCCCCCCACCACGCAGGCCTTGCTTCCTCCACAGCAATTCTGCGTCCTGGGAACCTGTTTAAGAAATGTAAGAAGTGCCTATCACAGAGGGCAGCAAATGTGACACAGCTTCATTTGCCTCCATTTGCCGCCCTGGCCATGCTCTGTGGGATAATGTCCCCTTCCCGTCCTGCAAGGACTTCTGGGAGGATCCCATTGTGTTCTGGGAACTTCTGGTTATTACAAACCCAGGCCAGTCCATTCCAGTCACCTATCGCAGTTAACACTCATCTTTCCTTCTTCCCCAGGTGCACAAGAGTCTCAAAGTGGGGAGAACGAGTGGTCTTCTGGACCCCCTAGGGCTCTGGTCCTTCTGCTGTGTTTGGGGTGGGGAGAAATGACATTGCAAGGAAGAAGGGGTTGTCTTGGTAACAAGCAGCCGGCCATTGGCTGGTCCTGCTCTGACTTGGTCTTAGTCTGCTGTGGGGGTCCTGCAGAGACGGCGTGGGTCAGTCAGGATAGGAACGACCACTGCTGCAACAGGTGAGGCCCACCATCCCCAGAGACCTCACCCAGCCGAGGCGTACCTCCCTTCACGTCACAGGAGGATGGGCTTGGGCATGGAGCTATGCTGTCTGGATGCTGCTCCAGCAGAGGGAAAAAAGGATGGGGCAGGCACACCAGCTCTTCACTGCCTTGGCCCAGAAGTCACGAAGCCACTCGGCCAGAACTAGTCAATGGCCCAACTAAACTTGGAGGGAACGTTAAAACCAGCTCACGGACTGTTGAGTGAGCACTAACTGTGTTTGCTCAGTGTGCATGGTTTTCTTGGGGTGCTATAAAACTTCATACAGCCTCCTCCGTCCTCGGGGTCTCCCTTTGAGAGGCACAGTCAATGGCCTATGCTCCCAGCCCCTTTCTGGGTGTGGTGGCTGTTCCTGTGGTTGCCCTGTGTCCAACGCCTCCTCTACCCCCAGCATTCCTCCTCACAGAGCAACAGAAACCCTGAGATCTCCTCCCAGAGCCACAGAGAACTGGGTGGTGAGGGAAAGGGGTAGGGGGGGCCCAGCCAGACTCCCACCTGTAGGGTCTCCAGACCGGAAACAGACCACAGTCATGCCAAGCTCTCCCCACAAGCCGGCCGCCCATTGCCCTTTGACAGCAGGACCACAGCACAGGTGCTGACACAACAGCTAGCAAGAGGGGAGCCGGAAGCGAGCCTCCCACACCCCCGTACCTCGCTGGAAGACCCTCCCAACCTCCTCCTGCAATTCTTTCCTGTTCTGTCACTTGCTTTGAGGGCAGGGGAAGGGAATGCCACAGGGAGACGCTGGACAAAGCTCTTTCCTTCAAATTCTACTCCTCCCCCTCCACCGTCAGATGCCATAGTCCCAGGGAGGGGTGAAGAGTAAATCTGGTTTGGCTACAAGAGGGTGGGTGGCCCCAGAATTTACAGCTCTCTGTGCTATGTGGGCTGCGCAACAGCTTTCTACCCTAGTGAAAGCAACAAAAAACTCCCCCTTGCTACCCTGTTACACCGTGTCCACCTTCCATAGCAGATCTCAGCAGAAGGAAACGTTGTGGAAATAGAGTGGCGACGGTTACACAACCTGGTGAATACACTAAAACCACAACTAAAACCAGTTGTTCACTTTAAAGGGCTGAATTTTATGGTATGTGAATACTATCTCGATTTTTTTCAAGTGAGAGGGGAAAGAGATCTCATCAGAAGAAAAGATTCCAAGGCTGAAAAGAGCATAAAACCACTGGGCGGGCTGATGTCCAGGCCCCTGCCACCTGTGAAGCACGCACTCTGGGTCCTGGGCAGCCTCCTGGACACTGGGGTTCTCTAGGTTATTAATGGGGGCCCACTGCCACCTAGTGTTCACAGGGATAAACAGCAAGAAAAGGAGGAGGCCGTGGAGGAGAAGCCACCTGCCGAGACAGGAGGGCAGGAAAGGGGCCCACACTGCCCATAGGCGTTCAGACCCTCCCTCCTGCCTGAATTACATACCAGCGGGGTGCAGCTGCTCAAAATCAGCAATGCCCCCTTCCTGGGCAGGTGTGTCAACCAAATTTGCTAAGTGAGATTTGAACCCACCTCCAGATCATTACACTAACAAAATGGGGGTGGCTCTAGGCCCAGGGCCCCTGCTGTGAGCATCTGGGTCACTCACTGGCCCTGTACAGGGCTCCATAGTTGTCTCACCTCAAAATGAAGGGGATGGACCCGTCGGGAGATGCACATTGACTGCCTACCTGGCCAGTCATCTGGGCTCATCCCCCAGAGCTCCTGCCCCATCTGGGGTACTCACCGACCAGCTCCAAGAGGACCCCAGGTCCCAGGACCAGAACATAGCGATTTGTTCATGAGAGAATCTGGAAATTGAGACAATATGTCAACTCTCTAGGGTTCTTATTTGTAACTGGTCTAATTTTTTTCAAAGACTCTGAGCAGAAGATACATCACGTAGGAATCGCTCCCATCAGAAATGCATGGCCTGCTTGGAAAACATCAGTCAAACCCCAGCTGAGGGGCAGTCTACAGAACAACTGGCCTGTGCAACAGAATTTGGATCTGTCTGTATGTCAGATAACAGTATTGTATCCAAGTTGTGCCCTTTGGTAGAGAACGTCTTTATTCTTAGGATACGCACGCTGAAACATTTGGGACTGAAGGGCATGGTGTCTACAAGCACTGAAGTGGTTAAAGAAAAGATATGTACGTGTCGAAAGCAAAATGCAGCGAAATATTGAGAGCTGGTCTTTGTACTACTGCCATACACTCTGTCCCATTGTTGTACATTCTGTTCCACTGTATACTTTGTACTATCATGGTTTACTTTATTGTTGTGTGCTTTGTACTATTGTTGTTTACCATCATTATTCTATTGTTTATGCTATTGCTGCAACAATAAGTTTGAAATTATTTCAGCTTTCTTTTTAAAGACTGAGCACAATCCAGCCAGGACCCCCAGTTCCCGCCCAAAGGGTGAGGCGCCCTCCTGGGGCCCACAGGCCGCAGCCCCTGGGGACCCGGCCAGGCTGGCGAAGCCAGGCTGCAGGAGAAGCCTGGCCTCTGGCTCATCTCACCTCTCTCTGCTAATTGCTGTCCTTGCCCTCCCTCAGAGGGAGGGTGGCCTCCTCCTGTCCTTCCCCGATTCCAGGCAGGTCCTCATGCGGGGCTGTGTGGGGACGGTGAGCGGCGTTGGGGACAGTCCTAGACCACGAGCAGGTCTAGTTTCAGTTGCATTCCAGTCCCAGCAGTGCCTCCATGTCCCTGGGTGAACTTGGGTGAGTGGCTCAGCCTTCCTGAGCCTCGGTTCCCTGACTGGTAAGGTGGGGCAGCTGCTATAACAAGATGTCGTCCAGGGATGAGGGGCAGGGGCGGCACTGGGGCAGAGGAGCTCTTGGAGGAGCCCTGACCCCAGGAGCCAAACTGTTGGGGCAGAAAGAGTGCGGGGAGGAGAAAGGAAAGGAGACAGGGCACCCTGGTCACCTCCTCAGAACATGCTGGGTCAGGAGACAACACCTCCCTCCATTCCCAGGCCATCTCCTCAATGTCTGCCATGCTATAGTCACCCCAAAACCTCCTTTGCTTCTAGGTCCCAACAAGCCTGCAGGCTCAACTCCATGGGCTTTTCTTTGGCCTCATTGTTTCCACGGCGTCTGAAAGTGACCAGTTCTTCACAGGTCCCCCTCCCCCACGCCCCCCACCCAGCCACTTTTTCACTCTCCCTGCTGGTGCTGAGGCTGCTGGAGCTGGGGTCCCTGCTGCAAGTCCTTACACTTGAGGTTTTAGTACTCGGAGCTAGAAACCAGCTCAGCCCAAGAACCTCTCCCTGACACCGCCCCACACTGATCCGTCTCTGGATGTGCTTCACCGCAGCTCTCTTCTGCATCCCTGCTGTGTGGTCCTCGCGCAGAACTTTCACAGCCATGTCAGCAGCTCCCTGTGCTCACCATCTCCCACCTCCGAGCTGCCCTCCGTCTGCTGACGGCATGACCCGCCGAAAGCATGTGTCTGCCCCGTCCTTCTTTTCTTTAGAATGTTCGAGCTTGCCCACAGTGCTGGCTCCCCCACCCCACCACACGGTGATCCCATGATCCCTTCACACAAGGGAAGACTGTACTAGAACTCTGTTCATATTTATTTTATATCTTACTCCTCATCAACTGTTTTTTGGGGTGTTTATGTGGAGGAATACGTGTATACCACTTACAAATGACAAACGTACAGATGTTGGGGGAGTGTGCTCAAAGTTTCTTACCCATAGGGACACACAATCAGAAAAATCTATTGATCATGGCCTCGGGATGAAGGCCAGGGTCCTCAGCCAGAGCAAAGGGCCTCCCCTCCCACCCGAGCCCATTCTCCACCACTTTCAACTCATTTCTCTCCACCCTCATCCTCTCTCTTGAGGCTCCATCTTTCATGAACAATGCTGATCTGCCTGGAGTTCTGCAGCCCCCCCCCACCCCCACCCCCGTTTCCCACATGAAGAAACTAAGACTGTAGAAGAAAACACAGGCGATCAGCTCCTTGATGTCAGTCTTGGCGATGGTTTTTTGGATTTGACACCAAAAACAGAGGTAACATAAGCAAAAGTAGACAAGTGAGACTCCATCAAACTGAAAAGCTTCTGTACAGCAAAGGAAACCATCAACAAAATGAAAAGGCAACCTACTGAATGGGTGAAAATACTTGCAAATCATGTATCTGATAGGGGTTAATATTCAAAATATATAAAGAACTCATACAACTCAAAAGCAAAAAAAAAATCAGATGAAAAATGAGCAGAGGATCTGAATAGATATTTTTCCAAAGAAGACATACAAATGGCCAACAGGTTCACGAAAATGTGCTCACCATCACTAAGCATCAGGGAAATGCACATCAAAACCACAATGAGATGTCATCTCGCAACTGTTAGAATGGCTGTTATCAAGAAGATAAGAGAAAGCAAATATGGAGAAAAGGGAACCCTTATGCTCTGTTGGTAGGAATGTAACTTGGTGCAGCCACTATGGAAAACAGTTTGGAAGTTCCTCAAAAACTAAAAATAGAGCCACCATATGACCCAGCTACCCCACTTCTGGGTATTTATCTGAAGGAAATGAAAACACTAACTTGAAAAGATATCTGTACCCCACATTCACCACAGTGTTGTCTACAACAGCGCAGACAGAGAAGCAACCCAACCATCCACTGATGGATTAACGGGTAAGGAAGATGTGCTATATGTATACAATGGAATATTACTCAGGAGGAAATCTTGCCATTTGTGACAACATGGATGGACCTTGAGGGCATTATGCTAAGTGAAATAATTCAGACAGAGAAAGACAAATACCATATGATCTCACTTATATGTGGAACTTCAAAAAAGAAAGAAAAACTAAGAGTATAAGAAATTGTTCAAAGTCATACCCACAATGGCAGCAGAGCCAGGATGAGAACTCTCATCTCCTGACAGGTCATCCAAGGTTTTACCATGAACTCTAGTGTCTCCAAGAAGCCTCCTGAAAACCTCGAAAGAGAGAAGAGTGGGCGTGTCCAGGATGATCATGGGCTCTGGGGAGGGGGCTGGCTTTGCCTTCACGGGGCTTTTCCTCACTTGCCCCTGGGAGCCTCCTGCGCCAGCCCTGCAGCTGGGTGCTGCCCCGAAGGCAAGGGAGGACAGAACAGTAATGCCCTGGGCAGACTCTCCAGGCCACGCGCTAGGTGCTTGCATGTCCGGCTCCACGCACACCTCACAAGAACCCAGTGAGGGAGTGAGGCAGCCATGAGGCGCATTTCTGCTCAGATGCTCCTACACAGAAGGACTGGCCAACTCCTTGCCAACAAGGAGTGCAGGCAACTGACTGTGTCACCTGCAGTGCCTTTGGGATCTGCTGTGGGGTCAAGCCAAGGCCACACTCTTCCTGCACAGTACCAGCCAATGACCAAGCGCAGCAGGGGTACTAGGGCCTGGTCATTTCTGTACTACCTGGGACTCCTCTATGAATCTTTGCTCCAGAGCATCCCCCTGGGTTGGCCAGACGTCATCAGATCTGCATCGTGGTCAGAGGCACTCCCTGCCCCATCTGCTTCCTTCCCTCTTTCCTGTTACAGGCGTCAGACCCACATTTGGTCAGAAGGTGTTTCTTGCCCAGTCTGCTCTCCTTACCCCTCTAGCTCTCATAGACATGGCCCCTGTAAGCCTCTTGCACTTCTAACCCCGTTTCGGTGTCTGCTTCCTGGATCCCAGCACAGCACAGGCGATCAGTCTCCACTTAGGGACAAGGACACAGACACTCTGTTTTGTCCAAAGTCATCCAGAGATGGAGCCGGGTGTCACACTCATGACTGACCCCCAAATCAGCACCTCCTCCCTCTACAGGCTGCCCTGGGAAGATAAAAAAGTCAGGAATAAACCTGTGCTGAACTGTTAACACACTCATATAATGCCTGAGTGACAAAGAGGGGACTAATGGTGCTCGCCCGCCTCAGTCAGGGGTGGGGTCACCTCAGGCCTCTGACCTCCTGTGGCTAAAATCCACACCATCCGGGTGCACCCGTGGTCAGCCCCCCTACAGCCCATTAGCACTGCTCCCCAGGGCCACAGGGAGGTGGGAAAATGGGCGGGAAAGCAGGAAGTCTGGGCTGGAGTCCAGCACAGTCACCAGGCTGTGTGAGGCTGGGCCCCCTTTTTCTCACCTGCACAGAGAAGCCTGGGCTGGGAGATGCTGCGGTCCGTCTCCAGCTCTCACACACCTCCCCGCTCCTGGACCACCTGACCCACCTCCCGGAGTGACAGCAGCACTACATGGCCTGACGCTCCCTTCTCCCGCGCCACCTCCTCCTCCATGACAGCAGCGACTGTTTCTAAACTCAGGACAGTTTTATCCTCAAATGTGTGTATTTATTTCTACAGGGGAAAGAATCTTAAAAAGTTATAATAATAAAATCTGTGGAGCTGGATATGGTTATCTATCAGTCTTTGTTGAAATAATAAAATTATACCAAGTTTGGCCCTCCTAGAAAGTCCTAGATTTGCCCACCAGCTTCAGCCTTTAGACAAGGACAAGACTCACGGACCCTCAGCTCCATCCACCCCGCAAAAATGTCGGCAATTGAAACCGCCTGAGAGGGCTCTGGCCTGGGGAGGCACAGTTGTGAACACACTGGCCGTACGTTTTAAAATGGCTTCAAAGCCACTGCGGGAAGTAGCTCATGACGCAGACGGTCGTCACCCCTGCCTGGTCAGACACACTGACATTTGCGTGCAAACGTACTGTACACAGCATTTCTGCATGGCTTCGATTTTCTATCTTAATTTATGGGCCATATGGAAGACAAACCAAAAAAGAAAAAAAGATAACAATTTAAAGTGATTCTTTAATTCGTTTTCCCAGAGACAACACATGAATGCAGCCTGGTTCAAACCCAGCTCAGGGCCCCTGGCGCAGTGGGAGGGGAGCAGAGTGGGCTGGCCCTAGGGGTCGCTTCCCTTTCTGGGCTCTCATTTCTGGCTCTCGCCCACCCTCAGCCAGGCTTCCTGCATTCAGAGCTCCAGCGTGGGGGCTTCTGTGTCCCATCCTGCCAGGCGAGGGTGCTGCCCAGAAGGTGGCCGGCCGGGAGCAGTGTGAAAGCCTGTGTTGGTTGTCTTTTATCTCAGCATAAGTCGCTTGTGGCAACCACACACGGGGACTGTGCAGTCTCTGACGGTTAGAGCTCTGCTCAGGTACTGGGGCTTTGGGAAGAGGACCCAGTGGCTCTGAGCGAGCAGGAAAACGAGGGCCCCGCCCCTCTCTCAGTGACTTCAGCTCTGAGGCCAACCCGGGAGGAACCACAAGAGTAAGATGCGTCCGTTAGCCCCATGGACCTGTATCCCAGGACTCAGAGACTGCTGAGACAGATGGACAGACAGACACACGCACACACACATGCAACTCCTACCCAGCAAACGTCCATCCTAGAAGGGAGGTACTGTTTATTCCCATCTTATGGTTGAGGAAAGTGGGAGCACAGAGAGGTTGAGTAACTGGCCCAAGGTCACACAAGTAGAAGGGCAGTTCAACAAGCCTGCTTGTCAACTATCAGCTGTCCCCCCTGGGCTGGCAGAATGCCTTTGACCCTTGCCACCCCATCCTTCACTTGATCAAGGATCTGGGCAGCCCCATCCTTCCAAAGAGAGGACAACACAGTGAGATGGTCCCTGTCCCAAAGATCTCGCAAAATATTTTATGACCAAATGAAAATGTTCCTGCCTCATCCAGAACACAGTGTTTGCACCTGAAACCTGAGCCCCTGATTTATGGAACTAAGTGGAAAAATACCTCCCAGGCCAGCCCAGAACTCAATCTGAGCCCAGAAGTCATCTCTGCCCAGAAAAGAGACCAGGACAGCCCAGTGCAGCACTAGCCAAGCCCCACTCCCTGCCCAGCCCAGCCTGAGCCCAGACCAGGAGGTCAGCTCGCTTAGAGAAGTGCCATAGTCCACCCAGTCCTGCCAGGCCAAAGCCATCAGAGAAGCCCACACGAAGCCCGGAGCGTGGCCTGGCCTGTCAACCAGCCCAGCCCAGCAGGTAAAGAAGAGTGGCGTGGAACCTTCCAGAACCCGGCCCCATGGTTAGCACAGCCCAAGGAAGAGTTCAGCCAAGAGTCAGGAGCCCAGAACCAGGCCAGCTGCCATAAAACCTGGGCTCAGCCCTCCATCTTAGCCACCGCCCAGCAGATAGCACATTCCCCCTAGCCTGGGGCCACTACCTCCTCACAGGACCCAAAGCAGCTCAAAGCCTCACTGAGACCCCAAGGCCTCATCCCAGCCCAGAGGTCCCAGCTGAGCATCCCACAAACGAACCCAGCAGTGCCCAGCCGCCCCGCCCCCGCCCGCCGCCGAGAGGGCCTTCCTCAGGCTGTGCAGGGGCCGGGCCCGGGCCTGGGCCTGGGCCTTGGTGAGGGCTGGCTGGGTGCCCTCCCCACTCGGCCCACTGCACCCCGCAGTCTGCACTGCGTCACCGCCACACTCCCACCGACACAGGGGGCGCCCCTCCTCCTCAGGTGCGTGCAGGGACCCAGGAAGGAGCAAAGAAAGTTGGTGACATCCAACAAGACAAACCTGTACTCTGGACCTCGAGGCTTTCTGAGCAAGGGCTGGGCATTTGGTGGCTTCTCCGTGGGGGAAGCCGGGGAGCAGAGGGGCCTGTATCCCAGAAAGATGAAAGCATCCTGCTTCAGGGACCCTGGGATCACCAGTGCGCCAACTAAAGCCAGGAGGCCCTGAAGCCCAGAACAACCCAGGGCGGTGGAAAGCCCAGCCACGCGGCCTCAAGAGATGCCACCAGGGACCACGCTGCTGAGGCCCTCCTCCTGAGGCTGGGCAGTGGGTGGTTCGCTCCAGGTAATCTGGAGCCAGATTACCTGAATTTGAATCCTGGCCCTTCTACTTCTACCTGTGTGACCTTGGGCCAGTTACTCAACCTCTCTGTGCCCCTACTTCCCTCATCTGTAAGGTAAGAATAAATGTACCTCCCTCCAAGGGTGCGATTCAAGGTATTTAAGCACCAGTGTTGCTCAGTCACCAACCATGCAGGACAAATCTGTGCTGGGGCAGGGTCCCCAGAAGGGCTCTGCTGCGCCAGGAGTTGACCATTCTGGTGGTGGACCGCAGGAAAGTCAGAGGGCTGGGATGGCTGGGACACACAACCCCAGTGTGAATGGAACTGTACAATAGAGAGGCCCTGGTCAGCTACGACTACTATATGCCAAAGAGTTTACAAAGATCATCTCTAATCCAAACCAAGTATCATCTCTAATGCATCAGGAAATATTATTCGCATGATAAAGACGATGGGAACAGGTGGAGTCAGGATTTGAACACACCTCTGTCCAACTCCACGTTGATTGCTGGAGGCCAAACTTAAGCCAAGACTGGCTGCCAGGAAAGAGGGAGTTTTCTCTTGCTGGAGGATGGGAGATGCTATGGGAGAGGGGCAGAGAGGCAGGTACTGACATGTGAAAGGGGGGGTCCCCGCACCCCAGCAGGCTGCCTCTTCAGAGAGGATGCCTGGGAGCCTTCGCTTCATGTGTCCTCTGCCCACCCTGCCGGAGGGCCTTTGACTTCCTGGTTTCCGAGTGCCTTCAGGATCCAGGAGGAGGTCCACAGATAAGTGGCCTCCGCCACCTCTGAGGGAGAGGCCAGGAGCAGGGCTGAGAGTCCTGGAGGCAAGCACACAGGACGAAGCTTCAAGGAACTGTGGGGGGGGGGGGGGGGCGGTGTGCAGCGTGTAGGGGGCAGAAGTTGGAGACCGGCAGCAGAGACCAGGTTTGGCTCTGGTGAGGAGGCTGACACACTGGGCAACCGGGAGCATCAGTTTCCATAAAAAGAAAACACGTGATGTGGTGGGAAGAGGGCAAGAATACGGATTAAATAAGTAACATGTTAAGAACAGTGCCTGGCACCTAGAAAAAGTGCTCAGAGAAGTTGGGAGGTAGAGATGGAGATGATAGAGACGGTGTAATAGTCAGGGCTCTCCAGAGAAAGAGACCAATAGGGTGTGTATACACAGACAGAGACTTGTTTTAAGGAACTGGCGCACGTGGTTATGGAGGCTGGCAAGTCCAAAATCCGCAGTGTGGGCCAGTAGGCTGGAGACCCCGAGGAGCGCTGGTATGTGCCATCTGTTCAGAGGCCATTGGCCAAAGCAAGTCACATGACCAGGCCCAATGTGGATGGATATGAGACGTGTATTCTTCCCACAGGAAGGCAGGCAAGTCACATGGCAATAGATGGGCTGTATGGTTCTCTTGCAGAAAGGGGAAATGTTTCACCGGGAACAAAAATATAATCTGCCACATTCCTCCTGGTGAATTTTAACATCCTTTTGACAAAAATTCATCAAAAATACCTTTGGGGCTTTTAGTTTACATGATATTGGGGATGTAATATACAGCATGGTGACTTTGGTTAATAATACTGTATTGTATATTTGAAAATTGCTAAGAGAGTAAATCTCAAAAGCTCTCCTCACAAGAAAAAAAGATTTGTAACTATGTATGATGATGAACGTTAACGAAACATTGTGGTGATCATTTCACAATATATACAAATATCAAATCATTATGTTATATACCTGAAACTAATAATATGTTATATGTCAATTATGTCTCAATAAAAAAATGCATAAATAGATTTAAAAATTTACATGATATTAAATATATATAGCAACTTGGAAATAATACACTTCTTACAGTCTTTAATCTCTCAACCAGAAACACAGCACTTCCCTCTACTCATTCACAACTCCTGGTCTTCTCATAAACATCCTGCCTCTCTCACATTCCCTTTGTGTGTGTGTGTGTCTGTGTGTGTCTGTGTTTGCGTGTGTGTGGCCACCATAAATACTACCATTTTTCCCGTATAGATTAAAGAGCTGAGTGTAAAAATATCATACACTAGAACTAAAAAAATAAAATTGAGTAATTATCACTTCTTTGATGACATTATTAGTTTCCAAGCTTTGGAACAATAGAAGAAATCACAAATGAGAAGAACATCAGTTTAAAACACATAAAAGCCCTGGAAGGAGCACAATTAAAATTAAAAGGGAACTGCTGGAGTCCATAATTGCTTCAAACATGATCAACAAAGCGTTCAAGACTTGTTCACTCAAGTCTTAGAGAAGGCCCAGTGTGTCTGGCGGTGGGGAATGCACCCAGAGAGGCTGTTCCTCAAAAAAGGAAACTCAGCTCACACGAAAGGGAACCTATTCTTAAATGATCCAGCCCTCCTGGCGACGAAAGAGATGTAAATTCAAACGACACTGAAGAATCGTTTGTACGTTGTAGATGGGCTCAGAACTCTTTTCCTTGTAAGATTTGACGCTAGTGACGTTGCAGTAAAAAAAGAGTCTCATGCACATTGCTGGAAAGGGGAACGTGACAACTGCTGGAAACAACCCCTTTGCAAGACATTTGGACAAGGCATGTTGAGAAACGCAGAAATGCTCATACCCTTTGACCCAGAAATCCCACTTCTAGGAACTTGACCCAAGGACATTATTCAAAAGAAGATAAAAGGTTATTTTTAAAAATTCACTGCAGTTTTATTTGTAAAATCTGCAAAAGCAATACAGTAGTATGGTGGACAGAATAAAGGGTTCGGTTTCAAAATAAAAGAATAGGCTCAAATTCTGCTTGTACCTCCTTCCATCCTTTGTCGCCTGACGGCCTCCATCTCTCGCCGTAATCCTTCGTGATAAAGAAGTGTACTCGTCTTGTGGGTTGTTGGAAGGATTGAATGTATGTACCCAGCTGTTTTGTAACTGAATATAAAAGACAGTTTTATTATTTTTATCGTCAAAATGAAGACTCTGGAACAGCCCGTGCAGGCAACAATGGAAAAAATGTTAAGTAAATTATGATACATCCACCCCGTGGAGAACCGTGCAGTCATTAGGGACTGTAATTATGAAGATAATGGAGCAACCTGAAAGAACACTCCTGATTTTTTCAAGCAGAAAACAAAATGATGTTACAACGTAAAAACTATGCACATGAACAAGAACAAGGCAGAGAGACAGGAGGAAAAAAAAGAGGATGGCTTCGGCGTTAGTGCAGTAGATTGCAGGCAAACTTTCTTTTATTTCTCTTGTATTGCTGATTTGTTTGTGTAATAAATAATGTCAGGGATGGGGACCATTGCTATTGAATGGTACCAAACGCCTCCCCCTGTCTTGAGATCACCACGTGCTTCCTTACCTTTCCTGTGCCTGGGATGGTCATGAGGGTCACTCTCTTCCCAGTGTTACCCCAACCTCGGTCCCCCGGGACAGACACCTACTGGACCATAGTGTATTGCATTTCATACCATCTGGAAATACTCACTGAGCAACCACTTCATATCGAGTTCTGTAACCAAGAAAGAAAGAGGCTAACGGGGTATAGACCTTGATGGGGGTCAAATCCAAGCCCTCGGGAGCAGAGAAGGGCCCCTAGGGTAAAGGGCCAGTGTGAGTTCCTGTGGGTGGACAGTTTACCATGGGTGTCAGAGCCCAGCGTGGGGCTGGCACATATCCGGCACTCAACAAGTCTTTGATGAATTGAATTGAACTGAACTGTGTCGAATTGGGGAGCCTCATTCCCATCTCCACCCTTGCCTACTTCAGCCCAGGGTCAAGGACAAGCCCTGGCCCTCCTGGGAGCCCCTTGTCTCTCTCTCAGTGGCCCCCTCTACCATGGCCTAGCCAAAACCAGGCCTCTGCTCCTGGCTCCTTGCTTGAGGAAAGTATTCTAGAAATAAACCTTGCCTATCCCCTGAAGACCTCAGGTCTTTGATATGTGACAGATGAAAACTGCAGACTGGGAGAGTCCTGACAAAGAACATTTTCTGATTTGTGAAAAAATCCTGCAAAGAAACCAGAAACGCTCACAGTTGGGTTTAGATTTAATGAACCACTTTTATTGAAAAGAACAAAACGACAAGGGAAAACTACAAAATTCCAGGGAAAAACAGCAAGCGTGTGGTTTTTCTCCCTTGTCATTCATCCTCTGTGGAAGCTGAAGATGCGTTGGCCCCCTCCTGTCCCTTTGATGGGCTCCTTGTGATCAATAATTGCTTATTCTTCTCAATCTTTTCACATATTTCTTGGCAAGGCTCCTAGCAATTCGACTGGCCAATCAGGGGACATTTTCCAGCCCAGTGCTGGGAGCGACGGCCACCTCCCTGACACAGTGTATGGAAACATTCACCTGGGGACAGTCACCTTTTTCTAAAAAACAAAGTTCCTCTTCCACAGCTAGATTTGAAATAGGTTTTCTCTCCCCGACCTTGTTATTCATCTTTATGCTAAAATAACATTTTGTAGCTAAAGAGTTTCACACTTCCAGCCACATCACATCACAAGGCAAAGTAAGCAAGAGGCCCACTGGGAAGATGAACCACCAGCATCCATCTCAAACCTGGCAGCAGCTGAGCCTTACTCCTCAATTGCTGGTGCTTTGATGCTGGAGCCACATGCCTGCCTTTACTAGTCAAAAATATACCTGTGTGCTCACATCCAGGGGGCTGCCTCTGGGAGCCACAGATATGCGAGTCTCTGTTTCCTGTGACGTGCATATGTGACTCATAATGTTTGTTGACTTTATGCATTCAGGGACGCATTTTCCAAAGCGTTAGAACTTCTGGGGCATTTTGATGGTGTGCAGAGCAAAGGGGGAGAACGTGTGAAATCAGGAAGACTGCTCAGAAGATTTTGTGTAGAGGGAGGTAGTCTTGCTCTCCTTGCTCCTATCTTGGGCATCAGGGACATCTGGGGACCAAATGACACATCAAGCTGATGCCCGTCCACAATGTCTCCATCAGAGTAGAGCCATTGATCAGAAGAGTAACCTAGATTCCACAGAACTGGACCAGAGAAACCCCTTCTGTGCTTTCTCCTAGGGTTTGAAATGATTCAACAGGATGGAAATTCTTTTCCCTGTAAGAATAAAGCTGGGGGTCAGAGAGAGACCCTGGAAAGGGGAGCAAAGAGAAGTTGGCTCCTCAGGGCAGGTTCTGTTGGTGACCTAAACTAAAGGGCCTATTCCAGTTAGTTACTGCTGCATAACAAGCCACCCCAAACTGAGTGGCCGAAAACAACGTTTTTCTCATGAACCTGCAATTTGGGCAAGGCTTGATGGGGGTGGCCCATCTCTGCTCTGCTGGGTGTCTGCAGGGGCAGCTGGAAGGCTGGCCAGGAAGCCTCGGAGGCTCACCTCCTCACGCGTGTGTGGCAGTTGATGCCGGCCGTCTGCCTGCACACGGCCTCTCCACGTCACTGCCAGCTTCCTCACAGCATGGCTGCTGGTTGCAAGGAAGGGTGTCCTGAGAGAGCTGAGGGGGAGCTGAACAAGCTTTTCTATTAGACTTCACTTCTTGATGGGGAAGTGGCAAGGTTCTGGAAGAACATGCAGGGCTGGAAATCTCTTAGAGGCCATATTTGGAGAAGAAGCCAAGCTGCTAGAGGGCCATGAAGTTTCCGTGCAGCTCTGCCCAGATCCTGGGGGAGAGGACAGAGACAGCTGGGAGCAGAGCTGCAGGAGCAATGGGTTCGCTGTGGGCTCATGTGTCTGCCCTACCGAGGACCCGCCAGCCATCGTCCCACAGCAACAAGCTGTCAGGGCACAGGTCTGGAGAGGGAGAGCCAGGGAAGCCCCAGCCCAGGAGACCCAACAGACGGGGCCCATTGCCTCTTCCAGACTCTGTCGTCCCTTGTGGCCATACCCCATGTCTTTTCCTCCCTGTCTGCCTCCAGTGTCTGTCTCCCCAAGTCTCTCTCTGGGTACATCCTTCCAAACTAATCTCTCTCTCAGACCTCCTCCAACCATTTCCTTACCCAGATCAGGTTTCCTCTCCCTCCAGCCATTGCCCCTCCCTTCACCATCACCTCTTTTCCCAATGCCCAAGTCACAGAGTTTGGATCCAACCAAAAATATCAGGGGCCAAGGAACAGGAAGTAAGACGTTATCCAGGAGGGGCAGGCAAGAGCTTCAACTCTGTTGAAAAAGCTTTGTTTCTTGAGCTGAATGCTGGGCACTATGGTTGTTCATCTGTTATTTTATGTACTTTACATGTGTCTAAAATAGTTTATAATATATATCTATTTTTAAAGATACTGGTGGGATATCCATTCCCAAACCCAGAGACCTTGGCTCCCCCCAGCCTTCTCCTCAGAGCCACAGAAAGTCAGGTGGGATGTCTGCCCATCCCTCACTTTTGTGGCTGCTGTCCCCTCTCCCACCACCACCACCCATCCTCGTCACCACTGCCTAACCCTGCCCTCACTGACCATGGCAGATTAAACAAGGGTAATCAACTGATCCAAGCTGAACCAGTTAGAATCTTTCCACCAGGCATTTGGAATTAGAACTGAAAGACAGCGAGGTAATGTGCCCTTGCTGGCAAGGTAATGGGCGGCCTAGGAGCTGCAGATGGAGCACACGAAGAAAACGAGCCTACAGAGAGAGACAAGAACTAGGCAGACATGCAGAGAAGGGGCTGAGACCAGTAGTGCCCAGGTACTGGTCCCAATCCCTTCCTGATGCCCAGTCACTTTCCTGCCTTTCTTGGGTTCTAGGAGATACTTCCACAATTTTAGAATAAATCCCAGTTTTCTGGTATAAGAAAGGCTTTGTCATTGCTCAACTCCAGGGGAGACCACTCACACGGTCTTTCCTTGTAAATGTTGCCCCATAAAGGAGAAGAGGCTGTTCACATGTAAGGCAAGATGAATGGCACCCCCTGGTGTTGTGTGACAGGGAAGTTCATAAGAGACCCTAGAGCTGGCTGGATCTGGCGTTTGACCTGATCACCCAACTCGATGAATAGTGGGAGCTGGCCTCGTTGGAGGGAAGAGAGAATGGGACTCCAGGCCCCCCAGTGATCTCAGGCATCACCGAGACTCCCTCTCTGGCCCTCAGTCTCCCATCTGTCAAATGAGGGGCTGCGAGGGAGGGCCGGACAGTCTCTTCCAGCCCTGACACTCATGATCCTGGTGTCCGTTTTGAGAGTGTGTGCCGGTAATGCCACATGTGCCCTTATCTCCAGAAAGGTTCCACTTGGATTCCTTGTTAGAAAACACGTTAGCTTTCTCATGGATGATCTACGCTGAAACTCGCCTCTGTGGCAGGATGCTGAGATTCCCTCTCTGCCCCATTTTTCCAACTCCTTTCAACTTATTTGGCCTGGCGGCAGCAGAATAAAATAAAAACATATAATATCAGCTTCACCAGGCTTATTTGTCAATCACCACTTAGAGTCAGCCTCAGGTTTAGGGCTAGGGTTAGGGTTAGGGTTACTTTTAGGACTGAGGTTAAGTTTAAGGTTAGGGTTAAGGATAGGCCTAGGCTAAGGGTAGGTTAGAGTTAGGTTAGCACTATGGCTAGGATTTGGGCTAGGTTTAGGGTTAGGATTAGGGTTCATCTTAGGGTTGGGGTTGGGGTTGGGGTAGGGTAGGACTAGGGAGAGGTTTAGCCCTACGTGTAGACTTCATCGTAGGGTTACGCTCAGGCTCTGTGACCTCACCTTCACTTCTACCATCTGACTATTTTCCCAGTCTTCTTTGCACATCTCTTCTTCCACCCAGTCTTTAAATACTGGTGTTCCTGGAGCCTCTGTCTACCCTCATTGTTTCCTTAGGGTCTCTGGCTGTATTATGACTTTGCACGACTTAGAAATAGCAACTAGCATTCAAGTTACTTCACTTCCTACCATGTTCCAAAAACTTGTCTCAGTATACTGATGTTTCTCTTTATATTTGTTTACTTACAGCTAAATACACAGATCTTAAGCTTACAAGCAAATCATTTTTGACAAATACAGTCATGCATCACTTCACAACGGGGATACGTTCTGAGGAATGTATTGATGGGCAATTTCGTTGTTGTGCAAACATTGTAGAGTGTACTCATACAAACCTACATGATATAGCCCCCTACACACCTAGCTTATGTGGTTTTAATCTTATGGGATCACCATCATGTATGTGGTCCATCGTTGATGGTCATTAAGCAGCACATGACTGTACACATTCCCAGGTAACCTGCACCTCTATCAAGACCCAGAACATTCCATCACCCTAGAAAGTTGCCTGAATGTGTTTACCCCAGAAGCAACCACTGATCTGATTCCCATTACTATTGATTGGTTTTCTCTGCTCTAGAAGTTAATATAAATGAAATCATACTTTATATACTCTTTTGTGTAAGGCTTCTTTCAAACAGCATCCTGTATTTGAGATTTATTCATGTTGTTGTGTTATACTAACTTTTTTAGTACAAGTCTTGTATTCTGATGTTTTAGTGTGAAGAGCTTTATTGCTATCTGCCTAAAGCCTATCACTGTAAATGTTCAGATCTAGACTGTCTACAATGTTCACTCTGACCACAATTCTCATACAACGTGCTCTGCTGAATAATCTCGAGTCTTCGATGATTCTGCACTTAAATTTGCTTTGATTGAATAAAAAGAGGACTTATCATTTATTCCAACTGTGAGAAGAGACCAGATATCAGCTCCTTCTTCATCAGCCTGTCCAATTTGCACCCAGAGGAACTGGAATAGAATGTGACAGGGAAAGGTGGGAAGAAAGCTCTTCTCCAGGAATCATTGGGCACGGCATCTTCTGGAAGCAGAGAACCTGATCAGAGGTGGCTGGATGAGATGGAGAGATTGATTGATATGAAGTTGGGAAAACAAGTTTTAGACCCAGCATAGTCCGTTGGCTTCACAACTTTAGGCCAATCACTGAACTTCACCTCATTCATAAAATGTGGAAACACACCTGCCATAATAA
The DNA here is from genome assembly GCF_041296235.1 of Equus asinus. Lineage (NCBI taxonomy): Eukaryota > Metazoa > Chordata > Mammalia > Perissodactyla > Equidae > Equus > Equus asinus. Next base: position 18,722,156 of record NC_091803.1, on the reverse strand, counting down.
TAGTAACCGGTATTTGGATATTGCCACGGAGAGCAAAAGAGACTCTGGAAAATCGTAGCTACCTGGTAAAACAAATGAATGTAATCAGAAGTGTGCTGTAAACTGTAAAGTGCTTGTTGAATCCTCTGCCCATGGCCTGCAGGGATATGCACAGGCTGCCCTGTCACTCCTCAGGAATCTTGCAAATTGGCCCCACAGCATGATTCACACGCGGACATCCCCTTGTCTGCATCATCATCTCAAGAGTGTGTCCCACACTCAGCCCCACTGCAGACCTGCCCACTCTGAATCTCCAGGCTTGGGACCCACAACTGACTGTTTTTAAGTTTCCCAAGTGATTTCTGATGTCCCATCTTGGGATAGCACTGTGGACTACCACTCCTTTGGGGAGGATGGCTTTCATGTGGTCAGTAGCAGGAGAGTCACTCCCCAGGGAACAGATGCCCCTGGGTCTGCTCTTTGACTAATGCATCTCATTACTTTGCCCAGGTGGGCTGACCCTTGGAGGCCAGATGGTGGACACCACCCCGCAGTGAGGTACTGATAGAAAGGGTGCCACCATCACCATGAGGAGAACTGGTATGACAGAGAAGTCAGTGCTCACCAAATATGCCATGTGTGCCCCTGTGTTTCCCAGCCTCACTTACAAATAGGTTGGAACCAATGGACTGTGAGCAAAAATGATACATGTCACTTCCAGGCAAGGCAGCCAAAGCTGGCGTCCTCATCCATCCCTCCCTTCTCCCTCCACAGAGACCTCAGAGATGACATGTCCTCAATGATGCCACTTCAGCTGGGTGCCTGAGTCTGCATGGAGCAGAGGCTCCTGTCAGCAATCACTGGAGATGTGTCGGGAGTGAAGAATAAACCTTTGTTGTCCAAGCCATTGAGAGTCGAGGCACTTTTGTTGCAGCACTTAGCAATAATTATCCTGACCAACGAAACTACCATTACTCCCAAATAGCTCTCAGAAACTGAAATGCTCTGAATGTTAGTGGAAGAAACTGAGCAAGTTTAGCAGCCTCGATAACCACCAGCAAGAATTCCCAAGTAAATGACCAAGTCTGTCTCCTAAAGGCTTTGGAATAGTTCCGAAAAAGTCCATCTGAATGATCACCGTCAGCAATTTTTAAGACACCTCCCTGCCCAGGGACCCCCCAGATGTTAGCTGTAGCCCCAAGCCAAGCGCCTGGCCACCCCTTCAGTCCCTGCAATTACACCTCATAAACATTTTATGGACCTGTTCAATTGCAAAGCGATGCAGGCAATTAACTTCCATCATGGTTTTATGTGGAAAGATGTTGCAAGCTTGGGCTGTGAGAGGGGAGCCATGCGTAAGTTCAGGAAACACGGCTGCCAAAGCCCAGTGGGGTCCATCGTCAGAGCAGGGGCAGACCTCAGATCTGCTGCTTGTGGCTAATGGGCTGCTCCCAATCTTGCCCCGGCCACCTGGCATGGAGCTGTGGCTTCACTCTCCCAGCAAAGGTCCTGGAAGATGCTGGACGGAACCAGCCTTCCTGCGTAGTATGGCGTGATGTTGAATTCATCCCCAGAGCAAAACATGGACCATAAAAATCTGGTATGTCAGCCTTGTTTCCCTAATCCTGTGCCCACTACAGAACCACTTCCTATGACTGCCGATGCAATTTCGCATCAGACATCTGGGGTAACATCTACTAATGAATGACGGAGAGGGAGAGAGAGAGCAAAACAGGACTCAAGCCACTGAGAGGCCAAGAAGAGAAGTGAGAGGAGGGAGGGCAGGCTGGCTGACGCCCACTCCCCGGTCCAGAGGAATCTGCATGGAGCAGTGTTTCCCCAGCAACAGTCTCTGATTGGTCCCCATCTGTCCACCAGCTGATGTGGGTCCTGACCAGCCTGTTCGCAGCCCCCCTGCTGGGCAGAAACACACAGAAGAGGCTGGGAGATGTAGCTCAGGCTGACCTGGTCCCTCTAATCCCCAGGACCCTGTGGGATCTTTAGAGGCTCTAAACATTGCAGATGGTGATCCCCATCCACCACCCAGACCATTCTATACAATTCACAACAAATGGTATTTTTCAGAATGACACTAAACTTACATTAATGTGAAAACTGAAATAGCCTGTTTCTCATTTTTCTGATTGCAAAATTCTGGATAAGCTTGTCAAAAGCAAGCTCTTCTCTGTCTCTTCATGTGAGTGCTTTTGTGTGAGTGTATAAGTGTGCATCTGGGTGTTAGTGGGACTGAATATATATGTGTGTGAGTGTGTGCTCCTGTGTGCTAGGCCCCGAAATCTGTCCCCTTCCCATCCTGCAGGCTTCATCTCCCCCATAGTATCTCCCTCTAAGGAGGGCCCCAGACAGGCTCTGCCTCCTCAGGGAAACCAAGGAAAGCCATTTGGTTTGGGGATGTGGCTGGAGTTCCAGAAGCATCCTGGGAGGAGAGGGTGGAGGGGTGGGGCATGGAGGCAGGATGCCCGCAGGAGCTGGACACGAGGAGGGAGGTCTTGAGGTCTGTCAAGTGATGGTGCTCCCCCGGATGGCCGCCCACCCACATCGGGCCTCACCAGAGGGGCAGGCTGAGACCAAGAGCCTGGAACCGCCACCACAATCACCACAACGAACTCCTACCACATGCCTGATGGTTTGCGCATATGGTCCTTTTAATCCACACAATGATCCCTATGTACTATTGTCCTCAGTTTTACAGATGAGGACTGGATGCTCAGACAGGTTAAGTGAATCTCCCAGAGTCACATAGCGGAGCCAGGATTCAAGCCTAGTCTGCCTCACTCCAAGGCTGTGCTCTTTCTGTTGAGTCATGCTACCTCCAGGGAGTAACAAATCAGGTATGGGATGTGGAGGGACTGAGCAGAAGCTGGTACCAAGGAATCCATGTGGGCAGGCAGTGAGGATGCGGGAAAGCAGGAAAGTTCAAGATAAAGATCCTAAAGGCTCTTCCCGGGCCAGGCCAAGGAGCTCCTCAGAGGGAAAGCTGGTATCACACCAGAGACTCCTGTCCCTGGGCTCTGCTGTGAGGTGGAGCGGGCAACCTGACCACCCTCGCTAGCATGCAAAACTCTAAGTTCCAAAAAAACAGATTTCTGTTTTGCTGTGTGCCCAGGAGCAAACAGCTTTACCCTTTATGATCTTCCAGTTTCCCCATCTGTAAAATGGCAGCAACGGTCAACCCATTCTTGAGACAGAGATCCAGAGCAATAAAGTAACAAATTTCTTAAAGTCAGCAAAGTCCTCAGAGCCCCTTGGGGGCTCTGAAAATACAGCTTAAGTGGTGAGAGCAGCTACAAAGATGCTGCCTGTGCTCAAGGTTGCAGAGTGCTTGTTCAAATCAGCACTTGGGAAAAATAATACAGAGTAACTGCCTCTCCTTCGAGAAAATGGCCGGAAAGCAGGATTGATGCTAAAGTAGCTGTGGGTGGGTGGTCCTTTCTGTAGTTCATCCTCAGCAAACCTTGCATTCTCTTTTATTAACAGTTTGCACTCATTTCGATTAATTACCAGCTGACATTGGACACTGCCTTTATTTCCTTTGCATCTGACCCACATCCCGGCTAGGGGAATTCAGACACTTCACTTCTCTCCCTCCAGAATAGGTCTAGAGGCAGCTCTGCCCTGATGGCCTCTGCCCCAGAGAGAGGGAGGGCCGTCTGTTGATGGGCCAGCTCCATGATGGTTGGCATTGGCTCGTTCAACATTCAGAGTAACGCTACGACATAGAGAACATCCCCATCTAACAAAGGAAGTCGTGGCCCACAGAGGTTAAGGTAACTTGTTCAAGGTCCCAAAGCTCCTGAATGATGAAGGCAAGATGAGAACTAAAACCTGCATATCTGGTTTTGTGCTTTCCCACCCTCCAGAGCAAGATCTGCTTAGGTGAGCCACAGGGTAGACAATCTACCCACAAGAGGGACACTGCCTCCTGAAAGCAGAGAAGGGTCTAGTCACAAGGAACGACTGGGAAAGCACCATCTGCTAACCCCTCCAGAGTCAGGCCTCACAGTGTGGCTTCATTTGGAGTGAGTTTCCCATTGTATCTGATCCATTCAGACTCAAATGCTACACTCAAATATGAGAGGTTTTGGAGAAGCGGTGCAGTGTGGGAACAGAGCACTGATGAGCTGGATTCTTCCTTCAATCATCTGTGAGCAAGCCCCCTCCCAGCTCCTGATTTCAGTTGCCCCAGATAGAAAATGAAGGTGTTGGTCTAGATCGATGGTTCTCAAACTCCAGCAGGCATCAGAATCCCCTGGAGAACTTGTTAAAACACAGATCCACACCACAGAGCTGGGCTGCAAGGAGAAGGGATGCCAGGACTTGCATTTCTGACAAGTTTCCAGGTGGTGGTGACATCACTGGTCCTGGTACCAGGCTTTGAGAACCACTGGCCTAGACCCTCTCTAAGTGCCCTTCCATGCGGGCTCCTCCTCCCTGTGGGACCACCCACCCCTCTCCTCTTCTCTCCTCTCCTTCCAAACACAGGGGGAATTGGTTGTGAGGAAGGTGGGTAGGCTAGAGCTTGGAAACCAAGATGACTCCCCACTGACAGGCCTCCCTGGTGCTCTCTGCCTGACAGCCGTGTGTGGCTCTGCCATTTCCAAGCTCTGTGACGTGGCCAAGTTCTTTATCTCTAAAACTGTTAGTTTCCTTTTCTGTAATCTGGGTCTCATGTGAGAATTAAAGAAGCTATAGTGAGTGCTAGCAATCACGAGGGTTTCAGGAACCCAATCACTGCTCCACCCACCAGGGAGGCCGACCAAGAGGGTGTCTCACCTTCCAGCATGTGACAGAGCGGCAACCTTCACTTGGGCCAGCGAGTCTCAAACTGGGGTATGTGAGCCCCATGGGGCTGGTACTCACGGGGCAAAGAGGGCACCTCTTCCCACCTCATATTTAGTGATAATACAACTCAAAGTATTTCTCAAACTTTAACATCCAGGAACATCTGCTAGGCAGAAAGGATGGGCCATGGTAGCCCTCCCAGGAGACAATTCCTCCCAAGGGGAAAGAAGCCAGCTTGACCCAGGAATTGGGCCTGGTGCATTCCAGAGTCAGCAGGTGGGAAGGGCCCAAGGTTCTGCATTTCTGACAAGCTTCCAAGTATGCCCAAGTTCCTAGTCCACAAGCCATACTTTCAGAGCAGCATTTAAATAGTATTTTCTTATAAAGCAAATGTGGATATATTATAGAGTAAAATACAAAATGTTTGTGGATTTTTACTAGTGTTAAAAAATAAAATTCAACAGAGTAAATTTCAAAGATCCTGTTGGCTTTATTCAACTGCATGAATCAGGCAGCATCCAATCTAGCCGGTAGAAAGGAGCTCCGAAGAGCTGTACAGGCAAGAGATGTTACAGGCAGAAGGGAGCAGGGGCAAGGAAGTGGTATTAGGCAACAAAGAAGGTGGGTTATTGTAGTTCACTTTCCTTTAGGGGATGGCAGGCGTCTATCAGGCAAGTTACCTGACTAGTGCTGATCGGACGATTCCTGATTGACTGGTTTAGGATTCCATTTCTGGGAGAGCTGAAACTGTAACTAAGTTAAGACTTGGTTTGATGGCATCAGACTTAGCATTAGCGACTCCATTTTGGGCCCGTTGTCTTGTTTTTAACAGGATAAAACACCAAATATCCAGTAAATGTCACACTGTGGTGGACCACTTCAGATTACACTACCACCATCACCTCCAGTCCTCTCAGGATGCAAATTCTTTGCCCCAAGGTCTACTTTGGGGGAAAAAACCTAATGAGCCTTGTCTGAAGCCACAGTGCCCTACAAACTCACATGGGCAGACTAAAAGGATGGGCCAAAAGAGCCCTCCCAGGAGACAAATCATCCTGAGGGGAAACAAGCCAGAGATGCTCATTTGTCCCCTCAAACAATGCCTTAAACGACAGAGGCGTGTGGATCGTGAGGACACTGTAGTGTCTGCCAGTTAAGTCTGTCCCTCACCGGGCCCCCAGACTCACACCAGTGTCCAAGAGAGAGGAAAGGCTGCAGGTTGAAACTGAATTAGCTCTTTCAAAGAATTCAGCATCACATAAGGCCCCAGGCCATCCTGCTGTGGGACCCTCTCAATAGGAGGAATCTAAGGGGGTGGAGCCTTTCTCCCTCACCCCAACACTGTCCTTGGGCAACTCTGGCAGCCGGGAGTCCTGGTATGGCCACCAGCACAGCTGGGCTGGGGCAAATGTGAAGCAGTTTTGGTGGCTCAAGGAAAGGACCAAATATCTATTCATTAAAACCCTTCAAGGAGAATGTATCCAGAACGTACCGGGCACATAGAGATGAATCAACAACCTTGTGTGGGTCCTCAGACAAGGAAAAAGGGACTATTTAATAGAGAAAAGCACAGGGTCCCAGAACAAGAGGATCTAACCCGTCCTGAGGATGTGGAACCAGGACTGAGTGCTGAGGACTAAGGAGAGCTCTCTAGCCCCTTAAAGACAAGAGAGGAGCAGCAAGAGGAAGAATCATGTGGCAAGAAGGAAGGGCTTTAAGAGGCCAATACTCTACAAGGCCAGCAAGTCATTCAGTGGGATTACAGCCTAGAGAGTAACCGGGGAGAGATGGTGCCAAGTTGGGAGAAGGGAGCCAGAGCCAGGTCATGATAGAATTTCCCATCATGAGACAGAGTTTTGGACTGCCTCCTGAAGACAATAGGGAGCCATGGAAGGCTTTAAGAAAAGAAGTGGCATGGTCAGGCTCATGTTTTAGATGGATCTTTCTGGAGGCTGGGCGGAGACTCAGGGAGGGAGTGATCATGACAAAGGCAGGGAGTTCAGGTGGAAAATGAGGGCCTGAACTGAAGCAGCAGCAGTGGAAATAGAGAGAGAGATTGTTCCATCAAGTGGCTCTCAAAGTGTGCTCCCCAGAGCAGCAGCAGCCCTAAGACCTTGTTGGAAAGGAAAATTCTCAGGCCCCACCTCAGACCCACTGAATCAAGAACTCTGGGGTGGAGCTCCACCATCAGGTTTTAACAAGCCCTCCAGGTGGTGCTAAGGCACACTGAAGTTTGAGAACCACTGGCTTAGAGGATCAACTCAAACGTGGAGACTTGTGACCTCTGAGAGAGACGCAAGAGTCAAGGCTGACTCCCAGGTGTCTGGATTAAGGAACTAAATGGAAGGTGGTACCACTCTCTGAGAGATGAAACAGGTGAAAATGCAGGTGTAGGCAGAGAGGGAGGGAGATCAACATGGGTTATGTTGAGTTTGAAGAACCCATGCGCAATCACATTGAGATGCCTAGTAAGTAGACGGTCCACAGCTCGAAAGACAAAGCTGGAGTTATCAATTTGGGAATGCGTCATTTAGGATGCTTGTGCTACAAGTACAAAAAAACCAAAAACGAAACCAGAAAACCATGGATTTAACAATAAAGACATTCAAAGTGATTCCACCTAACAAAAAGTCTGGAGGTAGGTGATCCTCAGGCTAGTTTAGCAGCTGGGCAATATTATCAAGGACTCAAGCTCTTTCTCTCCTTCAACTCCATCCATTGTGTAGTGAAGAATTTAGTCTTGTCCAAAAACGTCTTGCCATTGCCCTCAGCTTCTGGGAGGTAATCTCCGAACCTTTGGAATGTCCTTCCTGATGTGAGTGTCTTCATTTACCAGGGAGCCTAGGGTCATACAGATAGTTACAATGGGATTTAGGGTGGGGGCTTTGGGTCACATGGTATCAGTTGACCTCCAGAGGGCTGGAGACTGGAGACTGAGATCAGCCACATGAGCAGTCAATTATGCCTATGTGATGGAGTCTCGGTAAAATCTCTGGACACCAAGACTCGGAGGAGCTTCCCTTGTTGGGAGTACTCCATGCATATTGTCACATATGGATGCCGGGACAGTAATGCTGTCCTGACTGCATAGGGAAAGGACAGCTGGAAGATCTGCGTGTGGAACCCTCCTAGACTCTGCCCCCTGCATCTCTTTCCTTGGTTGATGCTAATCCATATCTTCTCACTGTAATAAACCATAACTATCAGTACAACGGCTTTCAGTGAGTTCTACTGAATTATCAAAGCTGATGGTAGTTTTAGGAAGCCCTTAAATGTACAAAATGTGTGAGAAATGAGTGTTCCTATGCGAACTTCTCCCTCTAACTTCATAGTTGTCCAAACTTTCGCATCCACCATCCTCATTACGTTGGCTTTTAATCCCAGACTAGTTACCTCATGGTCACATGATGGCTAGTAGTGCAGATGACATCACATCCTTACACAACCAGATCAGAGGGGTGGGGCCAGGAGAAGAAAGTCTCACAAACATCTCTTCTTTACCTGGGAGGAAAATCTCTCCCAGAAGTCCCCTTACATCTCCCTTTACTTATCACTGTTTTGAACTGGACCACATGGCACCCTGGCTGCAAGGGAGGCTGGAGAAGCAAATGTCTGCCATTTTCACTCTATCATAGAAGAGAGGCAAGAAAGAAAGAGGGGGAGGCGATGGATGTTGGTAGGCAACCATCAGCACCTGCCATCAGGAGTTACTAGTATTTGGTGCTGGTTGTAACCACGGGAAGGAGGTCACCAAGGGAGAGGGTACACAGTGAGAAGAGGAGAGGGCTGAGGACTAAGAACCTAGCAACACCAACACCACCAATGTGTGAGAAGCAGCAGAGAAGGAGTCTCTGCACAGGAGATGAAAAGAACCATCGAAGAAGTAGAGGAAGCTAGTAGTAAGTGATGAGCATATGCCAAGAGAGAGAGAAATTTCTAGAAGGACAAAGGGCCCTCAGGATCAAATCCCACTGAGAGGGCTTAGACTGGAAAGTCTCATTAGGTTCAAGGAGGCCTTTAGTGGCTTTGAGGAGGATGCTCTCAGGGAAGGGGCAGAGCAAAAGCCAGACTGCCCTGGGCTGAGGGGGGCTGGAGGCACAGCAGGGGGCAGTGCACAGAGCCAACTCATCCAGGGCCATGAACGGGGAGGAGAAAAAGAGGCAGTAGCTAGAAGGAGACCTGGGAGGGAGGGGAGATTTTATTTTTAATATGGGAGGTATTCAGGACTGTTTAAATGATGAGGAGAAGAGCGAGTAGAGTGGGAAGTTGACAAAACAGGAGAAAACAGAGCTACCTGAGGGAGCAGGCTCTGAGGAGGTAGAGGGAAGGGATCTCAACACAGGTAGAAGTTCTGGCCTCTCAGCCAGGAAGAGAAATGCCTCTTGCCCTGAGAGGAGATAGGAGATGCTAAGAAACATGGGCAGGGATTTGTGAAGTTGGGTGGGGAGGAAATGAGGGAGTTCATTCCTGACACCTTCCATCCTCTCTATAAAGTAGGAGACAAGGTCATTCCCAGGAAGTTAGGGGCTTACGGACCTGTGAGTGTTTTTAAAAGCCATTGTAGAAAATGACAGAAGACATCAGTTAGTGACACATGGAAGTCTGGCCAGGCAAGACTGGGGACCCAACTAAACTGGGAGAATGGGAATCATTTGTAGCAGCACTGACCTGTACAGCAGGTAAATGAGAGTGAGAGGAGGGAGGGGCCCAAGGTGCACAATTTAAGGAGGTGCTCACTCGCAGGGCCAACCCTACACTTGAACCACCTAAGAAGGAGCGTCTCCTCAAATTGTGTGTCCTTCACACCTCCCTGGCCTCACTGCAGTCCTGGCTGGCCCTGACGTGGTTGTGTGAGATTTGTCATTGGGTCAGAGTGCACGAAACAGACGGCTGGAACACTCCGGGGCTGAGTGCAATTTGGCAGGAATGATGGAAGGACAGGGAATGAGGGAGCTGAAGGCTTAGCCTGAGAGTGGTGGAAGCGAAGGTCTGTGGGGCCTGAACTGAGGCTCAGAGCTAGGAGCTGGGATGGCGCCAAAGCCAGAACAACAGACCTCAGTCCAACCGAAGCTCATGAGCAAGGCTGTGCTGGGGGCCGGAGCCAGAAGGAGTTAAATTCCCGAAGCCTTTCCCAAACACCCAGCCTATTCCCCTTTCCCCTGCCCAGCTCTGCTCCCCAAATCTTAATTCCCTAGAGGCCTTAAGGCCCTCGAGCCAACAGGTCCCTCAGAAGGCTGGAAAGGTGGTCCAGGATAAACGTGTGGCAGTGACCCCCATGGTAGTCTCTCTACAATTTGAAAATTAGGCACAGATGTGTCTGCTTCCAGAGCTTGTCTTTTGTTTTCCACTAAACCGCACTGCTCTGTGGAGGAGGAAAATGCTGAACTAACCCTCAGAGTTTGGTCTGATGTGGGAAGACCGAAAACAAAGGAGGGTGTTGTAGGCACCAGGAGGGAGTCAGGGTGAGCATGGGAGGGATGAGAGGTGGAGGCCCAGGGAGGCTTAGTATAATTCCTCTGACCCCCCATCCAACCCCCAACACCCATGACTATTGCCATCACCACCAACGCCATCACCGTCACCAAGACTACCATCACCACCATCTCTGAGGCCCCAGCAAGGACCTGGCCCAGAGGAAACATCATTCATAGTGGTAACTAAAGAAAATACGTGCCTGGATAGGAGGCAGAAAGGAAATAACATGCCTGCATTTCTACCCCAAATTGCTGCCTTTCATTAATGTTGCTTTTCAGGCTTTGGCTGACACTGAGAACACCACTTCTCTGGGTCCCTGTATTAGTTTCCTACGCTGCTGTAACAAGTCACTACAAACTTAGCGGCTTAAAACAATACAAGTTTGTTAATCTCATAATTCTGGAGGTCAGAAGTCCAAAATGGATATCACCAGGCTAAAGTCAAAGCATCGGCAGGGCCACGATACTCCAGAAGTCTCCAGAAGAGAATCCAGTCCCTTGTCTTTCCCAGCTTCTGGAAATTCTCTGCATCCCTTGGCTCTGGCTCGTGGCCCTCTTCCGTCTTTAAAGTCAATGTTCACGTCACTGCAACCTCTCTTTCCCTTGTCGTCCCCCCTCCTCTGATTCTTCTGCGTCACTTCTGTCTTCAAGGACCTTGTAACTACACCAGGCCCACTGCAATAATCTCCCCGTCTCCAAGTCCTCAACTTAACCACTTCTGCAAAATCCCTTTTGCCACGTAAGGTAACATATTCACAGGTTCCAGGGATTGGGATGTGGACATTTTGGGGGACCACTGTCAGAGAAAACCAGGGTTGGACGGTAAAGTGACAAAAAACTGATATTGCAATAGCAGGAAAGAGACCTTGGTGTGGAATCAGGCTCAGTTCCAAATACAGCAGGGGCAAGCGGGGATTTACAGCCCAGGAGCAGGGTGTGGGTTGGTGGACAGAAAATTAATGAGAGGAAACATCAAGGGCAAGGGAGGCTCTGGCTCAATTGACCTCTTGCTGAAGGTCGGCCAGAGTGTCAGACCTCACCTGGGAGATGACGGAGGATGAGGAGCCCAATCAGATATTGAAAGTGACCAGATAGGGAGGGTGGGGCATTCTCGATAAACTAACTTAGCAGGCTTCTTGCTAAAACTGGACTTTGTAAGGAAGTACATAGATGGGCCTAGGAGAAGGTTAAGGAAGCTGAGTAAAGTTTGGTCAAGCAAAGATCTTGTCCCCATTATTCCGCCTCCCACAGCCCCTTGGAGGTGAGCCTTCCCTTGCCCCCTTTCCTGGTTTGAATCACCCCTCAGACATTCCTTTTCCTGAAGCCTCTCCTCCTTTGGCCTGATGCCCACTGTGCCCATCTTGCATGGGCATTTCTCCAGGATCAGAGCAATGAAAACACAAACTCTGCTGCCTCCCACCCTTCTGAGTGTGTTTCCAGTAAGGCATTGCCCATCTCTGAACTCCCATGCCCTCCATGAGTTATCAGTGCCACAACGATGCTCTGTTAACAATATCTGCTGGCAGGGGAGGGGCAGGACCCCAATCCTGGGGCTGGGGTGGGGGTGCAGGGCAAGGGCACAGTGTCTGTGGAAGGGACTCAGCCCCGGGGCAGAAGGCAGACACTGTTGTTGTCGCCTAGGGTTAGATGGAGACATGGGCACAGGCAGCACTGCAGTAAAGAGGCCCTGGGGTGTCACCAGGCACTAGGCCTCCCTCAGGATGGGTCTGACCCTGGGGTGGGCATGGAGGACATCCCCAACTCTTCCTGCAGCATGGGGAGAGGCTGCTGGGGCAGGAGCCAGGGGGGAGGTGGGGAGCTCTCCTCCATCTGCTTCCTGTCTGGGCAATTATCTGTCCCTTTGTCCATGCGTATACCCACATGTCTGTGTGTACAGATTTTTAGGACAAACAATAATTCCATTTACATTGTTCATTACAGCACTTCGCTTTTCTCACGATACATCTTGGAGCTGGGGCTCTGTGTGTGCAGAAAGTCTCCCTCATGTTTTATGGCTGCACAGTCCATGGCAAGGTAGACCATCATTTAATGTCTTTCCTTTGGATGGAGATTTGTCCTGTTTTCCTTTTTTACTATTACAAGCAGTGCTGCAATAAATATCCTCCCACATCCTGTCATTCCTTATATGTTTCAGGATATCTATATTATAAAGCCCTAGAAATCGAGCTGCTGAGTCAAGTGGGATGAGCATTTTCAATTTGAATGGATGTGGCCAAAGGGCCCACCATTTGTACAAATGTACCAATGTATGTGGCATGGGAGAGCCTGCGTCCTCTGGCCTGCCAACTTAATGTGTCAGCAAGCTGGCTAGTCTTTGCTAAAAAACACCAGATTTTCAGAGCAACTCCCATGACTGGGCTCTATACTCAGGAGAAGCACTTGTACCTGGTGTTGAACACCCCTGGGGCTGGCCAGCTGCAGGCTGACCCCTGTGCTAGCCACTGCCACTGGACTCTCCTGCTAGTCCAGCTGCCTCCACTAGACCAGACTTCGAAGACTCATGCTCCTCCCTATAGTCCCTGCTCCCCTAGCTGGAGGAGCTGGGCCCAGGCGGCCTCAAGACAGAACAAGAGAGTTCCAACAAAAAGCTTTGAAAGTTCATAGGTGGAACAGACGGGAGACTGACTTTAAACCTTGTGAGTTCTGCAATCCCTGGGCACCGAGGGGTAGGAGGTAGGGAGTATGAGAACCTCATATGTGAGGGGTGGGGAGTGCTGAGTACGGAAACCACATAAGCTTCTAACACCCACTCCAGGAAGACCTTGAAACATTCAGGAATCCACTTGATTATTTATTTACCAGACATTTACTTTGCATAAATGCTGCCTTTGCCAAAACATAGAGCAGCCCCCAGGGGCGAAGAAATATTGTTTGTGAGCCTTGTAAGGGCTTTCTGACATTCCACCCAAGATTCTGGAGCAATGCACAAATACTCAGCTGCCTGCAGACAGCATCAGCATGGAGGGCCTGTTCCTCCAGGAGGCCACGCAAATGGCTGCTGGGGACACGATGCTGGAGGAGCTGCTTTCCACCCTCCTGCCGCAGGAAAACTCTCAGGGCCCTTGGAGCCCGACTATTAGCTCTTTTTGTTATTGTTATGTTTAAACAGCTTCATTAAAACATAATTGACATACAGTAAACTACATATATTTACGGTGTATTTTTTGACTGCATTTGCCACATGTAGGCACCCCTGAAACCATCGTCACAATCAAGGTAGTAAACATATCCATGACCCCACAGGTTTCCTGGAGTCCTTTGCAATCCTTCCCTCCTGCCCCTCCCTATCCCCAGACAGCCACTCATCTGCTTTCTGATACCAGAGGTGAGTCTGCATTGCCTAGAGTTTTACACAGAGGGGAGTCCTACTCCGTTACTCTCCTTCTCTTTCACTCGGCGTCATCGCTGTAAGATTCCTCCAGGTTGGTGCGCATCTCACTAGTTCATTCGTCTTTAGGGCTCAGTAGGATGCAGGCGTCTGATTAAACTATGACATGTGTCTCAGTTCACCAGCTGATGGACGTGTGAGGTGTTTCTGGTTGCAAGCTCTTCCAAGTGAAGCTGCTGTAGACATCTGCGTACAAGTTTCCCCTGTCTCCAGGGGAAACACCTAGAGGTGAAATGGCCAGCTGTGCTTACATTTTAAGAAACTGCTAAGCTGTTTGCCGAGGTAGTTGCACCATTTAACGTTGCCCCCTGCAGCTCCATTTTCTCCACATCTCAACAACACTGGCTCCGGTTCACCCAGCATTAGTTCCTGGCCACTCTGCATCTAGATGCCTTGTCTACCTCCGAGAGAAATCTAGAAATACTGAGCAGATTTTCTCAGACATTGAGGGTGAAGCCCCACGGTTGAGTGTCTCTGAGGGGTGTTTAGAATTTGGAGGACGGGCATGGGGGTCCCTGTGTCATGAGCTTTTTAAAGTAGCACAACCTACCCCTCATATCACACAGGTACGATTGGGCACAGCTGAGCCTCAGACACGTAAGGAGGTCCATCCAAGACCCTCCCCAGTTGTTCCTTTCCTGCTCCAGCCCCGCCCATCTCCTCCCAGCTTTGACCCTTGGTCCACAACCCTGCTGTGCTCCTGCCTCAGACCCTTTGGACTTGATCTCTGCAGGCTCCCATGGTCCCCATAATGCTCCCCTTATCTGCCCTCAGATTTTGTTCCTGCTCGGTCCCCTCTGACCTGTGCTACCCCAGAGAGGACTTGCTTCACCTCAGCCTTTCAGAACCCCACATGGACACTGGTCCCTGACCAGTGCCAGCGGGCCCAGCACTGCCTGCCCTGTGCCCCTTGACCTGTCTGGGGGAGAGAGACAGGGAAAGGTGAGCAGGAGAGGACAGAAGCTCATCTGCACTCAGCTCTGAGGTGGGCCCAGAAAAAGCTCCTTCCAGCCAGAGCCAATCCTTCCTGCTCTCACCCTGCCTGCTGGCTCTGCGGGGCCTGAGGAACGAGAATCTCCAAAGGGCCCCTTAGTAATCAGCCCATCCAGGACTTTTCAGGCTCCTCTTTAGCAGTGGGAACTATTTCTCAAGTTAAATCTTATCCACATCACACGAAACAGTTCATTACAAGGCTGTGCTAGGGGAGATGGGGCTGCCCCGGGGGGGAGATGGGGGGAGATGAGGCTGTGCTGGGAGAGATGAGGCTTCACTGGGGGGAGATAGGGCTGCGTCAGGGGGCCCAGAGCCCCATCTGCTCAGCCTTGCCTCCCCTCCTGGGGTTGCCCTGACTCGCTCCTCTGTGGGGCCCGGTTTGAGCAGCACCAAACCAATGTCATCCTCTGCAGCAGGCACAATTCTGAGATGGCCCTGCTGTGGGTTAAATTGTGTCCCCTGAAAAGATATATTGAAATACCAACTGCCAGTACCTGTGAATGGGGAAATGGGGTCTTTGTAGGAGTAATCAAGTTAAGATGAGGTCATCCTGTGTTAGGGTGGGCGCTAAATCCAGCAGGATTCGTGTCATAAGACGAGGAGAAGAGGCACAGACACATCCAGGGAGAACCCATGTGACCAAGGAACCAGAGACTGAAATAATTCCTGAGCTTATGCTAAGGAATACCAAGGATTTCTGGCAACCCCAGAAGCTAGAAAGAGGCAAAGGATTCATCCCTAGAACTTTCAGAGACAGTAAGGCCCTGTGGACACCAAGACTTGGGCTTCTAGCCACCAGAACTGAGAGAGTAGATTTCCATTGTTTAAAGCTGGCAAGTTTGAGTGACATCAGTGACAGGGTGGAGTCAGCTCACCCGGGAATCTCTCTCCTCCAAACTACAACCAAAGGAACAACTGAATTCTAACCAAAAAAAATCTTAATAACAGAAATCGTCAGAGAGCCACAGCAGCCAAACAGTGGAGGGCAGAGAGGCTGGAGCTGCCCTCGGAGGAGCTGGAACGGGTAAAAGAGAACTTCGCTCCCTCCCCTAGAGACTGGGATCACTGCTGCAGGTGAGGGAAAGAGCGGGGGAGGGGCCGCATGTCCACAGAATTGTCCAGGACTCCCACAGACCCGTGCAGCAGAAAACCTCTAATGGGGGAAAGCTTCTGCATGGGGGAACCCCATCAAGCCAGGGCCCCAGGAAACCAGAGAGAGCGAGCTGATCGGAATCCAGGTCTGCATGCGAGAGAAAGTGTCCCTCCTCCCCCAACCGGTGCTGTGCACGCCATCATCCCAGCTTACAGGCAGAGGGCTTAGAAGGTGCGGCTCTCGACCTCCATCTAGTGGCGACAGGCTGTAACTGCAACCAAATAATAGCGTTATGTGCAAAAACCATTCCTCTACCATCCAGCAATTTATGAAAGCTCCAGACCAAAAGGAAAACAATAAAAACACAGAATTATGTCCTGAGGACTTGGAAATAGGTAAACTAAGTGACAATGAATTCAGAGTAGCTATCATCAAAAAACTCAATGAGGTAAAGGGAAATATAGAGAAACAAGTCAACGAGTTCTGGAGTTACTTCACAAAAAAGATTGAAACTATAAAGAAGAATCAATCAGAAATACTAGAGACGAAAAATACAAAGGATCAGATAAAACAGAATACGGATTCCCTGGATGCCCATGTAGACACCAAAGAGAAGCAAATTAGCATAATTGAAGATAGACAGGCTGAATGGCTCCAGACAGAGGAAGAAAGAGAACTAAGAATTTAAAAACTGACTCAATGAGAAAATGCAATTTAAGAATAATCAGAATTCCTGAGGGCGTGGAAAAGGAAAATGGAGCAGAAAGTGTGCTCAACAAAATAATAGAAGAAAACTTCCCAAATCTAGGGATTGAGGGAGAAATATGTGTGTAGGGAGCTTTCAGATCTCCTAGATTTGTCAATGTAAAAACACCTACTGTAAGGCATATAGTAGTAAAAATGGCAAAAATGAATGACAAAGAAAGAAGACTCAGGGCAGCAAGGCAGAAGAAAATAACCTACAAAGGAACTCCTATCAAACTTTCAGTGGATTTCTCTACAAAACCTTACAAGCTAGGAGAGATTGGAATGACATATTCAAAACTTTAAAGGATAAAAATCTTCAGCTAAGAATACTCTATCCAGCAAAAATATCCTTCAGATATGAGGCAGAAATTAAATCTTTTCCAGACAAACAAAAGCTAAGGGACTTTGTAGCCACAAGATCTCCACTACAAGAAATCCTCAAGAAGGCTCTCATACCTGAAAAAAGAAAAAAAAGGGAGAAAGGGGTCACAAAACACAGAGTAGGGAGACAAATAGATAGAATCAGAATAGGATAGCAAATATTCAACCATAGCATTAGGATAAAGAGAAGGAAATCACCAAAGCAAAGACAATCTTATCACTCTAACCACAAACTCACAACACAAGTTGGAATAAGAGATGAAAATAATAATTTAGAAGGGGGGGAGGAAAGGGACTGGCTCAGTCTAGGCTAAGGAAGTAAGAGACCACCAGAAAATGGACGATGTTATACACGAGATTCTGAATAAAAACTTCAGGGTAGCCACTAAATTAGAAAACAGAACAGAGACACAAAACATAAATAAGGAAAATGTAAGAAACCCAGCATAAGAAATTGCAGAAGTCAATGGGTAGACTAAAACACACATGATGAGAAACAAAGGAAACAAAGGAAAACCAGAAAACGAGTGACAGAATGACAGCATTAAGCCCTCATGCATCAATACTCATGCTCAATGTAAATGGATTGAACTCTCCAATAAAATGACACAGAGTGGTAAAATAGATTAAAGAACAACATCCGACAATTCATTGCCTCCAGGAAACACACCTCAGCTCCAAGGACAAACACAGGCTCAGAATGAAGGGGTGGAAGACAATACTCCAAGCTAATAGCAAACAACAGAAAGCAGGTGTCACAATACCTATATCAGACAAAACAGATTTCAAGATAAGGCAGGTAAAGAGAGACATAGAGGGCCAATATATAATGATCAAGGGACACTTCATCAAGAAGAAATAACGCTTATAAATATCTATGCACCCAATACAGGAGCACCAAAGTTCATAAAGCAACTATTAACAAACCTAAAAGAAAATATCAAAAATAACACAATAATAGTAGGGGACCTCAACACCACACTCACATCATTGGACAGATCATTCAGACAGAAAATCAACAACGACACAGTGGAGCTAAACGAAAAGCTAAAACAGTTGGACTTAATAGACATATATAGAACACTCCTTCCAAAAACAGCAGAATATACACTCTTCTCAAGCACGCATGGAACATTCTCGAGGATAGACCATATGTTGGGAAACAAGGCAAGCCTCTACAAATTTAAAAAAGTTGAAATAATAACAAGCATCTTCTCTGATCATAATGCTATAAAGCTAGAAATTAATTACAAGAAAAGCTGAGAAAGGCACAAGGATGTGGAGGCTAAACAATATGCTATTGAACAAGCAATAGATCATTGAAGAAATTAAAGAAGAAATCAAAAAATACCTGGAGACAAATGAAAATGATAACATGCCATCCCAACTCATATGGGATACAGCAAAAGCTGTATTAAGAGGAAAATTCATTGCAATACAGACACATCTTAACAAACAAAAACAATCCAAAATAAGCAATCTTAAACTACACCTAACTGAACTGGAGAAAGAAGAACAAACAAAGCCCAAAGTCAGCAGAAGGAGAGAAATAATAAAAATCAGAGCAGAAATAAATGCTATTGAAACAAAAAAGGCAGTAGAAAAGATCAATGAAACAAAGAGCTCGTTCCTTGAGAAGATAAATAAAATTGGCAAACTCCTAGCCAGACTTACAAAGAAAAAAAGAGAGAAAGCTCAAATAAACAAAATCAGAAATGAAAGAGGAGAAATAAAAACAGATTCTGCAGAAATACAACGGATTATAAGAGAATACTATGAAAAACTATATGCCAACAAAATGGCTAACCTAGAGGAAATGGCTAAATTCTTGGACTCCTACAATCTCCCAAAGCTTAGTCAAGAAGAAGCAGACAGTTTGAACAGACCAATCACAGGAAAGAGATTGAAACAGCCATCAAAAACATCCCAAAGAATACAACCCCAGGACCAGATGGCTTTCCTGGGGAATTCTACCAAACTATCCTTTTCAAGCTATTCCAAAAAATTAGGGAAGATGGAACACTTCCTAACACATTCTACGAAGCCAACATCACGCTGATACCAAAGCCTGACAAGGACAGCACGAAAAAAGAGAACTACAGGCCAATATCGCTGATGAACATAGATGCAAAAATTCTCAAAAAAATCTTGGCAACCCAAATTCAGCAATTCATCCAAAGGATCATACATCATGATCAAGTGGGATTCATACCAGGGACACAGGGATGGTTCAACATCTGCAAATCAATCAACATGATACACCACATTAACAAAATGAGGAATAAAAACCACATGATCATCTCAATAGATGTAGAGAAAGCATCTGACAAGATCCAACAGCCATTTATGATAAAAACTCTGAGGAAAATGGAGTTAGAAGGGAGCTACCTCAACATAATAAAGGCCATGTATGACAAGCCCATAGCCAACATCATACTCAATGGGCAGAAACTGAGAGCCATCCCCCTGAAAACAGGAATGAGACAAGGATGCCCTCTATCACCACTCTTATTTAACATAGTACTGCAGGTTTTGGCCAGAGCAATTAGGCAAGAAAAAGGAATAAAAGGAATCCAAATAGGGAAGAAGTGAAACTCTCGCTGTTTGCAGACAACATGATCTTATACATAGAAAACCCCAAAGAATCCATTGGAAAACTTTTGGAAGTAATCAACCACTACAGCAAAGTTGCAGGATGTAAAATCAATTTCCATAAATCAGTAGCATTTCTATACTCTAATGATGAACTAACAGAAAAAGAACTCAAGAACACAATACCATTCACAATTGCAACAAAAAGAATAAAATACCTCAGGGTGAATTTAGCTAAGGAAGTGAAAGACCTATACAACAAAAATTACAAGCCTTTTCTGAAAGAAATGGATGACGACATAAAGAGATGGAAAACATTCCATGTACATGGATTGGAAGAATAAACACAGGTAAATGTCCATTCTACCTAAAGCAATCTACAGATTCAACGCCATCCCAATCAGAATCCCAATGACATTCTTTACAGAAATAGAACCAAGAATCCTAAAATTTATATGGGGCAAGAAAAGACCCCAAATTGCTAAAGCAATCCTGAGAAACAAGAAGAAAGGTGGAGGCATCACAATCCCTGACTTCAAAACATACTACAAAGCTACAGAAATCAAAACAGCATGGTACTGGTACAAAAACAGGTGCACAGATCAATGGAACAGAATTGAAAGCCCAGAAATAAAACCACACATTTATGGACAACTAATCTTCAACAAAGGAGCTGAGGGCATACAATGGAGAAAAGAAAGTCTTTTCAACAAACGGTACTGGGAAAACTGGACAGCCACATGTAAAAGAATGAAAATTGACCATTCTTTTTCACCATTCACCAAAGTAAACTCAAAATGGATCAAAGACCTAAAGAGGAGACCTGAAACCATAAGGCTTCTAGAAGAAAATGTAGGCAGTACACTCTTTGACATCAGTATTAAAAGGATCTTTTTGGACACCATGTCTTCTCAGACAAGGGAAACAATAGAAAGAATAAACAAATGGGACTTCATCAGACTAAAGAGCTTCTTCAAGGCAAAGGAAAACAGGATTGAAACAAAAGAACAACCCACTAACTGGGAAAATATATTTGCAAGTCATACATCCAAAAAAGGCTTAATATCCATAATATATAAAGAACTCACATAACTCAACAACAAAAAATCAAACAACCCGATCAAAAAATGGGCAGGAGACATGAACTGACATTTCTCCAAAGAAGATATATGGATGGCCAATAGACACATGAAAAGATGTTCATCATCGCTGATCATCAGGGAAATGCAAATCAAAACTACACTAAGATATCACCTTACACCCATTAGAATGATAAAAATAACCAAAATAAATAGTAACAAATGCTGGAGAGGTTGTGGAGAAAAAGGAAACTTCATACACTGCTGGTGGGAATGCAAACTGGTATAGCCACTATGGATAGCAGTATGGAGATTCCTCGAAAACTTAAAAATAGAACTACCATATGACCCAGCTATCCCACTACTGGATATCTATCCAAAGATCTTGAAGTCAGAAATTCCAAAAGTCCCATGCACCCCTATGTTCATTGCAGCATTATTCACAAGAGCCAAGATGTGGAAGCAACCTAAGTGCCCATCAACAGATGATTGGATAAAGAAGATGTGGTGTATATATACAATGGAATACTACTCAGCCATAAAAAAAGAACAAAATCATCCCATTTGCAACAACATGGATGGACCTTGAGGGAATTATGTTAAGTGAAATAGGCCAGATAAAGGAGAACAATCTCTGTATGACTCCACTCATATGAGGAATTTAAAACTGTAGACAAAGAGAACAGTTTAGTGGATACCAGGGGAAAGGTGGGGTGGGATGTGGGTATAAAGGGTGAAGTGGTGCACCTACAACACGACTGACAAACAATAATGTACAACTGAAATTTCACAAGGTTGTAACCTATCATTAACTAAATAAAAATTAAATTAAAAAAAAGCTGGCAATTTTGTGGTAATTTGTTACAGCAGCCCTATGACATTAATATGGTCCCCAAGATACACCTGTCTCCTGGGGTATATGCCCTCTATAATCCCCTTTCACTGAGTATGAATACAATGGATAGTCACTCCCTTGATGTTACGTGGCACAGTTGCCTTTAAGAAAGAGACATTTTCCCATGGGCCTGACCTAATAAGGTGTCATGGTTAATTTTACCCATCAACTTGACCAGATCATGGGATGCCCATATATCTGGTTAAACATTATTTCTGAGGCTGTCTGTGAGGGTGTTTCCAGAAGAGATTTGCATTTGAATTGGTGAACTGAGTAAAGCAGATGGCCCTGCTCAAGGTGGGTGGGCCTCATCCAACACGTTGAGGGCCCAGATAGAACAAATAGGCAGAGGATGGAGGAATTCTCTCTCTGCCTGACGGTTTGAGCTGGGACATTGGTCTTCTCCTGCTCTTGGACTGGGACTTACATGATGGAGGCTTCCGGTTCTCAGATGTTTAGATTCAGACTGGGATTTACACCACTAGCTTTCCTGGGACTCCAGCTTGCAGATGGCAGATTGTGAGACTTCTCAGCCTCCATAATCACATCAGCCAATCCTTATAAGAAATCTCACTTTGGAGACATATATGCATATATATATATATATATATGGAAAGAGAGAGAGAGAGAGAGAGAGATCTTATTGGTTCTATTTCTCTGGAGAACTCTGACTAATACACCAGGTAATCCCTTGAAAGAGACAGGGATCTTCCTGGTAAGAGAGACTGGAACTGTGAGAGCCCACAGAGGGTGGCCACCTGGCAAATGCCTGAGAGCCACCTCTAGGAGCTGAGAGTGGTCCCCAGTTGACAGCCAGCAAGACAACTGTGCCCTCAGTTCTATAACCACAAGGATATGGATTCTGCCAACAAACCCAGGGAGCTGGAAGTAAATTTTGCCCCAGTCGAGCCCCCAGATGAGAACACTGCCCCTGACACCTTGATTTCAGGCTCCTGAGACCCTGAGCAGAGAGCCCAGTTGAGCTGCTCAGACTTCTCACCCACAGAACCATGAGATAGTAAATGGGTGTGGTTTTAAAGGCTGCTAAGTCTCTAGTAATTTATTAAACAGCAGTAGAAAATGGATGCACCCTCCACTGTCCAAATGAGACAACCACATACTGGCCTCTGTCTTTCCACTGTGCCTCTGGATGGGGTGGCTCCGACTCTCTGTCCAACCTTTGGTAAGTCCCTCCCTCCTGCCCTCTGTCACACAGCTTTAAGCGGGAGAACCAAGATCTAAACCCAGGAAGTCTGATGTCAGGGTCCATATGTCCGACAGTCCGCAGTGCTGCTTCTCTCCCAAATGCTTTTTCTGCGCCTCTTACGGGGAAGATGCTGTCCTTGTGCACAAAACTCACTGCTCCGCCCCTTCCAGGGCCCTTCATTTACTCCGGGAGACATTCCCAAGCCAGGATTTAGATTCAGCCTCTGGGCTTCAGATCAGGACATGCACATCAGTCAAACCAGAAGCAAGACATTGTCATCGGATATCAGCGATAAGCAGAACTCGCTCTGGGACCTGGTTACTATTAGGGAGAGAATCACAGCCTCGGGTCATATCAGCCTGCCGGTTCTTTATTCAGTTTCAGATTGAGCAAATCTCAATTAACTTTGATGCATTTCCACTCTAGAGCATTCTAGTTTTGTCACAGCTGCTGGGATCCAATCAGCTTACTTGTGACCTCTCCCAGCACAGGACCTCGAGGCAGTGAGACTGATGAGATGCCTCTGGGGGAGAAAAAGAAAGCAAAGCCTGCTTCCCTCTGGAGACTGCAGCCCACCGCTCACATACAGCTTTGTGGTGGCTGCATTTGGGTATCAGAGGCAGAAATGGCCCAGGCAGGATCCAAGGCGACAGGGGTGGCAGGAAAGTAGAGGAAGAGCATCTTCTGCAAATCCAGGCAGACTCCCATGAGGATCAAGGTGCAAAGTGAGCTGGTCCTTGCTTCGTGCATCAGGCAGGGTCAAAGCCTCATCTTCAAAGTCAAAAAGGTCCACCCAAGTCCAGATGCAAAGAAATCCTCTACAAAACCCAAGCATCCTCTGTTAAGCCTCCCCAAACATTTATTTTTATATGTCTAAAATGAGATTTATTGTAAGGGATTGGCTCGTGTGATCATGGAGGCTGAGAAGTCCCATATCTGCCATCAGCAAGCTGGAGGCCGAGGAGAGCCAGTGGTATAAATTCCAGTCCGAGTCGAAAGGCCTGAGAACCAGGTGCCCAGTGGTGTAAGTGCCAGGTCAAGGGCAGGAGAAGACCTACGTCCCAGCTCCAGCTGTCAGGCGGCGAGCCAGCTCTTCCTTCCTCCACCTTTTTGTTCTCCTTGGAGCCTCAATAGGTTGGCTAAAGCCCACCCACACTGATAAGGATGATCTGCTTTACTCACTCCACTAAATCAAACATCAATCTCCTCCAGAAACACCCTCACTCACACACCCGGTAATAATGTTTAGTCAGATATCTGCACACTCTATGGCCCTAAAATTGACACATAAAATTAACCATCACAACTTCCAAACATGGTGACAGAACAACCTGCCAGGGGCCTCCGCAGTGTGTACCGACTCCGCTTTGGCAGGCGGCCATCTGCTAGCTGTATTTACACTTCCTTCTGCTGTCTCAGCAAGTGGTCCTTTAGACACACCTGTAAGTGCTCACAGAGGCTGCAAACAGGCAGCAGAGCGAGATGCCCACAGGTGCTCGGCCCTGAGGACAGAGAGGGGAAGCGCACACAGCACCTGCCACCACAGAGAATGGGCTGGAACTGACCCCCTCTTCCCATGACGACGCGTCGTCTGTAAGAATGAAACCTGTCACCACCCAGGTCTGGAGCTGGTTGTGAGGAAGGAGCAGGAAGAGAAAAGGGACAGCTATGGTGGTTGACCAAACAATCTTGTCTGGGAGTAGAAACCAGACACTCAATGTGGTTCAAATCACAGGCCCACAGCAAATCTGGAGGTCAAGTCATGTGGCAAAGAGGGCAACCAAGAAAAGCCAGGTCATTTTCCTGTCACTAAAGAAAAGTTCCTCTCCAGCCTGGAAGTCTCCAAAGTAGACTCAGGGATGTCCCGGCTGCCATGCTATGGAATGACACACCCTGCTCACGGAAGTCCTCAAATGCCACTTCTGTGACTTCCTCGGGGGCCGGGAAAGGCTCTGACCTTTTCCTGTGAGACTGCATTTATAGATATTGCACAAACGGAGGGCAGCTTCCCTAACACATGGGGGGACTGTGTTCAGTTGCACTCAGCAGAAAATGATGCCCTCCAAGGGACACTGGCAGCCGGCAGCCTGACCAAGACCCTCCTCAGGGTGCAGGAGGCTGATGACCTCGGTGTCCCCCAAGCAAATTCCAATTGCACAGATTCTGCGAAAGCAACAAGGGGTCCCCTGGGAGGGCAGGCTGCTTGAAATCCAAGAGGGTCAAGTCCAAGAACTGTCCCAGCGGCTCACCTCACCCGCACAGGTGAGCCTGAGTGCCCATCTCTCAGTGCAAGACACAGGCTCACCGGTCTCAGAGAGATGTCACCAAATCCCCCAACACCAACAAGACACTCGAATCGTGCTCATCTCTGCCCTGAGGGCAACTCCAGCCGTAAACGCATGAGCATAAGTCAAACACCAGACACCTTCCAATGACGTTTTTTCTTTAAGAGTCCTTGGCCACACTTATTTTAATCCAGACCTAGAATAAGAACTTCTAAACAGGAAGAGCCCTCAGAGATCTTCCCAGCTCAGCCTTCTTATAACAGGTGAGAAAACTAAGGCCTGCAGGACAGAGGAAATTTGCCCAGTGCTCATCAAAATTAGTGAGAATCCTTGGTACCTGATATATTTTGGGAACTAAAATGCAAAGATCAATATCTTTGTTTTGTTTCTTAAAATGAGTCGTAGATTTGTGGATGTTTGTTTTATAATTATGCTTCGTAAATTATATTCATATATATTCTTTTGTGTGCATCATTTTAATTTTAAGAATGTAAACATTTAGCTCTTTGGATTTCTGAATGCAGAAGCACTTTCTTGTGGGTGGACCCCCAAAGGCTGTCTGTAAATCCATCGGGACACAACCCCAAAACGGTCACTGATGACCTCACTTGGTGGTAGAAGGGCTGATGCTCTTGGCCCTGATGGGAGTTCTGTTTGTACCCATGGACATTCAGGACTTGAAATTTGTCAATAGAGACACATCCCCATCATGCACCTGACCTCATCTCTGAGTCTTACCCTGTTGCCAACCCTGACTCCAGGCTGGGAAGAAAGATGAAACTTAAGTATCAGGTTGGGAATGTGGGAATGTGGTGGGATTTGGGAATGAATGGAATGGCTGGGGTGCGTCGAGGGTGAAAAAGAGGAAGAGGTGTCTGTCGTAGGCGTCACCTGGCAATCAAGAACACATGACTTTACGTTGCTGCCAGTCCATGGCCGCATCCAAATGGCTGTGTCAAAACCTTCATCAAGACATGACAACTAAATGCAACTAAATGTGGGATCCTGGACTCGAGAAAAGACATGAGTGAGAACACTGGTGAAATTTGAATAAGATCTGTAGATTAGTTCGTTGTATTGTAGCACTGTTAATGTTCTGGTTTTGATCATTGAACCTTGGTTATATAGGATGTTAATATTAGGGAAGCTGAGTGAAGGGTTTACGGAATCTCTCTGTACTATTTTTAGAACTTTTGCGTAAGTTCAGAATTATTTGAAAATAAAGGGTTTTTTTCAGCTTTTTATTTGAGCACTCATCAACATATCAGCTGTATCACCACCATCACCACCACCACTAGCACCACCACCATCACCATCACCACTACCACCACTGCCATCACCACCATCGCTACCACCACTACTATCACCACCACCACCACAATCACCACCCTCACCACCACCACTACCATCACCACCATCACCACTACCACTATCATCACCATCACCACTACCACCATTACCATCACTATCACCATCACCACCCGCACCATCACCACCACCTGGGAAAGAACACATGTCAAAAGCCTCGATGGGGCTTGGGTCTCACAAGGGGTCAAACCATCTGTTTCTGGGAAGGCCTGGAAGCTGCTTTGCTCCAAGGGCAAACCACTAGTCAAGGTTTACATATGTCATCAGCTGAAGCTGACCTTGCCAAGAACAAGCCCACACTTCTGGCCTCAGGGGCAAGGTGGTCAGAGTCTTTTGACCTCAAGCTGTTCATTATCCCACAAGGAGTTAGTTCTTCTGAGTTCTCCATAGCACTGAAGTCAAGACTAGCGGGAAGTGGAAGGAAAAAGAAACCGGCGAAAAGCCCTCAAACCAGTAGAACTTGGCATTAAGTCTAGATGGCGTTGTGGATGTGATAAAACAATGCAAATTTCAAAATCCCTGAATAAAAATATATATACAGTAGTCTCCCCTTATCTGAAATTGTGCTTTCCTCAGTTTCAGTTACTCAGAGTCAACCAAAGTCCAAAAATATTAAATGGAAAATTCCAGAAATAAACAATTCGTCAGTTTTAAATTGTGCATGGTTCTGAGTAGTGTGGTGAAATCTTGCCCCATTCCACTTCGTCCTGCCTGGGAGGTGACCTGTGATCCCTTTTCCACCCACTCACCTCCCTGTGCCAGGCTCTGTGCCTGGGCTGGGCTGTGGGACGGAGGAGACAGAGTCCCTTTTGGGAGACCCCAGGGTGGGGAGAGGCAGCTGTATGAGAAACGATGCACGATGCAGCATGTGGGGAGCAGGCGAGCACCGTAGGCCCAGAGGGCTTCGTGGAGGAGGAGACATGTGTGCCACACCCTGAGATCCCCTCCGAGGCCAAGGAGAGGAAGCCCAGGAACAGTGTGTGCAGAGGCATCTGGACCTGAGAGCTCGGGGTCACCAGGGACAGGGCAAAGTCCCTCACAGCTGGGACCTGGGCCCAGGGAAGGGAGCAGCAGTGCCCCTGCCTATTGAATAATGAGATGCTTGGAAAAGCTCGTGCTCACCAGGGGATGGCTGCAGATTTCACCCACCTTCCTAACAGCGTGGGGACGTGGTCAAGGGCGGCAGGGGCCCTCCTGACCCCACAGCCCAGGTGCAGGTCCAGCC
Source organism: Equus asinus (assembly GCF_041296235.1). NCBI lineage: Eukaryota > Metazoa > Chordata > Mammalia > Perissodactyla > Equidae > Equus > Equus asinus. Next base: position 18,694,626 of record NC_091803.1, on the reverse strand, counting down.
TCCCACACTCAGTACTGAGTGCAGGTCCTAACCTCCGCATGCTGGAGTTTTCCCATCTCTAAAAGGGGAACTCACCTCCCAAAACTCACTTCCGTGATTAAATGAGATACATCTGTAACACATAGTACTTTAATTGAAATCAAATTAAACTTAACTAAATGACATGTATTTTAACAACAATGCCAGTCGCATAGTAAGCAAGAGCTCAGTAAACGCGAGTCATAGTTACTGAGGCAGGGACCATGCTGAGCACTCCCACATTTCACTTTATTTAGTCCTCATAGGACCTACTGTGTCCCAGCTGTTTTCACATATGCTACTGAATTTAACCCTCACGACAACTCTGTAGTGAGGAATTATTAGCCCCATTTCATAGATGTGGAAACTGAGACTCAGAAACAAGAAATGACCTTGTAGGGGCTTTAACACATGGCTACAAATTCTTTGATGCTGCTCTCATCAAGAGATGGAGGTTTATGTCCCCACGCATGGATTCTGGGGCAACAGTCATTTGACTCAGGTGGAAGTGATGCTAGTTCTCCAGAACATTTGCGCCACAGCCCTGAGCTACCACGTAGAGAATGACCGCCCCGAGGCCACCATGCTGCGAGGAAGCCCAGACTGACCCTGCGGATGTGCTCCATGAAGAGACATCCCCAGCCACCCTTTCCCCTATTCCTGCTCCCTCCCATCCCCTCTCTTCCATTCCCCACCTGCCTGGAACAGCCTCAGAGACCCCTCATGGCCAGAACTGCCCAGCCAAGCACTTCCAGAACTCCCATAGAAACTGTGCCACGCACTAAGTTTGGGGTGATTCATTTTGTGCCATTACATTGTGGGGTTTATTTGAGCAGCAACAGATAACAGAAGGCTCCTCAAGGTCACACAGTGGCCAAGATGTGATTTGAACCTGACTCCACACTGCCTGTGCGATTCATATGCAGGGGAGGAGAAATCCCTCTTTGAAATACCAAAAAGAAGCTTTAAATCATTAGGGATCATGGGGTCATTTGCCTCAGAGAGAAAAACCCTATCTGGCGGGGAGAGCAGGAAAGGAGAAAAGTCAGTGGGAGACAAAAGAGTGTGGGCCCAGGATGCGCAGTGCACCGTGAGGGACCAATTCCTCGGGACGGACCACTGGGAATGGCTGTGTGGCTTTGGAATAAAAAGTAGGTTAATAAAGCTGATAAATGTAAGGTGGGTCTGAATGCATTATGCCACGAAGGACGGCTGCTTTAATGAGGAGAGGGGTTGGGAGAGAAGCCCCGGGCCCCGGGCTCCGGGTCAGCATCCACGCTGCCGTCGCCTTTGGAGAAAACTATGGCAGGGTCAAGGTCTTTGACCCACGTGTTAATAATCCACGCCTTCTGTTTGGAAAAGAGCAGCATGCTGCCAGGCCAATGGCAGATGGGTGGCAGGCCTAATTGGGAGAAGGGGATAGAGCCAGGTCTGTGGGCTGTGCCATGACAGAAGGCACATTGATTACTCTGGGCCACAAAGGAGAGTCCCATGCAGCTGAAGCCTGCTGAGGGCTGAGGAGTTCATGAGATCCCCATTAAGCAGCCCCGTAGAGGGCAAGGGAGGGAGGAGGGAAGCCGAGGAGGCCCTCAGCATGCGGCGGCCTGCCCCTCAGCTCACCCTGACCTCGGCTTTCTCTTTTCCTTTGGGTCTCAGACTCAGCCTTTCTGGCAGGGGTGGGGCCAGCCAGCTGGAATAATGTTCCCTGCAAGTCGGAGCAGGCTTAGCCAGCTCTGGGCAGGCCAGGGCCCACGGGGTCCAGCCTGCACTCAAGCCTTAGACTCAGCATAGGGCAGGGGGCTCTCTGGTTAGTCTAGTGTCTGTATTCATTTCCTGTCGCTGCCTTAACAAATTACCACAAACTTCGTGACTTGAAACAACACACATTAGAACTGAAAGCACATACTCAAACAAACGCTTGTCCCCAAATGTTCACAGTAGCACTATTCTCAACAGCCAAAAGACAGAAACAATGCAGATGGCCATCAACTGGATTAACAGAATGTGGTGCAGCCACACAACGGAATATTATTCAGCCATAAAAAGGAGTGGAGTACTGACATGTGCCACGTGTGGATGAACCTCAAAAACACGATGCTTAGGGAAAGGAGCCCAGCATAAAAGGTCATGGCTTGTACGATTCCTTTTATAGGAAGTGTCCAGAACAGGTAAATCCATAGAGACAGAAAGCAGGTTAGTGGATGCCAGGGCTGAGGGGGAAGGGGAGTGAGGGCTTCCTTTTGGGGTGACAAAAATGTTTTGGAGCTAGGTACAGCTGGCGGTTGCCCAATGTTGTGAATGTGCTAAATGCCACTGAATTGTACACTCGAACATGGCTAAACTTATGTTCCATGAATGTTACCTCAATATAAATAAATAAATAAATAAGTTCTTTCTTTTTTATCTTAGAGTTCTGGAGGCCAAAAATCCAAAACCAGTCCCATTGGACCAAAGTCAAGGTGCCCACAGGGCCGGTTCCTTCTGGAGGCTCTAGGGAAATCTGTTTCCTTGTCTTTCTGAGCTTCTCGATGCCCCACCTGCATTCTTTGGCTGGTGGGCCCTTTCTCTGTCTTCAAGTCTGGCAATCCAGCAATCTCTTTCTACTTCACGTCACTCTCTCTTGACTTTGACCCTCCTGCTTCTCTCTCCTAAGGAGCCCTGTGATTACATTGGACCCACTTGGATAATCCCAGATAGTCTCCTCAACTCAAGATCCTTAACTTAATCACATCTGCAAATCCCTTCCACCATGTGAGCGACATCATGAACCCTGGGGGTTAGGAGGTGGTTATCTTTAGGGAGCCATTCTTCTGCCGACCACGGTATCACAGTCTTGTTTCCTTGCTGTTCACAGATTCCTCAGTAGCGGGACCCTGCCCTCTTTGAACATCAGCCTGTGCCAGCTTTCTCCAAGCCAGCAGCCTGGACCCTCCTCCTGAGGCATGGGCAGGGCAAGGTGAGAAGTACTGTCCTCCTCCCTGGGAGTCAGTCAGGTGAGCTTTGAGGAAGGCTTCAGACCCTAGGCTGGGTGCATTGAAGGCTGGCAGTGGGAGTTGGCTGCTGGCAGTGCTGTGCTGGTAAACCAGCTTGAGAGGGAAAGCCCTGATCTGCACTGTGTGCCAAGGTGTAAGCATTCCCACCATGGCCAATTTTGTGCTTCCAGCACAACATCACTGCACGCTGTGTTGGGAAGAGATGTGCATCACTATGAACCGTCAGAGTGGCCGCCGCCCACCACTGCCCACAGGACACCAAGGTTAGCCACATCCAGCTGAAGAGACACGACTGAAATGGGCGGTCACAGCCAAGGACCTGAGGCAAGCGATTGCCAGTTCAGCACCAGAGAATGGAGCAACACATGCCCAGGGGATGTCTCGTCCAAGAAGGCTAAAGGGCATTTACATCCTCTGGTCTGGTCTACTGAAGAGGGAAGACTTACTGTTCTGACTCTTCTTTAGATCCCAAAACTACACCCCTGAACTTCTGAGTCCTCTATACAGCCGTGCACCGCTTAACGACGAGAATACGTTTTAACAAATGTCTCGTTAGGTAATTTTGTCACTGTGCGAGCATCATAGAGGGTACTTACACAAACTAGACAGTTTGGCCTACTACGCACCCAGGCCGTATGGTACGAAGCTTATGGGACCACTGTTGTACATGTGGTGCGTCGTTGACCACAACCACCTTATGCAGTGTGTGACTGTAGTTCCTTTCTAAGGGCAGGAGTGGAGTTGAGTGAAGGCATCTTTGACTTGCTGTATTAGTTTGCTAGTGCTGCCATAACAAAATACCATGGACTATGTGGCTTAAACAACCAAAATTAACTTTCTAAGTTCTGGAAGCTGAAGTCCTAGTTAGAGAGTGGGCAGAGCTGGTTTCTCCTGAGGCCTCTCTCCTTGGCTTGCAGACGGCGGTCTTCTCGCTGTGTCTTCACATCGTTGCCCCTCTGTGTGCACACATGTCTGGGTCCTAATCTCTTCTTATAGGGACACCAGTCGTATTGCCTTAGGGCCCACCCTAATGACTTCGTTTTAACTTAATCACCTCTTTAAAGGCCCTATCTCCAAATTCAGTCACATTCTAAGGTACTGGGGTTTAGGACTTGTACATACAAATTAGGGAGGGGGGCAATGACAGATGCTTACAATAGGCTTGACTCTGTGACTGTACCCAAGCCACTCTGAGACTTCCCCATGGACCCCTCCCTCCCACATCCTTGTTCTCTCTCGTGGCCCCTGTTCAATGGGCTTTGCTCCCTCCCCTCCCCTTCCTTTTGAGAATCAAAGTGAAGTGTGGCCCTATGAAGGGCCCATGTCTGGTGTAACTGAGTCTGAAGGGTGGCTTGGAGCTAGATTAGGACCAGCAGACTTGTTCAGGTTTGGGATATGGTCCTGGGTCAAGAGACCACAAACAAGGAGGTCTGTCCATGGGTGGAGCCAGGGTGGGGACCCACGGTGAGAATTTGCTGACGTGTCGTCAGTGGTAGGATGTGGCGGTTGACAGCAGGAAGTCATTGTCTTTGCTTTTACCATTTGCTCCAACACTGGACACCAATGCAGGGAACCTGAATTCCTCTTTGAGCAGGATGAGCCTCGGGGCCAGCCCTGAGCCTTGGTTTACCAATGTGAAAACAGGCCAGTGCAGGCCCACTGTCCCTTGTCCAAAACTTCAGAGGCAGTGTGTTTCAGAACTCAAATATTTTTGATTTTAGAAAGGTGATACAGTACACATAGCATATGTGACATAGTACATATGTCTAGAGTTGTCCCACGAAATCTCATACATTGATAGTCCTGCAGCAAAGAGGATGAATAACCACATTATGTAGGATACACAAAGACTATAAATAGCTTCATATCAGCCCCACGTAAGTTCTATAGCCAAAGGAGTAAGAAGAAACGTTGTGTTTAAAGAGCATTTTGGATTTCAGAATTGAAAAGTGATTTTAGATCTATAACGTGTATTTTGGAGGACTGCTTAGAGACTCAAAAAAAAATTACAGTGGGGACACGGGAGTTCAAGTAAAACTTTCTAGAAGACAAAGGAAGCCTCGCTGAGCAGCCGCTGTGGAAAACAGTACGGCGGGTCCTCAAAAAATGTAAAGTAGAACTAACATCGGACCAGCAATTCCACTCCTGGGAATGCAAGCAGGATCTTGAAGAGCTATCTGCACCTCCTTTCATTGCAGCGTCATTCACAACAGCCAAGATGTAGAAACAACCTGTGTCTGTCTACAGACACATGGATAAAGGAGATGTGGTTTATATATATATACATATACACACAATGGAATATTATTCAGCCATGAGAAAGAAGGAAATCCTGCCATGTACAACAACATGGGTGGACCCTGAGGGCATCATGCTAAGTGAGATAACTCAGAGGGAGAAAGAGAAACACTGCATGGTATCACTTATATGTGAAATCTAAAAAGAAAAAAAAGTCAAACTCACAGAAACAGAGAGTAGAAAAGTGGTTGCCAGGGCCTGGGGGTGCAAGGGAAATAGGTAAAAGCGAACAAACTTTCAGCTGTAAGATGAATAAGTTCTGAGGATTGAATGCATAACACGGTGACTATAGTTGATAACACTGTATTGTATAATTGAAATTTGCGAAGAGAATAGAAGTTAAAGTTTCTCCCCAAAAAGAAAAGATAAATATGTGACAAGATGGATGTGTTAATTAACTAGAGGGGGGAATCCTTTTGCAATGTATGTGTGTATCAAATCACCATGATGTACACTTTAAATATCTCACAGTTTTATTTGTCAATTATTTCTCAATAAAGCTTTAAAAAAGTCTGTTGCTTCTGTCCCCCTCTAGCTCAGAGGTGGGTTCTGGGGACCATTCGTGTCCCCAGTCCATCCCTAAGAGCCTCCCTGTGGCCCACCTGGTGCCTGCTGTGGAGGCTGCAGAGTCAGGAGGTCTGGCCAGCAATGTGAGGTCACAGGACCCTGCCACCAAGGACATTGCCCTCGTGTGTGCTGGCCCTTGGCCACAGTCAGCCAGAAAGACATCTCCTCTGCCTTCATCTCCCACAAGGCCTTTCTTTCCCCACCTGTGTGGCTGAGCCTCTCTCCTGCCACCAGCTACCTGGTCAGAGTCTGGGCATCGGCCTGGCCACTGAGGAGCTGCCTGAGCCCTGGGAGCCCAAAGAACCTGCGAGGGAAACACCAAGACACAGTCAGACCTAAGCCCAAAGCCCAGGCAGGTCAGGTGGCATCGGCTGCGGCTGAGCCCTTACCTCCCATGCCCCCTGGGGACAGAGTGGGTCAACGCTGATTGGATTCTAGTGCAAAGACCTCAGGAAGAATCAGCGAATATCATTATATCCAGGCTGTTTGCTATTTTACCTCTAAAAGTTAAAAAGTCAACAGTGGATAATTAATTGGACTTCATTAAAAGAGAGTTTGGGAATTTTTTGGTTTCTACTTAGAGTCTGCCCTAGACACTTAGAAAAGTTGTGTGGTCTTGGGCAAGTGCTTTTCTTCTCTTGCCTGTTTGCTTACCTATAAAATGGGGGCAGTGATGCTCCCCCTCCCCCAGACACGTGTGAGGATTAAGGGAAACTGAATGTGAAGGACACACTCAGCACCCACCACTCTTTGCGGCTGTTACCCACAAGGCCCTGTGTGGCCAGGGCCAGCCTGTCTTCCTGCAGCTCCTGCCCCACCACCCCGCTCCTACCCCTCTTTGCTCCAGCCTCATCACCCTCCTTTTGGGGCTCTGAAATTGCCAAGCTCTTTCCTACCTCAAAGCCTTTACGCAGCCTCTCCCTTGTTTCTTCATATCATCCAGGTCGCTGCTCAAATGTTACCACATCCTTGAGGCCTTCTGTGACCCCATCTCAGTGAGCATCCCCACCACAGTCATTCCCTGGCAATGATCTGTGAGGCTGACCCAGCCCAGAGTTGACCCAGCACGTAACTAATCAGGTGGGATATTTGTGCACAACTTCAAACAGACATCTTAGGACCAAGGCCAAAGGGCGGGGGGCAGGGGTTTGGAAGACACACCAGGAGTCAGCAAACTTTTTCCATAAAGGGCAAAATAGTAAATATTTTAGGCTTTAGGGGCCATATGGTCTCTGTCACAACTATTCAGCTCTGCTGTTGAAGTGCAAAAGCAGGAGAGACAGTGCAAAAGGAAGGAGCGTGGCCGTGCACTGACAGAACCTTATTTACCAAAACAGGCAGCGGGCTGGACCTGGCCCACAGGCAATAGTTTGCCACCCCTGATATAGACATTTAGCCAAGGAATTAGCTCATCCCCAAGCACAGGATTCCCAAGATCCAAATATGTGGAGAAACAATGGAAAAAGAGGAAGGGAGGCGGGACATACGGAATCAGAAGATGTAAACATGTTTAATACGCATTCAGCAGCATGCCTTGGGCCTGCTCATAAGCATTTCTACTTGGTCTACTGGACAATTTCTTTTATGGGGAACTAAATCTGATTCTAGAATTATGTTAGACCTTAATAGGAAGATATGATTCGATTTACAGAAATTTATTTTACAGTCAACTTTGAGTCATCATAGAATTGAATTTCCAAGCACCTTCAAAATCAATCAGGGCTTGAATCCCTCCTGCATAATTCCTCTAAGTGATCGGTCTGCCTGTGCTTGAACACTTAGTGACAGGAAACTTGTGTCCTCGCAAAGCAGTCCATCACACAGTTGGATGCTTCCACGGTGACATAGTTCTCCCTTTCGCTTAACTGGCTCCCTCACACCTCGTATCGACTGACCCTAGTTTGATGCTCTGCTGCCTGTGTTTTTGGCGTGATAAAGGAGTATCTTCAAGGCCTGAAAGACCCTCACCCGTTACCCAAAATGTTATTCCTCCCTGGTACAAACGTCTCAACAGCATCATGCAAGCCCTGGTTACCTGGCTTGAACTGACCTTTTGGTCGCTAGCTGCTTGATTAACCATCTCATGTCCTTGTGGTGGGCTCACCACCATAAATTAAATTAATGTGGATGACTAAAGCAGACACTAAGAAATTCTCTAACCCTTCCATAAAGAGAATCAGTGATGAATATTCCCAAATTCCTGCTCAGAAATTACCTGAACTGCCTCGTAGAGCAGCAAGGTTAGTGTTTCCAGAAGTTTCTAGGCTGAGGCAGGAGAAGCATCTGTCAGGGGGTGGTGTGCAGGGCGCTCCTATCCTGAGTAACAAGTTTGTATTAGTCCAAGTTACTTATTTACTACTGTGTAACAAAATACTCCAAAACTTAATAGCTTAACTAACAATAAGTATCCATTGTCTCTTGTACTTTCTGGAGCACAAGCATTTGAAAATGGCCTGGGTGGGAGTTTCTGGCATGAAGTTGCAATCAAGTTGTCAGCTGGGCCTATCATCACCCGAAACCTTGACCAGGGCCAGAGGAACCGCCCAGCAAGTTGGTGCTGGTTACTGGCAAAAGGTCTTGGCTCCTCTCCTTGGAGGACGTGGACCTTTCCACAGGACAGTTTGAAAGTCTTCATGACATGGCAGCTGGCTTCACCCAGAACAAGTATCCAAGAAAGGCCAACATGAAAATACCAATGTTTCTTATTGGCTGAGCCTCAGAAATTACACCATCACTTTCGTATACTCCATTGTCATACAGGCCAGCCATGATTTAGTGTGGGGGAGACTACACTAGGACATCCAGACTTCCAGTTTCCAGGCCAGCATTTAAGGAGCTTGGAAGTCATCACTCGCATCCACACAAGAAAAAGGCTGAACAAACTGAAAATCGACAGCTCTTCTTGATCCATCAGAGAACTGGAGTCACAGGGCAAATTGCTGCCGCCAAAACTGGAGAGACAGGCAGCTGAACACAGAGAATCACAGCTTACCAGAACAGGAGCCCAGGAGCAGAAACTTCCACGTGAACCACTGCCAGGTAGGAAAACCTAAGCTGTGGCTGACAAATTGCTGGAGGCCCTGCATGGACAAGTCTGAGAATTTTGTAAGTTTTACCACCTGGAGCGCAACCAGCTTCTCAAAGTGAAGAGTGGAGAAGTGCTCAAGCTTCGTGCTCCCAGCACTGGGAGGGGGAAGGTGGCCATTTTGAAATGCACCCAGAGCATTCTGTTCTTCTTAACAAGGACTGCTCTCGGGAGAAACTATTTCACCAGAGCCTAACTGACTAGCATTTTACCAGAGCCTAAATGGCTGGGGAGGGGGAAGGGAAATACCCAACTGCAGCCCCCTCCACCCTTCCTAGCTCACCTGCGGGGAGGAGTGTAACTGGGAAGCACCTGTGCAGGTCACAGCCCAGGGGCACGGGCTCACTAAAAGACTTAGACCCAATCAAAGGACTATAGGATGCTTCCTCGCCCCAGAAACCTCACCACCACATCCGGTATAATAACAGGGAAATACAGCTAAAAGGATTGCACATCTCAGACTTTAGTAAGAAGATATCACTAGAGAATCTCAAAGACAACAGGAGAGACAAAAACTAGGACATCAGAGGACATTTTAGCCTCTGACACTTACAGCTAGAGCAAACAGTAAACAGGGCCTAACTCCTAGCCAGGTAAGCATAAAGCCTGACACTAAAGGCCTCTTTACATCAGTTCTTTTAGCCCAGTACCTCTAAACTATGAGGCATACTAAAGCCAGAAATCCCGGTTTGCAAAGACAGCAAGCACTGGAACCAGACTCAGATATGGCAGAGATGTTTGGATTTGAAACTCAAGGACAATCTCTTTAAAAAGAAGTATAATTGATACTTGGTACACAAAGAAAGGAGAAAAAATGAAATCACATAAAATGCTCAATTCAAATGAGTCAGAAAAAGAGTGAAAGACAAAAAAAGAAAAAGGGTAATGCTTAGAAAACAGTAACAAATATGGTAGATCACTTTAACCATCGCTTTCCATATCAACAGTCTAAAAATAACAATTAAAAACAGAAACTGGCAGAGTGGAAAAAAGAAAAATAAGAAGAGGGGCCGGCCCCGTGGCCGAGTGATTAAGTTCACGTGCTCCGCTTCAGCGGACCAGGGTTTTGCCGGTTCGGATCCTGGGCATGGACATGGCACCACTCATCAGGCCATGCTGAGGCAGCATCCCACATGCCACAACTAGACGGACTCACAACTAAAAATATACAACTATGTAATGGGGGCATTTGGGGAGAAAAAGGAAAAATAAAATCTTTAAAAAAAAAAGAAGAAATAAAAGACCCAACTGTATACTGTCTACAAGAAATCCATTTTAAGTATGAAGACACAAATAGATTAAAAATAAAGGGAAGACTACCAATGTAATCTGTAGAGTCAATGCAATCTCTATCAAAGTCCCAACAATATTCTTTATAGAAATAGAAAAGTCTATCCTAAAATTCATATGGAATCTCAAGGGACTCTGAATAGACAAAATGATCTTAAAAAAGAAGAACAAAGTTGGAGGTCTTACACTTCCTGATTTCAAAACTTACTACAAAGCTACAGTAATCAAAACAGTGTGGCACTGGCATAAGGACAGACATACAAACCATTGGAATAGAAGAGTGACCCAGAAATAAACCCTCACATATGTGGTCAAATGATTTTGACAAAGACACCAAGACCATTCAATGGGAAAAGGACAGTCTTTTCAACAAAGAGCGCTGGGAAAACTGGATACCCGCATGCAAAAGAACCTTACAACACATATAAAACAACTCAAAATGGATCAAACACCTAAATGTAAGACCAAAAACTATAAGACTCTTAGAAGAAAACATAGGAGGAAAACTCCATAACATTGGATATGACATCAAAAGCACAGGCAACAAAAGAAAAATAGACAAAGTGGACTACACCAAAACTAAAAACTTGTGTGCATCAAGGAGAATAATCAACAGAGTAAAAATGCAACCAATGGAATGGAAGAAAATATTTGTAAATCATATATCTGATAAGAGACTAATATTCAGAAGACATAAATAACTCCTATAACTCAACAATGAAAATACAAACAACCCGATTAAAAAATGGGCAAAGGGGGCCAGCCTGGTGGTGTAGTGGTTAAGTTCACATGCTCCACTTCAGCAGCTCAGGGTTTGCGGGTTTGGATCTCAGGCATGGACCTAGACACCGCTCATCAAGCCATGCTGTGGCAGTGTCCTATATACAAAATAGAGGAAGATCAGCACAGATGTTAGCTCAGGACCAATCTTCCTCACCAAAAAAATGGGCAAAGGACTTGAAAAGACATTTCTCCAAAGAAGATATACAAATGGCCAACAAACAAATGAAAAGATGCTCACCATCACTATTCATTAGGCAAATGTAAAACAAAACCACAAAATCACAATGAGATACCACTTCACATCCATTAGGATGGCTACTGCCATAAAAAAAAAAAAAAAAAAAAAACAGAAAATAACAAGTGTTGGCAAGTACATGAGAAATTGAAACTCTTGTTCCCTTTTCTTGGGAATGTAAAATGGTGCAGCAAGTACAGAGAACAGGATGGTGGTCCCTCAAAAAATTTAAAGTAAAATTACCATGTGATCCAGCAATTCTACTTCTGTGTATATGCCCAAAACAATTGAAAACAGTGTCTCAAAGAGTTACTAGTACATTCATGTTCATAGCAGCATTATTTATAATAGCCAAAGGTGGAAGCAACCCAAGTGGCCATCCACAGATGAATGGATAAACAAGATGTGGTATGTACATACAATGCAATATTATTTAACCTTAAAAAGGAAGGAAATTCTGACACATGCTGCAACATGGATGAACCTTGTGGACATTATGCTAAGTGAAATAAGCCAGACACAAAAAGTCAAATACTGTATGATTCCACCATACGAAGTACCTAGAGCAATCAAATTTATAAAGACAGAAAGTAGCAGGGTGGTTGTGAGAGGCTAGAAATAGGGAGGCATGTGGAGATTTTCTCTAATGGGTATAGAGTTTTAGTTTTACAAGATGAAAAGAGTTCTGGAGATTGATTGCATAACAGTATAAATATACACAATGCTGTTGAACTGTACACATAAAAATTATTAAGATGGTAAATTTGTGTTATGTGTATTTTATCACAGTTAAAAATTTTTAAGTAATAAATTTTAAAAAGCAAAGGGGTGGAGAAAGCTACACCACGTAACACTAACCAAAAGAAAGCTGAAGCGTCTATATAAATTTCAGACAAAACAGACTTCAGAGCAGGGAAAATTGGGGATAAAGAGAAGCACTATGCAAAGATAAAGAGATCAGTTCTCCAAGAAACCATAACAATCTTTAACGTGTTTGCACCTAACTACAGAGCATTGAAATACATGAGGCAAAGACTGATAGAACTTCAAGGAGAAATAGATGAATCTACTATCATAGTTGGAGACTTCAACACCCCTCTGTCAGTAATCGACAGATCCAGCAAGCAGAAACTTAGAGAAGACAGAGTTGAATTAAACAGCACCACCAATGAACTAGATTTAATTGACATCTGTAGAATATGTCATCCAAACCAAAGGCGAATATACACTCTCCTCAAGCTCACATGAAACATTCACCAAGATAGACCATATTCTAAGCCATAAAACATACCTTAATAAATTTAAAAGAATAGAAATCATACAAAGTACACTCTCAGACCACGATGGAATTAAAATAGAAAAATAACTGGAAACCTCCAAAATATTTGGGGATTAAACAACACATTTGTAAATAACATATGGGTCAAAGGATAAGTCTCAAAAGAAATTTTTAAAATATTTTGAAGCAAATGTAAATAAAAATACAACTATCAAAATTTGTGGGATGCAGCAAAAGCAGAGTTTAGAGGGAAATTTACAGCATTGAATGCATATATTAGAAGAGAGGAAAGGTCTAAAATCAATAAGCTAAGCTTTCACCTTAGGAAGCTAGAAAAAGAAAAACAAATTAAACCCAAAGAAAGCAAAAAAAAAAAAAAAAAGAAACAATAAAAATTAGAGCAGAAATCTATGAAATTGAAATCAACAGAGAAAATCAATGAAACAAAAAGTTGGTTCTTTGAAATGACCAATAAAATTGATGAAACTCTAGCCAGGTTAACTAAGTTAAAGTGAGAAAAGTACAAATGGCTAATATGAGAAATGAAAGAGGGGCCATCATTACTGATCCCATGGGCATTAAAAGGATAATAAAGGAACATTGTGAACAACTCTATGCCCACAGATTTGATCATCTAGATGAAATGGACCAATTCCTTGAAAGATACAATCTACCAAAACTCACACAAGGAGAAATATATGATCTGAATAAGCCAATATCTATTAAATAAATTGAATCGATAATTAATAACCTTCCAAAACAGGAAGCACAAGGCCTGGTTGGGTTCACTGGTGAATTCTACCAAACATTTAAGGAAGAAAGTATGCCGATTTTCTACAATCTCTCCCAGAAAATAGAAGCATAAAAAATATTTCCTAATGCATTCTATGAGGCCAGTATTATCCTAGTACCAAAATCAGACAAAGATATTACAAGAGAAGAAAAACACAGACCAATATATCTCATGAACCTAAATGCAAAAATCCTCAACAAAATATTACCAAGTCAAATCCAATAACATATATTCACAGTCTGCAAAGTATGGTTCAACATTTGAAAATCAGCTACTGTGATCCATCACATTGACAGGTGAAAGAAGAAAAATCACATGATTATATCAACAGATACAAAAAAACCATTTGACAAAATCCAAAACTCACTCATGATAAAAACTCAGCAAACTAGAAATAGGGAGAACTTCATCAACTTAACAAAGAACACCTACAAAAAACCTACAGCTAACATCATGCTCAATGGTAAGAAACTAGATCTTTCCCACTAAGATCAGGAACAAGGCAAGAACATCCCCTTTCACAACTCCTATTCAACACTGTACTGGAAGTTCTAACCAATGCAACTAGACACAAAAAGAAAATGACAGATAGATAGATTGAGAAGGAAGAAATAAAATTGTCTTTGTTCACAGATGACATGATTGTCTATGTAGAAAATCCCAAAGAATCAACAAAAAACTTTTGGAACTAATAAGCTGCTATAGCAAGGTTGTAGAAAACAAAGTTAATATACAAAAGTCAACTGCTTTCTTTTATGCCAGCAATCAACAATAGTATTTAAATTGTTTTCATTGAAATTGAAAACACAATACCATTTACATTGGCACCACAAAAAAAGTGCTTAAGTTTAACAAAATATGTACGAGACCTACATGAGGAAAACTACAACTATGATGAAAGAAATCAAAGAATATCTAAATAAATGAAGAGCTATCCCATGTTCATGGATAGGAAGACCCAACATTGCCAAGATGTCAGTTCTTCCCAAATTGATCTACAAATTCAATGTAATCGCAATTAAAATCCCAGCCAGTTACTTTATGGCTATCAACAAATTTATTCCAAAGTTTATATGGAAAGGCAAATAACCCAGAATAACCAACACAATATTGAAGGAAAGGAACAAAGTTGGAGGACTAACACTACGTGATTTCAAGACTTACTATAAAGCTAGGGTAATCAGGAGAGTACGATATTGATAAAAGAATAGACAAATGGATCAATGGAACAGAATAGAGAGCCCAGAAACAGACTCACACAAATATAATCAACTAATCTTTGACAAAGGAGCAGAGGCAATTTGATGGAGAAAGGATAGTCTTTTCAACAAATGGGGATGGAACAACTTGAAATCCAAGGGCAAAAAATTAATTTAGATGCAGACCTTACTCCTTTCACAAAAATTAACTCAAAATGGCTCATAGACCTAAATGTAAAATGCAAAACTATAAACTTCTAGAAGATAACATAAAATAAATCTAGATGACCTTGAGATTGGTGAAGACTTTTTATAAAACAAAAGCATAACCCATAAAGAAAAATTGATAAGCTGGACTTCATTAAAATTAAAAACCTCTGCTCTGGGAAAGACATTGTCAAGAGAATAAGAAGATAAACCACTGACTGGGAGAAAATATTTATAAAACACATATCTGATAAGGGGCTGGTATACAAAGAACTCTTAAAATTCAACAATAAGAAACAAACAACCCAATTTAAAAATATGCAAAAAAAGATATACAGCTGGCAAATAAGCATGTGAAAAGATGCTCCCCATCATATGTCATTAGAGAATTACAAGTTAAAACAGCAATGAAATACCATCACGTACCTATTAGAATAGTGAAAATCCAGAACACTGACAATACCAAATGCTGGCAAGGATGTGGACAAACAGGAACTCTCATTCATTGCTGGTGGGAATGCAAACTGGTACAGCCACTTGGCAGACAGTTTGGCAGTTTCTTACAAAACTAAATATACTCTTATCATACCATATGACCCAGCCTCATGCTCCTTATTATTTACTGAAATGAGTTGAAAACTTATGTCCGCACAAAAACCTGCTCACAGATGTTTATAGCAGCTTTATTCATAATTGCCAAAACTTGGAAGCAACCAAGATGCCCTTCAGAAGGTGACTGGATAAATAAACTGTGGTGTATCCAGACAATGGAATATTATTCAGCACTAAAAAGAAATGAGCTATTGAGCCATGAAAAGACATGGAGGAACCTTAAATGAATATTGCTAAATGAAAGAGGCCAATCTGAAAAAGCTACATACTGTATAATTCCATCTGCATAATTCTGGAAAAGATAAACTATGAAAACAGTAAAAAGATCAGTGGTTGCCAGGGGTTAGTGGGGAGGGAGGGACGAATAGGTGGAGCACAAAGAATTTTTAAGGCAGTGAAACTATTCTGTGTGACACCGTAATGGTAGTTACATGTCATTAAACATTTGTTCAAACCCATAGAATGTACAACACCGAGAGTGAACTGTAATGTAAACTGTGGACTTTGGGTGATAATGATGTGTCAATGTAGATTCATCGATTATAAGAAATGTCCCACTCTGAGGTGGGATTGATAGTGGGGAAGGCTGTCGTGTGTGGGGGTAGGAGATATATGGGAACACTCTATACTTTCCTATCAACTTTTCTGTGAACCTGAAACTGCTCTAAAAGATAAAGTCCATTTTTTTTAATGGAACACTGAGTTTGGGCAACCAAGAGGGGGTAGGGAAGGGAATGAGGAGGATATATGTCATTTGTAGCTGCCCTAAATATGTTGAACACCTTCCCCATGATTTGAAGACTGCAGTACCCCATGTGACTACATTTCCCAGCCTGCCTTCCCACTGGGGGACATGTGATTTAGACTCTGCCAATAAGAAGCAACGAGGTGAAACTGACCAGGAAATGAATTAGGTGAGGAAACAGATGAGTCGTGAGATGTTCCTTTTGCTTCAATGCAGAGGCTGCATGGTTAAGGTCATTGGCAGGGGCAGCAGACTCCTGGCCATGGCAGAGACAGGGTGGTGTGGAGTCCGTGGCAACAGCAGCTTCCTTCTGGGCCAGTCTGCTGTTCTGGAGACTATTCCTGAAAACCTAGTATAGACTTTGTTCTCCATCCCTTCCAAAAATTCTGTGAGCTCTCTAGTGTTTTATAATAAATTCCGGCTTAAAACTAGCTAGGGTGAATTCTGTTGTCTGCAACTAAGAAAACTGACTGATATATGTAGGTTTTGTTCTAAATTTCTTTTTTGCTATTAAAATTAATTAAAAATAAACAGAGAAAGACAAATGCCATATGATCTCTCTTATATGTGGAATCTAAAAATAAATAAGCTCATAGATACAGAGAACTGATGGGTGATTGCCAGAGGCGGCGGGGTGGGGGTGGGAAAAATGAGTGAACTGTTTTGTTTTCGTTTTTGTTTTTTTTAGTTTGAAGAAATTGAATAAAAAGTTAAATAAATAAATAAAGATGTTTTTTATCTATAAATCTTTGTCTGCATTTCTGATTATTTCCTGGAATTTAGGCTATGAATATTTTTCGGTTATTGATCCACAATGTCAAATGGCTTTCCAGATAGTTGAAACCAATTTATATTCCTGTCAGCAATGTATGAAAGGTGTGACTCGTCCTCACTTCTGCCAGAATTGTGTTTTTTCATTGTTATGGCACAAGAGTGAGGGATGCGGGGTGAGATGGGGCTAGAGCTAGGCCAGAGAAGAAGCTGTCTGTGCTTCCTCCCATCTCAGAGAAGGGTGCAACCGGCACAGAGCTCCTGGGCTGTGGAGACTGACGGGGAGGCCAAAGTCCCTGCCCTGAGCTTGGTCACGGTCCAGGGAGTGAAGGCCCAGATGGCAGATTCTGGGTGGAAGGGGGTTCCTGTCCAGGAATTCCAGGTCCTTGAGCTAGCACCTTGCGGGTGGCCAGCTCCTCTTGGCCCCAACTCCTGAGTGTGGTTTTTTTCCTCTACTGCTTCAATTCAAATGCCATGTTACAGAGAGACTGCTATTCTTTCTGCTTCTCCCCTTGGAAGGTTGCATGGTTTCTTTTTTGTTAAAAGATAAAAACAAAAATAACCAGTACCTACAAAGATAAAAAAGGCAGACTGAAATCAGACAGTTATGGGTTTATGTCCAAACCCAAGGAAATGAGCTGTGTGACCTTGAGCAAATCTCTTAACCTCTCTGAGCTTCAGTTGCCTCTTCTTTAAAACAGGGATGAGAACACCCACCACTCAGAACTTGCGTCAGGAACAAAGGTGGTCATATCTGCTCAGAACCTGGAACAGAGCCTGGCACACAGAGACCCTCAACAGATGCTCATCTTCCTTTCCCTCTCTCTCAAGTCTCCCAACAACAGTCAGTTCCTCCAGCTTGTCCTGGGGTCACTACTACGGATGGAAGGAGCTGGTGAGTTCTGTTTTTCCTAACCACAGCTTCCGGGGAGCTGCTGGAGGAGTGTGGGACTCAAGGCCCAGGCTGGGCCTATGTGCCCCACTGGTGCTTCTGTGCTGCCGTTTGCACAGGGTGCCTGGTGCGAACGGTGCACAGCCTGCACCAGGGGCTTCTCCACGCCGCTGGCCCTGGCGCGCAAGCAGCGTCCACTGACTAGCTCTCCCTGCCCTCTAGTCCCAGTCGCCATTGAGAAGACAGAGGGTCTTTGCGGAGAAGCCCCACCCTGTGCGTGGCACGGCCCAGGGTCACCTCTAGGACTGTGGAGAAACGAAAGGCAGACTACCCGAGCAGTGCATATGGGCAGATGCTGAGACTGTATGTTTTTGTCAGTGCATATTTGGTATTAGCTGGGAATTCTGCCACAATTTGATGTACTTTTATAGTTCTAAAAATTACGACCCTTGCAAGTTATAAAAAATGTCCCAGGGCATTGTGAAGGGGGCCCTAAACCCAAGCCCTTTTGTGTGTCGAGTAGGCTCATCCCGAGAGGCTGTCATCCTGTTCTGAGGGAGGTGCCCAGCAGGGCGGGGCTTTGACCTCCCTCATGGGACACACGACTGCTTGGGATCAATAGGGGGCAAATGGCAGAGGGTGGAGCTGGGTTAAGCTCTCCACCTCAAGCCTAGTCTTCCCAAACCTGTTACTTTAATGATGCTCTTTGCTTCAAGTAACAGAACAATCAGAAGGGCTTAAACAGTGAGGCATTATCTCCCATAACAAGTCCAACAGAAAGGTGGTTCCAGGGTTATTTCAGTGGCTTAATGATGTCATCAGGGACCCAGGCACTTTCTGTCTTTTCTCTCTGCCACACTCAGTGTGACTGCTGGTGTTTGTCCTCAAGGTTGCCAGATGGCTGCCATTGCTCCAGACTTCACACACAGGCACAACAGTGTCCATCAAAAAGGAGAAAAGGCCTTGCTTCCTGCACATCTCTGGGGTTTGCCCCTTCCCATGTGTCTTCCTCTTCAGTCACACCCTCTTCTTCCCCCTGAGTAATAATCACCATCCTGTCTTTATGATAATCTTTTCCTTGCTTTTCTTTATAATTTCACCATCTATGCCATCTATGTATGCATTCCTGAATAATACCATTTTGTTTTGCCTTTTTTAAAACTTTGTATGCATTAAATCATATTGTACACAGTAGCCCTCCCATATCCATAGGGGATTCATTCTAAGACCCCCAGTGGATGCCTGAAACCACAGATAGTACCAAACCCTGTATTGACTATATTTTCTCCTATACATACCTAAGATAAGGTTTAGTTTATAAATTAGGCACAGTAAGAGATTCACAACAAGAACTAATGTAATAGAACAATTATAACTACATGCTGTAATAAAAGTTACCTTAGATCCCAGCAACCTCAGTGTACAAATTTTTTTTCTTTCCTTATTAAGTCAAGAACTTTCATCTTTCCACTTAAAGGCCGTACATTCTGGCTTCTCTTTGGCATGTCTGAATTGCCAGCATCACTACTCTTCGCTTTGGGGGCATTATTAAGTAAAAGAAGGGTGACTTGAACACAAGCACTGTGACACCGTAACAGTCTATCTGATACCTGAGACGGCTACTAAGTGACGCATGGGCAGGTGGCGTGTCCAGCGTGGCTCCACAGGACGAAAGGATGAGTCATGTCTGGGTGGGACGGAGTGGGATGGTGCAAGATTTCATCACACTACTCAGAACGGCACGCACTTTAAAATATGAATTGTTTATTTCTGGAATTTTCCATTTAATATTTTCAGTCTGCAGTTGACCACAGGTAACTGAAACTGTGGAAAGTGAAACCCCCGATAGTGGGGGACTACTTTAGACTCTTTTGTGTCTCACTGCTTTGTCTCATCATTATGTTTGGGGGATTCATACATACTGTTGCGTGTAGCAGTGGCTTGTTCTTTTTCATTCCGTGGGAAGAATATCCCACAATGCATTTGCCCATTCTCCTGCTGATGGACACTTGGGTCCTTCTGGGGCCACTATGAATGATATGAACATCTGTGGGACACGCACACACGTTTCTTTAGACCTCGCACACAGGAGTGGAGTTGCTGGGTCGTAGGGTCCGCGTCGGGCCAGCTCCAGCACTTGTCTCCTGGTGCGTGTGCAACCCCATTCCCACCAGCACAGGGGAGATCCCTTTGCTCCACACCTTCACCGACACTTAGTATTGATGAGATGGCTCTTCCCGAAAATGTGAATCAGATCATGTCACCCTCCTGCTTCAAGTCCAGTTTACTGGATAAAATTCAAACCCTTTACCCTAGTCCTCAGGGCCCCCAGCTGCCACCTGTCACCACTAGACTGGAGCTCACCATCTATTCTGCTCCAGCCACAGCTGCCTTGTTTGTTCCCAAAATTACAAAATCAGCATATGGGTGGGAATGGAATAGACGAGGCTGGAGAAGGGGCTGGGGCAGGCTCAGTAGCTGTGCCAGGAGCCACCAGGAAGGTCCACTCTGCAGACACGGTCACTCCACTCCGTCTTTCAGGGGGTCACAGGCCCATGGCCCCTGGAAGTGTGGGCATCTCCCTGGCACGGGCTCTATGAACTTTCCTGACAGCATGGCCCCTAAACCTAAGTCAACATGTCACCAGCAACAGAGACCTGCCCCAACTCCAATGCTGGCGGAACATCTGTGGCTGGAAGAAAAGAGCAGCAGGGAGTCATTGAGCATATTGATGAGGCCAGAGTGAAAAGACAGAAGGAGCAAACACACAGGGGGGACGTTTTGAAAGCGGAACCAAAGCGTATCAAACCCCACTGACCATTCCTTCAGAACACGTTAAAGCTGAGCACCCGAATCCCAGGGTTCCGGGAAGCAGAGTCCATCACCCTCCATGAGTCGGCATGCCTGAAGGGTGACGAGCTCTGGGTTTTCCCGCCAGAGCTGAAGCGCTAATATTAAATTGGGCTCCTAAGTAAACTTTTCTCTTGATCAGGACCTTGACTTGGAAATTGTGTCCTCTCCTCAGGTTTCGTCTGACCGAGAATAGTGAGCCATCCTCAAAGTCAACTGAAATCAGTGGAAATCTGAGAAGACATTGGCCAAACATCCATTTGGGGGCTGGAAGAGGCAGCAGGAAGAACCAGCAGTAAGCAGAAGCTTCTTTTCCTGGTGCCCTGACCATGCTGAAGCAGGTGCATCTGAGTTAGGACAGGCCGTCAAAGATGGCATCTGGCCAAACCCACCTCAGAACTGATACAGAAGGTGTGGCAGATTGCATCCCAAAGGTGGCCACAAGGATCTCTCCTATTCCGTGTGGTCTTGCCACTCCCGCATCAAGAGGTGGGGCCCAGCTCCTCTCCCCTTGAATCTCGGCAGGCTTGTGACTGCTTCTACAACTAGAGTATGGTGAAGAGGCTGAGACCCTCCAAGGTTTAGTCAGGAACAGCCGTGCAGCTTCCACCTGGCTTTCTTGAGTTGCTCACCCTGGGGAAGCTACCTACTCTGTAAGAAATCAACCACTCAGACCCTGCCACACTGGAGAGGCCACATGGAGCAGCTGACAGACAATCCACATCAACTTCCAGCCTTGCAAGTGCGCCATCTTGAACGGCTGGCCCAGTCATGCCTTTGGATGACTGCATCGCCAGCCAGCAGCAACTTCAACCAAGTGGGAGACCCCAAGGGAGAGCTCCCCAGCTGAACCTTTTCTCAATTCCTGTCCTATAAAATAGAGAGCAAAATAAAATAGTTATTTTAAGCTGCTCCATTTGGGGGTAATTTTTTACGCAGCAGTAATAACCAGAACCAGAAAGAGAGGAGGGGAAGGGCACAGGGAGGCAGTGTTTGCCACCTTCAATGGAGGACATTAAAGAAGAAGGAGATGAAGATGAAGGTAAAGAAGATGAAGATGATGGGGAGGGGGAGAAGAGAGAGGAAGATGGATAAAACATTGCTAGAGTCTAAACCTCCTTTTGTGATTAGCTTTTCTAATTTTCTCTTGGCCCTCACAGCAAGGGGATGGTCTGTTCTTTTCTCTTACGTTTAGTCACCTGGCGCTCCTGCCATCTCTCTTCTGACCTCTTTACACCTTGATACACAACTGATTTGTGATGGGGAGCTGGTGGCGGGGCAGGGGTGGGGGGCATTGTTTTCTGTTCCAAGTCCCTCTTTATCTAAACAAAGCCTTTCATCTCAACAAAACCTTTACAGAATCCACACACCACTATGTTTGGCAGGAAGAAGGCCATAGTCCACTCTCCTGGCCCTGCTGGCCACTGGAGGCTGCCAGGCACCTGTCGGGAGGCAGGCAGAACTCCAGCTTCTTCCTTCTTTCCCTGCAACTGTATCCATCTGAATGTGGATGACAAGCAAACACCAACACATATATGTCTACTTGCTGTGTAAAACAAAAACGAAAAAGCAGGATTGAAGTAGGTCAGCAAAGGGCGGCTTGAGATGTTCGGGAGGGTTAAGTGGGCATTTTGACAACATAGCTTCTCTTTGCGTGATGCTTAATGGATGCTCTTGCTGTTTAAACTGTCACTTTAAAAATAAAATCCTATCCCAATGATGACTGGAGCCCCACCACTTGACAGCGAATCAGCAGAACGTAAACGATCTTATTTGGAAATGACATTCTGTATTGGAATTTTTATTCTGTTTTATTTTTAAAATTTCTTTTTATGACATGTCTATGGTTTGCTTTAAAACTTTCCAGCCAAAAAAAAAAGAGAGGGGGGAAGAGTAGGTGAAGCAAGATTGGCAGCATGGTGATCGATATTTAAGTAGGTGATGGGTCCATGGGGGTTCAGTGTACTATTCGCTCTGCTTTGGCGAATGGTTAACATTTTTCCATTATAAATAGTTCATTGTTTTTCTTTTTGTTTCTCTGGAAAGAAAAAAGATGTTCCATTTTAAATCTTAAAATGTGCAAGTTATCTTGTTACAGTAAAACTGAATGTGTATACAAAGATTTTGATGCCTCTCAGAACAGATTGTATTTCAGACCTTCCTGGTTTGATTCACTTACTAAATACATTGTCAGACTTAGTTTCTCTAAATGTAGCATGGTTCTGCCCTGTGCACATTGCGAGGCCATGTGGATTGCCCTAATACAACCCCTCAGTGGGTATAGGTCACCAGCAGTTATGTCATCAATATGCACAACCCCAGGGATACCACATTGCTCGGCATTCAGTCCTTGACTTCTGCATTTAATTTTTGTTTCAAATTGGTTGTTTAAAAAATGGGCCGTCATATCCATGGAGACGCTCAGATCTACCACCACAGATGGACCTTAGGTGCGCTAATGCCCAGGGACAATCAGAGTGTTTGCTGGCAGACCTTCCTCTATAAACTGTGTCCAAGGAGATGAAGAGGCTCTCAAGGGCATGCAGTCAGCATTTGTGGAAAGAATTTGGGTAGAGTGTACTTTTTTCTTTACTTACATGCCAGCTATCAAGCACAAAGCAAAGCCAAATGGAATTCATCCCTGTGATCTGGTTGAGGTGATGGCCCTGCTCCGTCTGCTAAATGCCAAGGTGCACACATGAAATGCTTTAAGAAAGATGCTACCAAGGGCATACACTTAGCAAGCTGTAAAACTGAGTAGCTGAGGTTCAATTCCACTCAAGGGCAAAAGCACATTAGAGATGTGCGTTAACATCTTTTGGTGAAGGACTCTCGTGGGCTGAGTTTTAGCTCCTCAAGATGTGTATGTTGACGCCCTAAGCGCCAGTACTGCAGACTGGGACTGTATTTGGAGACAGGGCCTTTAAAGAGGGAACTAGGTTAAAATGAGGTCCTGAGGGTGGACGCCAGCCCAGATGGCCCTATAAGAACAGGAGATCAGGACAGACACACACAGAGACAAGACCATGTGAGGGCACAGGGAGAAGACGGCCACCTACAAGCCAAGCAGAGAGGCCTCAGAAGGAACCAGCCCTGCCAACATCTTGATCTTGGACCTCCAGGCCCCAGAAATTCTAATTCCAAAACAACGAAATAAATTGCTGTTGTTTAAGCCCCCTGGTCTGTGGCTCTGTCCTGGCATCCTGAGCGGGCCAATGCGAAGGCAAAGGCTTTTAACATATAAAACTTAAGAAGCGTGGATTATATCAAACGTTTCTACAGCACTGAAGATATTTTCTCTAGTAAGCTGTTAATGTAACAAATTTTGTTGATAAACTTCTCGAACCACATTTGCACTCCTGGGATATACGCTATTTGCTAATAGTGTATTATTTTTGATATATTGCTAAACTCTATTTGTTGGTATTTAGAAGTTCCGCATCTCTATGTATATGTGAAATTGGCATGTATTTTTCTTTTTTAATATCATGTCATGTTTTGATATTTAAGTTACTATGACTTCTTATGATAAATTTGGGTGCTGTTCCCCATTTTCTTTGCCTTGGCATAGCTTACGTAACTGAAATTATGTGTTATTAAAAGCTTAAATAAAGCTTGCTCATGAAGCCAAAAAATAAATAAATAAACAAGACTAGTCCATCAAGAGGCAAAATAATATAACAAAACCTACTTAAATGATAGAATTAAATTTCTCTATATGGATCAGAAATATTGGAAATACAGGAAAAATTTGAAAATAAAAGAAAGGGAATCATTTCATTCAGTAAAGGAAACAGATTTTTTAAAAGGCAGCAAACCCACTCTTGCCGTGGCACTTAATAGCACTCTGGGTTCTCCCCATCCCTTATCACTGTCTGAATTACCTTATTTACTTATTGAACCTCTTCTGTCTCCATAACAGCAAGGACCTTGCCTGCCTTGTCTGCTGTTGAAGTCCCAGCACCTGGACAGCAGCAAGCTGGCTCTCAATAAATATTTGTCTAATGAATGAGCCAGCCCGGAGTTACTCTCTAAGGCTCTGCTATCCCGTTCGGGAGCCACTAACCACATGCAGCTATTTACATTCAGATTAATTAAAGTATTTTAAAGCTGCCCAACATTCAAGTGCTCCAGAGAGCCTGGGCTGTATGTGCTCCAGTGGCCAGCATATTGGGCAGCACAGACATAGAACATTTCCATCACCGCAGAAAGTTCTAACGAGTAGCACTGCTCTCTCTGGGCATCGTGGCAGCAGAATCTCTCAGAGTTGGGCAGGAGGGAGATGGAGCAGACTGTTTTCAACATGAGGAGCCAGCACTGGCCCTTCCCTGGGCGCTTGCTGTACGCTGGGGGCTGTTAGATGCGTTAGAAACATTATCACTGTCCCTTCAAACAACTCTGCTTGGAAGGTAATATCCCCTACTAACAATAAGTAAATTGAGTCTTCAGTGGTATAGGCTCCTAGCAAGTGACCAAGGGATGGGGACAGTCCCTGAGGTCAGGGGCTGGTAGGAGTTGGAGGGGGCATCAGGGGCACAGCCAAGCTGGCTAGATCTCAGGGAGGAACCGCTCCAGTGAGGATGTGGAGCATGAGATGGGAAATTAAGGCAGGAGCTGCCCTCTGTAGTTGGGGACACTGGATGAGGGAAGGGGACCTCACAGAAGTGGGCTTACAGGTGCCCAGGGCTCCCCCACCCATTGGGTGCCAGGCCTGAGGCCATGAGACAAATGCCAGCCCCAGTGTGGAGGAGCTGAGGCAGCTGGTCCAGGCTCTGTCCTGGTCAGGACTGGGCCTAGCATTCCCCCCACCCCACACCCCCCACCATGGGGAGGCCTTGGTCACCCTGGCTGCAAAGTGCTGAGGAACGCTGGAGATAACAGAATGGCCAGGGTGCCAGGGCACCCTTGAGACCCCAGTTAGCAATGCCTGCACCATTCCTGGCCTGCCCCATGCTTCATGGTTGATTTGTAGAGTGTCTGGGGTAGGCAGCCTCCCGGGGGGGTGAGCAGGGGGGTACCTGGGCTCCATGCACCTGGGACCTCAGTGTCCCTGAAGTGAAGGACCTCTATCTGATGATGGAGCCACCCTACTCTGGACAGGAAGCCCTTGGCCTCGACGGCACACTTTGGGTTGTCACCCAAAGCAGTCAAGGGGTGGGAGGGGCCAAAAAGGAAACAACCCCCCAAGAACCCTTCAATCAGCCTTCAGAGGTGTCAGCAGTCCACTCCTGGAGCCCCAACACAACCCGAGTTCTGACTCCAGGCATCTCCCCCTGCCTGTGAAGCAGCCCCTGGGGACTGGTCCACCTCTCTTCTCCTGGGCCCTGGGAAGCTGTACAGAGTTGCAGAGGCCATTCATGTGCCAGACAAGACTTCTCTCGAGGGACTGCAAATCTGCCTGAGGTGTGACGTGTCTGTTTTTAGAATAAGAACGTCACATCAGCAGGAAGCAGTGGCCAGAGATGGAGGGGGGCGCAGGGTGAGGGAGATGACCATCTGTCTTAGAGCCTCAGGGTTGCAGCCCAGGTACCTAGGGCACCTCTGCCCAGCCTGAGGGCTACCCAGCCAGCCCAGCTGAACGAAGTTGCTCCACGCCAGCACTGCTGGGGCCCTCTGCACGTGGTAAGTCACAGTGTGTTCACAACAAGGCTACAGGCAGATGGCATTATCCCTGCTTTGCAGATAGTGAAATGGGAGCTCCAACTTCTGGGTCAAGTGGAAAGCGTGCCCCAGACTCCCCAGTCCAGGGTCCAGGATCCAGCCTCTGCAGCACTTGGCCGAGGGCTTCTCTGGCCTCTGAGTCTGCTCTGCCTCACTGGGCAGGGGTGAATGCTGGGGAATGAAAGGCCCCTGGGGGTGTCCTTCACCAATGACTGATGGGAGCTGATGCATAAACGCCTCAGCAACCTCATGCCGCAGGCGGGACAGCTCCGGGCCCCTGCGTCTACACTGTTTCTCGGAGGTCCCCACCAGACTTAGCTCAGCCGCCACAGTGGCACCTTGCTTGATAACAGCCCCCTGTTGTCCACCTTCCTTTCCTCGTCTTGCTTCTCCATGCCTTTCCCTGGGTTTCTGGGATGACTTGTGCTTGAATCCTTGTCTCAGGGCCTACTTCTGAGGGAACTCAAGCTAAGCAGAGAAAAAGAGGAAAAAGCTGAGAACTAGGGCGGCCACTTGTGGCCACCTCACTGTATAGCCTGGGTGGAGGCGGTTCAGGGGTGGGGAAGCCTGGTGCAAGCTGGCTGGCGGTGATGTCCAGGCTGGCCATCAGGGTGTGCGGCCCAGCAGCAGAGTCTCCAGGGACGGAAGCTGCTCAAATTGGTGCTGGCACAGGATTCTATTCCTTGCATACTGTCCAGGTTAGAGCAGGACCTGAGAAAGGGGTCTGGCCAGGCCTGGGAAGTTAGGCCAGGGCTTGGTACTGAGGCATAACCACTGGGTTCATCTCAGCTGAGGCAGAAACCAAGAAGGATAAACTCAACACATTCAGTTGGTCAGAGGAGAGGCTAGTGCTGGATAGAAACAGGATTCTTAGGGCCCACAGGACACCTGATTCACTCAAGACCCCATCCCTGGGAGCCATCTGATATGGCTCAGGCAAAGAACAGGCAAATTATGTGCAGGAGGGTCTCACCTGGATAAGAGGAAGCAAGACAAGGACTTGTGCCCAAACTGCCATGCCCTCCTAGTGGCAGCTGGGCCCTGGACTCCCTCACCACCACTAGCCACTCCAATGCAATCCATCACCACCCAGCTTGTGTCCTAAATATCTCTCCATCCATCCTCTCTCTCCATCCCCACTGCTGCCTTGCTGGGCCTGGCTGCCACTGCTCTCTCACCCAGACTGCAATAGGGCTGGTCTCCACACTCCTGCCCTTGCTCTCTCCTGTCCTCTGCTCCACAAGGCAGCCAGAAAGGCCTGCCAATAGATCAAGTCTTTTCTTGGTTTAAAGGCTTCTAGTGGCTTTCAATTTCCAACATTCTTTTGTTCTTCATGTCACGCATCTTCTCTTCTTGGGAGCTTTATAAACCCTGCTCCCTCTGCCTGAAGGACTCCCTACTAACCCACTTTTCTCTGTTCCTAAATGGCATCCTGCCATCCTTCGGATCCCAACTCAAACACCACTTTCTGAGCACAACCTTCCACGGACCGCCATTCAGATGACCATTCTGTTACAGAAGGTGTCCTGACCACCATGAGTGCACCAAGAGCCAGAGAGATAAAATAAATAAACGAGCAGTTAGGAGAACTGGAGGAGAGATGGAGAGAATGAAACTTATGTCTAATAGAAGTTCCAGAAAAAGAGAAAGGAGGAAAGGGTAGAGAAGCAATATGTAATGGGACAATCAATGAGAATTTTTGAGAGCTAAAGAGCAATATGAGATCTCAAATCAAAAGTACACTCCAAGAATAGACAGCATTATTAAGCCACATAAAATCAAGGATAAAGAGGAAATCTTTAAAATTATTGAAAATTAAGCATAACCATAAAAAAAGAGAGAAATAGCATCTCAACCTTCCAAACTAGCAAAGTTTTATACTTCAAAATGTGTGTGTGTGTGTGTGCGCGCGTGTGTGTGTGTACATATGTGGCCAATTGAAGACAAAGAAGACAAAAAGGAAAAGAAAAATAAAGTGAGTACAGGGGCTGGCCCAGTGTCGCAGTGGTTAAGTTCACATGCTCTGCTTTGGCAGCCCAGGGTTCACCAGTTCAGATCTTGCATGCAGACCTATGCACAGCTTGTCAAGCCATGCTGTGGCAGGCACCCCATATATAAAGTAGAAGAATATGGGCACGGATGTTAGCTCAGGGCCAATCTTCCTCAGCACAAAGAGGAGGATTGGCAGCAAATGTTAGCTCAGGGCTAATCTTCCTCAAAAAAATAAGTAAATAAAAGTAAGTAAGTAAATAAAAAACACACAATGAGGTAGGATAAGTCCAAATATATTATTAATCACAATATATGCCATTTGAACAAAGCAAATAAGTCTAATCATATATTTGATACATATATATATATAATGCTCCACCCAACAAATTGAGAATACTCATAATTTTGACACACACATTCAAAATTTAGCATGTATCAGGTCATAAAGAGAATTTTGACAAATTTCACAAAAAATGTATATCATACAGACCACATTCTCTGCCCACAATTCAATTATTGACCTCAATTCAACTTGATTAAACAAATTTTTTAAAACTTCGGAAATTTAAAAATTCATCCTAACTACCTCCTGGATAAAAGAGGAAATTGTACTTAAAATTACAAATGTTTTGTAACTAAATGACAATCAGAGTAGCACTTTTCTAATGCAACCAAACATAGGTTTTAGAGGTAAATGTGTAGCCTTATATTCATGTGTTAAAAACATCAAGAAAGACTAAAATAAATGTTATGTGATCAAATAAAGGAACTGGAAAAAGGACACCAGAGCAAACCTAAAGAGAGCACGAAGATGGAAATAACAAAGATAGATCAGAAATAATGAACTAGAAAACAAAGAAGAAATAGAAAGGAATTAAAAAAGAAAACACATAGCAGACACTGCCCTTGCCCTCATTTCCACTCTTTTTCCTACAATGTGATAGAATCTTTAGGAGGTGCGTGGCCACCCAGTAACCTTTGAGGCCATATGTGAAACATGGAAATGGGTACAGGTACTGTTTGTAACCTCTGGGTCCTGCCTTTATAATGAAGTAGTGCAGCCCCCTTTCCCTTTCCCTCTTCTAGCTGGCTGGAATACAGGCATGATGGCAGAGAAACAAGACAGAAAGAGCCTGGGCCCGCAATGACCTTCATAAAATTTGGGACATTTATATGAGATAGAGTATTCATTGCTAGTGCTGCCATAACAAAATACCACAGACTGGGAGCCTGAATGTGAGAAATTAATTTCCTCACCTTACTTGATGCTGGGAGTCCAAGATCAAGGTTTTGGCAGGTGGGGCTTCTTCTGAGGCCTCTGTCCTCGGCTTCTGGATGGTCTCCTTCTCACTTTGTCCTCACATGATCTTTTCTCTGGGGGTGCACATGTCTGGTGTCTCTCTCTGTGTCCAAATTCCCTCTTCTTATAAGGACACTAGTCAGATTGGATTGGGGCCCACTCTAATGATCTCATTTTAACTTAATTACTTCTTTAAAGACCCTGTCTCCAAATACTGTCACATTCTAAGGTCCTGGGGGTTAGGGCTTCAACATGTGAATTTAGGTGTTGGGGGAACAAAATTCACCTCATTACAGGTAATAACAAATGCATGACTGAAGTCATTAATCATTTTAGGTGCTGCTTTAGCACTCAAATTTATATCCTATCCAAAAGCAAAACCAAAAGCTAAGGTTTTGGGGGAAAAAGTTAAGATAAAAAGACTACTAGTTATCCTATATAATAAAAAAAAAAAGGGAAGGACAAAAATAAGCAATATAGGAAATGAAAAGAGGGCTATCCATTCAAACAGTAATTACACTAGGAAATATGTTTAATCAATTCAGAAGTTGGCCTCTGCCATCCTAAGCCCAAATAAGTTTAGAGGCAAATTTTCCCAAATGCTAAGCCCAAGAAAACATATACTTTTTACAAAAATGTTTCATAGGATAGAAAAAGAATGAAAGCAATCTATTTGAATTTATGAGGCCAGTATAACCTTGATAGCAAAACCAGACAAGGATAATTTTTAAAAAGGAAATTATACATCCATTATACACTTATGAATATGTATTTTAAAATGTTAAATAAAATATCAGCAAATTTAATTTAGCAGCTAATTTAATTTAACAGTGAGAAAAATTAATAATAGTTGCTGGCCAGGTGGGGTTTATCTCATGAATAATAAGTAAATCTACTAACATAATATGACACTTTATAGGATTAAAGAAGGAAAAATGATGATTAAAGAAGAAAAATGAGATGATTATGATCATCTCAATAGCTCCAGGAGAAACATTTGATAGAATTCTATACTCATTCATACTATCAAAAAGTTAAAAAGAAAAAAAGCAATCAAGAAATAGAATATAACATCCTTGATGTGATAAAAACTATCTGTTTAAAACTTACTGCAAATGTCATATTTTAGGGTAAAATTTTAGAGACAATTCAATTCAACTCAGGGCAATAAAGGGTGCTTCCTTTTAGCATTACCCTAACGTACTGAGCCAATGAAACAAGGCAAGTAACAGAAATAAAAGACATTAAGTGAAAAACAAAAGTGTGTCTGGAGAAAGTATGATTGTCTACATAGAAAATCCAACAGAATCTATTCACAAACCTGTAATCAGCAAGATTGCTACACAGGAGATTGACACACAAACATCCATAACAGTACATATCATTAATAACTAGAATATACTACTCTTAACAATTCCATTTACCATAGCCAAAAATTACAAAAAGAAATTAAGAACTACAAATAAAAAACTACAAACTAATTCGGGCAAGAGTTGTGCAAGACCTTTATGATGCAAATTACAAAACATCATTAAGACACTCAAAAGAATATTTGAATAAATAAAGAAATATATACCACATTCATGGACAGGAAGATTTAATATCATAAAGGCATCAATTCTACCCAAATTTATCTATAAATTGAATAGAATTTCAAAAAAATATCCAAAAGGATCCTTTGGGAACTTCACAAGATGCTTCTAAAATACGTATAGAAGAGCAAAGGGCCAAGGATAGCCCCAGACAGATTTATTAGATAGAAAAGTTCATTGCATAACTAAGATGGTGTTATATCAATGCAAATGTAGGCAAGTAGACCAATAAAAGAGAATAGAGAGCCCAAAAGCATGTATAAACCAGTGGAGACAGAGTGGACTCTTCTATAAAAGATGTAAGATTATGCATATGGAAAACAAAATTTAGATCTCTACATCATACAAAAAGATCAATTCCAGAGGAACTAAAGACTTAGATGCAAAAAGCAAAACTTTTAAAAGTTTACAGGAAAATGTCCTTTACAATCTTGAGGTAGAGAAGGATTTCCTAGACAGGACACAAAAAAACATGAACCATAAAGAAAAAAGGACTAATAAATTCAATCACATTAAAATTACAAATTTCTATCAACAAAAGATACTATTAGAAGTGTTACAAGACAATCCACAGACTAAAAAGATATTTGTTACCCATACAAGGGATTATACTCAGAAAGATGTTGGGGAAAAAAACCCTCATACAGATCAAGAAGAAAAAGACATATTAAGAAATAGGAAGAAGGGGTGGGGGGACATAGAATATGAAGAGGCAAGTTACAGAAGCAAAAATCCAAATGAGCAACAAACATGAATGAATCTCACTGGTAATCAGGCAAATTGCAAAATAAAACAACAAGATACCATTTTACATTCATCAGCTAAGCAGAAATTAAAGTCTGATTATATCAATTGTTGATGGAGATGCAGAGAAATGAAATTCTCACTCAGTGTTGTAGAGTGTCTGTTCCTATAAGCCCTTGGAAAGCAAGGAGAAGATGCTCATTACCTTTGCCCGACCTGTTCCATCAACTATCCTAGGTAAACATCCTAGAGAGAAATCTCAGCACCTGTGCTCCAGAATACATTTCCAGGAATGTTCATGGCAACATTGTTTAAAACAGAAGAAAAAAAATAAGACACAAAGTAAACGCCCACCAGCAGGAAAATGAACAAACAGATTGACATATAATATACAAAGGATATGATGTGGCAGTTAAAATGAATGCACAAGAGCTACACGTCTCATTATTACACACATAGTGTCAACTTGTATGACTCTCAAAAATCATTAATGGTGAGCCAAAAAAAAAAAGCAAGTTGCACAAGGATACATATAGTATGATACCACTTATATAAAATGTTTTTTGGTTCAATTTTTTTAGTCTAGTTTACTGAGATATAATTTGCATGCACTAAAATTTACTCTTCTTAGTGTACAGTTCTGTGAGTTGTGGCAAATGAGTATAGTTGTGTGGTCACCCTCATAGTCCAGTTATAGAACAGCTCATGGCCCTCCAAAACTCCTTAGTGCCCCGTTAGAGGCACCAAATCCCTTCCCCCCACTGCTAACGCCTATAATCATACAGTATGTAGCTTTTTGAGTCTGGCTTCATCCACTTAGGATAATGCTTAGAGAGTCATCCATATTATTGAATGTATCAACAATTTTTTATTGCCGAATAGTATTCCATTACATGGATATACCAATTTACTTATCCATTCAACAGTCACAGTGCATTTGGGTTGTTTCCAGTTTGGAGCAATTACATGCTATAAACATTTGTGGACTGGTTTTTGTCAAAATATAAGTTTTTGTTTCTCCTGGGTAAACACCTAGGAGGTGGATTTCTGAATCATATATTTATATTTAGTTTAATAAGAAACTGCAAAAGCATTTTCCAAACTTTCTGTACAATTTTGTATGAGAGTTTTAGGAGCTCTGCATCCTAATCAGCACTTGGAATTGTCAAGGTTGTCCATCTGTTTGTTTGTTTGCTTTCTTGCTTGCTTGCTTTTAAAATCATTGTAATGGGTGTCTAGTAGTATTTCATTGTGTTATTAATTTGCATTTCTCTAATAGCTAATGCTGCTAAGCATCCTTTCATGTGCTTATTTTACCATCCACATGTCCTTTTGGCTGCAGAGTTGTTCAAATTTTTGACCATTTTTAAGCGGTTATTTGTTTTCTTATTATTGAGTTTCAAAGATTCTTTATATTCCAGATCCAAGCCCTTTATCACATGTGTTTTGCAAATATTTTCTCCCAGTCTATAGCTTGCCTTTCCATTTTCATAAGAGTCGTTTGAAAATCAGATGTTTCTACTTTAATGAAATCTAATTTAGCATATTTTTCTTTTATGGTTCATGGGTATAGAAGCTATATCTAAGAAACTTTTGCCAAACCTAAGGTCACAAAGATTTTCTCCTGTGTTTCCTTCCTGGAGTATTTTAATTTTAGGTTTTGCATTTAGGTCTGTGATCCATTTTGAGATAATTTTTGCATAAGTTGTGAGGTATAGATAGTCAAGTTTCTTTATTTTTCTTTTTTCTTTCTTTTCTTTCTTTCTTTTTTTTTTTTGCATATAGATGTCCAATTGTTCCAGCACCACTTGTTGAAATGACTACCCTTTCTCCACTGAATTGCCTTCATACCTCTGTCAAAAATCAACTGATCCTAGGGGCTGGCCCCGTGGTGTAGTGGTTAAGTTTGCATAGTCCGCTTCAGCAGCCTGGGGGTCGCAGGTTCAGATTCCGGGTGCAGACCTAGCACCACTTGCCAAGCCATGCTGTGGCAGCATCCCACACAAAATAGAGGAAGATTGGCACAGATGTAAGCTCAGGGCCAATCTTCCTCACAAAAAAAAACAACAAACAGAAAAATGCTATAAAAAGAATTATCAACTGATTATATACATGTGGGTCTATTTCCAGTGTACAAAGTTTCAAAACATGAAAAATAGGATAGGGCTTTACCTGTTAGAGAGAAATGAAGAGAAATTTAGATAGATAAAATTTTTATTTTATTTTATTTTATTGAGGTCATATTGGCTCCTAACATTGTGTAAACTTCAGGTGTACATTATTATATTTCAGTTTCTATATAGACTGCATCATGCTCACCACCAGTAGTCTGGTTTTTATCTGTTTCCATACCTACATGCCCCTTTATCCCTTTCGCCTTCCCTCCCACCTCCTCCTCTGGTAACCACTAATCTGTTCTCTTTATCCAGGTGTTTATCTTCCACATATGAGTGAAATCTTAGGTGTTTGCCCTTCTCTGTCTGACTTATTTCCCTTAACATCATACCCTCAAGGTCCATCTATATTGTTGCAAATGGCACGATTTTGTCTTTTTATGGCTGAGTAGTATTCCGTTGTGTGTGTGTATATATATATATATATATATACGCAACATCTTCTTCATCTATTCATCTGTTGACGGGCACTTGGGTTGCTTCCACGTCTTAGCTATTATGAATAATGCTGCAATGAACATAGGGATGCATAAATCTCTTTGAATTGTTGATTTCATGTTTTTTGGATAAAT
This sequence comes from Equus asinus, assembly GCF_041296235.1. Classification (NCBI taxonomy): domain Eukaryota; kingdom Metazoa; phylum Chordata; class Mammalia; order Perissodactyla; family Equidae; genus Equus; species Equus asinus. Next base: position 18,659,974 of record NC_091803.1, on the reverse strand, counting down.
ACCCAGTAGTAGGATAGTTAGATCATATGGTATTTGTATTTTTAATTTTTTCAAAATATTTCAGCCAGTGACAATTATACCAGTGAGGTTCCCCAGGAAACAGGCTCAGATGGAGTTGAGCATGCAGGGTGCTTATTAGGAAGTACTCTTGAGATCAACACCTGTGGTCAGAAGAAAGCAGGAGCCAGCAGATGGAGAAGGTGTGCCCCCACTCACTCCAGAGGGAGCACTAGGGCTGGAATGGCCCTTCACAGTTGTCCAACATGGCTAGGCTTTTACACAGTGGGGCCACAAATCCAGGGAAGGGGATCTGAGCAACGAGCCTTTACTGTCAATCACAGTAGGGGGTATGCTTTGGGTTTTAATTTGCATCTCTCTGCCAATAATAAGGTTGACCCCTTTTCATATTCCTATTGACTATTTGGATATATAGTCTGTGAGAGGGTGATAAAGTGACTTGGGGCCTTACTGAGACACAATGAGACCCCTCTGGAGCATCAGCCTCTGCACACAGCACAGGGAAGCAGCCTCCAGGACAGGGGAGAGTCCAAATCTCAATCATCCATTTCCTAGCTGTATGCCCAGGGTGAGTGATTGACTTTCCCTGTATCTCAGTTTCCTTCTTATAAAGTAACTGGGATTATGACTAGAAGGGAAGGCTAGGAAGGAAGGGAAGGAGATGTCCTGGTTTTAATCTAAACTCTGGTCCTTGGGATTGAAGGATGTCCAGTCAATTCCAAAGGACTGGTGAAGTTGCCTCCATGGGTCTGTTTGTGAGAGAGACCCAAGAGCTTCCCAGGAAGCGATTCATCCTAAAGGAAGAGAAATGTAAGGCCCAAGTAGATGGAGCCAAATCAGTGCTTCAGATTGGCCCTGGGCTCAGCCCCATGCATCCAGGTCTGAGTCCCAGGAAAGGAGAATGCAAGAGAAAACTGTAAGAACCCTGTATCAGCGGCCTACTGAAGTGAAACAAACCATGCCAAACTTAGTGGCTTCAAACAAGAACAAATATTTATTTTTCCCATGAATCTGTAGTTTGGGCAAGGCTCAGTGGGGACAGCTCATCTCTGCTGCAGGTGGCATCAGCTAGGGTGGCTGACTGAGGCTGGATGATCCGCTTTTCAAGATGGCACACTCACATGGCTGGAAGGCAAGTGCAGGCTGTGGGCAAGGAACCTCAGATCCTCCCCATGTGCTGCTGGGGCTTCCTCATAGCATGGTGGCTACGTTCTATGAGGAAGCATCCCAAGAAAACCAGTGGAAGCTACATCACTCTTTATGACCCATTGTGTCACTTCTGCTAGTCACAGTCCATCCAGATTCAAGGAGAGAGAGGAGTGTCAAAGTCACCGTGTATGAAGAACATGTGGGACGGGAGATGTTTTTGGAAAATACAATCTGCTGCAAGCCCTTTCCCTAAAACCTTTGCACAGTGCTGACAGCTGATGTGGCACGTTATTTTGTAGTTGTGTGACCATGGACAGTGAGGTTGGAGGGACAAGTGTGGAGAAGAAACTCCTGAGATGGGGGCAGCTCAGAGGCCTGGGCTATGGCCAGGCCAGCCTTCATACAGGAGAGGTCCTCGGCCTTCCAAAGGGCCGCAGAGGAGGAAGGAGACTCTAGCTACAGAACATCTGCCTTGGGCTTAGCAAAAAGTTTCAAGCAGCCATCCCAGCTTGGATGTCGACTGCAGGAGGAGGGAAACAGTGATACCACATGGTGGGAGGACGCTTGTGAGCACAAGTGAGACACCACCTGGGGCTCCTGGAAATAAATAGCAGAAACTTTGAAAGGCATAGAGGTCCCATTAGACCAGGAAGGAAACAAGCCAGAGGAATACTTTTTATTACCATTGATGTAACCCCATTTCTCTCCCTATACTGGAGAAAGGTAACTTACAAGAGATAATGCATATCACGTGCCCATCACATGGCTTAACACATGGTGGGACCTCGGCAAATGCTCTTCTGAACTGTCTGATATGTTCCCCACCCATAATGAGCCTTGATTATTCTATAGGGGGGAGGGCTAAGCTTGAGGTTCTCTTGGGAGTCCACCACCCAGTGGGCCCTGTGGCTACTCATCAGCAGATAATGCATATGCAGCTGATATAAAGGTCCTGTCAGGACTGAGATCTGGCACTGCAGTATTAAGTGTCCAGGCCTCATCTAAAGGGACAGGGAGCTCCCATCAGGGCCAGGATCATGGGGACCAGAACACGGTCAGGGCCAAGGGCCAAAGTGGACCAGGCAAAGGATTTTCCCAGAGAGGATGAAAGAACACTGTGTTAGTTTCCTGTGGCTGCTGTAACAAACGAACAAAAATTTAGTGACTTACAACAACAGATATTTATTTTCTCACAGGTCTGGAGGGTGGAAATCCAAACTCTGTATTACTGGGCTGAAATCAAGTGTCATCAGGGCTTCCCTCCCTCTGGAATCTCCAGGGGAGAATCCTGGTGGCTGGATTCTGATGGCTGCTGGCATTCCTTGGCTTGTGGTCGCATCACTTCAGTCCCTGCCTCTGTGGTCATGTCACCTTCTCCTCTTCTGTCTGGGTCAAATCTCTTTTGTAAAGATATTGTGATTACATGGGGCCCACCTGGATAATCCCAGCTAATCTCCCTAAAACCTAATTTCCATCTCAAGAGCCTTAATTTACTCACATCTGCAAAGATCCTTTTTTCGATATAAGGCAACATTAACATGTGCCAGGGCTTAGGACTGGGAAATCTTTGGGAGCCATTATCAGCCCACCACAAGTGCAGACACAGGTGTGAGTCTGAGTGATGATCAGGAGGGAGACTAAGGTCAGAGCAGGACGAGGAGGTTAAAGAGCTACGTGTGCAGAGTGAGCAGAGGAGGGATGTCCACAGGAACTAATCTGGGGTCAAACCGAGGAGACAAGAGCTGGTCATGAAGTCCATCCGAGATGGGGCCAACAGTGCAAGTCCTGGGCTGAGGCGCCCTCTAGCTGGTGCCCCCAGGCCAGAGTAGGAAGCAGAGGGCAAATGCCAGGATCCTACCAGAAGGAGAGTGGGGGCTTAAGTGAGGGAAGGCCACTGAGGCAGTGGGGGAAGGCAGCACAAGCCATTCACACATACTGACCTTTGGGCAAGTTGGAAAACAAATCCCTTTCTCAGGATGCTTTACTTCCTTCCTTGGAAAATTATCATCATATACTGATTTTGCAACAGTAAGCAACTTCACTGGTTTTGGGGGAGAGTGTTGTAAAACAAATGTAACGGTGACCCTTAGATGTATCTAGAGCCTGTACCACCACACATGTTGCACAAAATGCACGTCTAACAGGAGGTGAGAACCAGGGACAGTGAGCTCAAGAAGCTCCCAAGTCCAAATGGCAGGTTGGCAAAGGCGTGGGCAAGGTACAGAGATGGACTCTGACACTGCCCGTGGCTGGCTTTTCACACCCATCCATCCATCACCTATTTGCCTGAGTGGGCTGGCCCCACTGAATGGTCAGGATGGGATGGGTGGATGAGCAGGAGGTGAAGGGCTTGAAGGCTGTTTTATTTGATGCTGATGGCATGATCCCGGTGCAGGGCCATGGATGTGAACGTCCCCAGGACCAGCAGCAAGCATGATTTCCTCTGAGAACTTTAGGTCTCAGGGCTGCATTTCACTACACAATGACAACTGCCATTTATTGGTCATCCACCACATGCCAGGCACTGCCCCCTTAGCCATGTCATCTCTAATCCTCACCTCAGTATTATCCTCCCCATTCTGCAGATGATGAAACTGGGTCTTCAAGAGAGTAAGTGATTTGCGTTGGGGACACACAGGAAGGAAGCTGCAAGGTTGGGATTTACCCAGGCTGCCTGGTACTCTATGCCACCCTCCACCAGGAGATGGGCAGCTCCATTGAGAAGGCCATCAATAACACACTGAGTGCCCTCAGCCTCCTGAGCCTGAGTCCAGCCTTCCATCCCCTCGGGCCTGGGGCGTGGATGACGCCTGACCTGCTCACTCTATTTGGGAGTTGAACAGTAAATTAAAGGGCTTCATTATCTCATTTAAGAGTGGAATAAAACACTTTGGAAAGGCTGGCACATGAACTGCAATCAAGTTCTGAAAGGTTCTCCATCACTGGAAGGAACGGCCGCTGATAAATTGCTCTTTTCACTGAGATGTGGCTAATATCTCATGAGCGCTCCCAGCAGTGTCCACTGCTGATGTTTCTGCATCTTCACAAAGGATTTTAAAGAAACCAGATTGCTTCCCAAGAGGGCAAATCATCTTTGCAAAAAGATGTCAAAAAGGTGCCCTGGGTCCACTCCACCTCCTATGACCTGCCGAGAAGGAACTCTGGGGCAGCTTCAGATCTGGGGCCATTTGGGACCCCCAGGACACCCCCCAGTTGCCAGTCACCAAACATGCATCGTGAGTCACTCCACAAGCCTTGAATGAACACCACTGTGGGAAGGCCACATGTCGTCCCAGCCCTGCCCTCCCGGGGCTTACAGTGCAAACCGGCTGTGTATTAGTTCCATGGGACTCGGTTACAGTTTTCCTGTCTCAATGATTTAATGACCAGCATCTCATCACCTTCCTGGGAGGCAGCCATCCAGCGACTTGCATTTTCATTTTATCATGAAATTGAGGCACAATTTACCCAAAATCACACCTTCAGAATCTCAGGCCCTGATCCTCTCCGGAATTAGTTCACAGGGTATTAAAGAGCTGCAGTAGTGCTGGCCTGAGGAATTGGCAAAGTAACAACAGCACCATTCACACCACTGGGCACTTCCCACTGGTCAGGCCTGTCACCCGAATCCTTACAACAACCCCAATTTACAGATGAGGAAACTGAGGCACATGAGTGTGAGTGGTAGGGGTGTGGAGGCCCCTCAGCCCTTATCTTCCACCGTGTCAACCTTTTAGATTTTAGAGGCTATGCAGGCTGGTTCTCAGTCATAGATTATGACAATAAAAAAAAAAGAAGAAAAAAATGCTGAAAGCACAGGCTGAGGATCTGTAGGAAGGGGGAGGAGGCAGAAAGAGGGTATAGAAGGAAACGATCAAGACGGAGAGCGAGGAGGGAAAGAACTTGGTGGCCTCTTGTCCTGCCTGAGCCCTGCCCAGGGACAGCATGAGCGAAGTGATGGGGCTGCCCCAGTCACCACGACACCTAATGTTCACTCATTGATTCAACTAATGGACATTCCTTAAGTGACTCTGCGTGCTCAGGCTTGCATGGGCCCTTGGGAGACCCAAGAAAAGCTGTGTCCACAGGCTCCTCTCCCCCTCCTCCCCTGGCCTCAGTCTCTCCATCTGTAGAATGGGCATATGAATCCCTACCTCTCTGGAGAACCAGATGCGACAATGCAGGCACCATGGAGAAGGTTTGGCCATACCTGTTTCCTTCCTTTCCTCCTTCACTGAGGGCAACCACAAGCTGGGAAGGAGTAGAGAATGGGAGCCACAGAGGGGGCCCACCCTCAAGGCCAGAGTGCCAAAGAACTGTCATCTATGCATTCATTTATTCGTTCACTCATTCAACAAATATTTACTGAGCATCTACTGTGCACCAGGAACAGTGCTGGATGCTTTCCCAAAGGCATTCTTTCATTTAATCCCCACGCACACATGCATGCACACACACACATGCACGCACTCCCCATAATGAAAGAGGCACCATTATGCCCATGTTACAGATAAGGAAACCAAAGCAGAGAAAGAAGACCTAACTTGCACAGTGCAGAAAGGGACGGAGGACAAATTCAGACCAGGCCTGGCTCTCTAGGATCCATGCTGGCTGGCTGGCTGGCTGGCTGGCTTCTCATAACCCACACTCTCTGCTGCAGTAGGGCTGAGTGAAGCCTAGTGCCTGTGTCTGCAGCACAGAGGCTGCCATCTGGTCCCTGGGGGCTCCTGGTAAGGCTGGACAGGCCTGCAGCATTGGAGAAGACTCTGTCCCTGAGACCCAGATAATGGTTGGTGGGATTAAGATGTGACTGTTTATATTCATCCAGTCCACTCACTCTGGGTACCAAGAATTCTGTCCTGTAGGGGTGCAGGGGAACGTGTGGGAGGGGCACCTCTAGCAAAGAATCAGAGAAATCTCTTCTTCCCGCAACCCTGTGGGAAAGCGTGGGAAAGAAAAGTGGCTGAGGCCTGGTTCCCTCAGGATAGGCCAACAGGGCATCCATTTCACTGGGCTCCTGCCCTGCTCAAGAACCCTCAGTGACTCCCCATGGCCCTCGGCTTTGTTTGTTAAACCCAGAGGAGGAGATTTAAGGTCAGCTCACCTAGGGACTAGCGAAGGATACAGAAAGAAACTGAGCCCCAGAAAAAGACCCCTCTTGGCCAAACAGAGTTACCCTGACTCTTTCCTCCCTCTTCTTTCTTCCACTCCCACCCTGTCTGAGCAGCCCATGCAAATAAAGCTGACACTAGGCCTTGGCTAGGCAGACTGAGAAGTGCTGCCTGCCTTTGGGTGCTGCTTTCCTGTGTCTAGAGACTCTAGGCTTAAGCCGAAAGAGGTCGCTGGAGTCCACACCCCAAACCTCACTCAGCCACAGTGGAACCAGTGGGCCCTGGAGAGCTGATAAACAAGAGACCCAGGCTCCCCAAAGCAGCCTCGGGCCTGGCCTGGGCATTTTTACCGAGTTCCCCCATGATTCTGACACCAACCACATTTGAGAACCACTGGTCTACAGCAGTGCTGCCTGATAAAAATGTAATGCAAGCTATATGTCATTTTGAATTTAAGAAACTAAAAAGAAATGGATGAAATTAATTTTAAGAATATATTCTATTTAAACCAATATCTAAAATGTTATCATTTCAACATGTAATCAACCTAAAAAATTATTAATGAGATATTTTACATTCTTTTTTTCTATATAAAACCTTTAAAAGCCAGGGTGTATTTGACATTTCTAGCATATCTCCATTCGGATGCTTAAGATTCATCCACAACACTTGATCTGTATTTAAAATTCATGGTTTTGACAACCAATTATTTCAAAGTAGTGTGACCAGCTTGTCCCAGTTTACCCAAATCCAAGTCCTGGTTTTAAAACTGAAAGTCCCACATCCTGAAAACCTCAGTCCCAGGAAAACCAGGACGGTTGCTCACCCTATTCCAAACAGACTTGAAGGTTTTCCAGTAACTGAATGGAGCATCGGTTTTTAAATTTAAATTAATTAAAACAAAGAAAATGAAAACTTCAGTTTCTCATGTCACTACTGACAATTCAAGTGCTCAGTAGCCATGTTTGGCTAATGGCCACCATATTGGAGATCGTGGGTCCCGGAGCCAGGAAGCCCCTTCCCCTGTACATAAGACCACCTGAGGAGGATCTGGGTTCAGTTTTCTTTTTTTTTTTTTTGGAGGAAGATTAGCCCTCAGCTAACTACTGCCAGTCCTCCTCTTTTTGCTGGGGAAGCCTGGCTCTGAGCTAACATCCGTGCCCATCTTCCTCTAGTTTATACGTGGGACGCCTACCACAGCATGGCTGCCAAGCAGTGCCATGTCCGCACCCGGGATCCGAACCAGCGAACCCCGGGCCGCCGAGAAGCGGAACGTGCGAACTTAACCACTGCGCCACCGGGCCGGCCCCTGGGCTCAGTTTTCTTAAGAGACCTGTGGTTTCCTCATGGCCCGTAAAGGGCGTCAGGCAGAGGATTTATGAGGGTAGGGACACAGCGTAGAGCAGCTACCCTGGCAACATGAGGAGGATGGAAGGGCATTAGGAGGCCACTGTAACCATCCAGGACAGGAAGTTGTGTCCTGATGTGGGAGCATGATGATCAACATGGAGAAAGAGGCTAGATTACAGAGGTGTGAAATATACAAAATCATTAAGACTTGGTGATTGATTAGATCACCAATTGATTCTAAAATGATTCTTTGGTCAACTTCCACCATCCCCTCAACCCCCAACCAGGTTGATTCCAAGATGTTCCAGTAATCTATTGCTGCTTAACAAACCACCCCAAAATATAGTGGCTTAAAACAGCAATAATTATTTCACTCTTATCTCTCATGGTTCCAGAGTCTGATTTGGTTCGGCAGAGTGGTTCTTGTTTAGTGTTTATCATGTGTTTGTGTCACACAAAGGCTAGGGCAGGAGTCACCTTGAAAGCTTCCTCACCACATCTGGAGGCTGATGCTGGCTGTCAGCTGGAACCTCAGCTGGGGCTGTTGGCTGGAAAACTGCCATGGGCTGAATTGTGCCCATCCCCCTACCCAAAATTCACATGTTGAAGCCCTAACCCCAGCACCTCAGAATGTGACTGTATTTGGAGATACGGTCTTTAAAGAGGGAATTAAGTTAAAATGAGGTCATTAGGGTGGACCCTCATGTGATATGACTGGTGTCCTCATAAGAAAAGGAGATTAGGACACAGATACACACACAGAGGACAGACCGTGTGAAGACACAGGGAGAAAGCAGCCATCTACAAGCCAAAGAGAGAGGCCTCAGAAGGAACCAACACTGCTGACACCTCGATCTTGGACTTCCAGCCTCCAGAACTGTGAGACAATACATTTCTGTTGTTTCAGCCTCCCAGTCTGTGGTACTTCGTTACACACCCCTAGCTGACAATACAAACGACTAGCTGTGGTCTGTCCATGTGGCCTATGCTTCCTCACAGCATGGCACATGGCTTCCAAGGGTGAGCATCCCAAGAGGACCAGGTGGAAGCAGTGTCGCCTGTTATGACTTAGTTTCAGAAGCCAGGTAGTGTTGTTTCCTCTGCAAACACAGGCCAGCTCAGATTCAAGGGGAGGAAATGTACACCTACCTCCTAAGGGGACGTGATTGTCAATGTCATGTCTTGAGAAGAGCGTGTAGAATGAAAGGGCTTGTCGTGGCCATCCTGGAAAATACAATGTGCCATCCCAGGTTGGTAACTTGAGGGATTGGGGATGGTGTCGTTAACCAAGACAAGGATTACAGGAGGAAGAGGACAAGGTCTGAGTGGGTTAGATGAGGAGGAAAGGTTTGAACAGGTTGGGTTGGCCAAGCCTGTGAACATTTAGGTGGATGTAGCCAACCACTAGGAAGTTAGATATGTGAGTAAGGGCCCTGGGAACACGTTCTGTTTAAAATGAGTTTCCCAAAACACAAAAAAGATAATTGTGACCTTTATATATATATATTCATAATATATATAATAATATTGCGCAAAGCTCTGTGCTGCTTTTCATTCAATTTTTTTTTTTTTTTAATGCTGGTCATGCCCTGCTAAATTGATTTCACAATCCACCCAAGGGTCACGGCCTACAGATTGAAAAGTACTGACTTGCCCATCCAGAGCAGAAGTCAGAAAACTGGCCGAATCCTGCCTTTAGCCTTGCTAGTTTGCTTTCACCTGTTGGTTGCTTTTTAAAAACTGAATTTTATGCCTTCAGACAGGCCTTCCTTCTCTTCCACCATTTCCGACAGTCAGATACCCATCACTTAACACATCTATGCTACTTGCCTGGCCCCTGAATACATTGCTGTTTGGGCTGCGTTTCTCCAGCTTCTAAAGGAATAGATGTCTGCATTTACGCATTCCGTGCATATTGACTGTGTGTCTCTCACACGGCAGTCACATTGCAGAGACTGGGAATAAAGCAGAGAGCAGCCAAAAATCACTGCCTTCATGGAGCAGAGATTCTAGACGAGGGAAACAGACAAACCAAAAAATCAGAAGAAGAAATATATTCTTTATTAGAAGGTGACAAATTCTTTAGGGAAAATAAAGGGGAAGGAGATAGGCGCGCTCTAAGATCTACCAGATTGCGGGCTTCACACCCCTTTGTGGAAATGAGGAAGCCTAATATGTTCCTACCTAACAGAGGAGCGCTGAGAGAGAATGTGGGAAGCACAGCCAGAATTTTCCTCAAAAGAGAGTCCCAGCCTGCCCCAGCAGGTGAACCTGACCTATCAGGTCCCTAAATTACTCTGTCAAAGGGTGAAGCACCAGTAACTTTAACCTAGAACGTTTCAAAACCAGTCAGCCGCTAAGGGGAAATTGTTGCCAGCCATGGTCACCGGCACATTGGCCCTGGGGTCGGCAGCCCTTCAGACGTATTTCAGACTTCTCCCTCATGCGGCCTTCGCAGTCCCTACCCCTCCCTCTCCAGCGGGATAAACGGCCACCTCATTAGCTCTGCACACATGACCCCTCTCGACCGGACTCCTGGTTACCGCGCCTGCCTTATCTCTTGCCTCTCCTCCCTCACATTTTCCGCTCCAACAAAGCCAAACACAGGACCGTGGGCGCTTTCACGCTTCTGTGCCTTTGGACACGCTGTTCCTTCTGCCTGGAAGGCCACTGGCCTCCATCCCTGGACGCCCCGGCCCCCGTCCTCGGAGAGGTCCCATTCATCCCTCAGAACCCAGCCGGGATGTCGCCTCCTCCGGGAACCCCCGCTAGGCCCCTCGGGGGGGCCCCATCTCTGTGCCCAGCACCCATCTCTGTTTTGCTTCTCTGCACGATATTTACCGATTTCTCCAAATCTCTCCCCTCCCAGACTCGGGCCTCCTCCAGCGCTGGAGTAGTGTTGCCTACTGGCTTTGCACCCCAAAGCGCCTAGTCCCGAGGTCTGAGTGACAGAGCTCGCACGTAGGCTCAGGCTGGCTCGAAAGGCCCCCATTTCTGCCCTCTGCCTCCCTAGTGGTCCTGTGGGGGCCGGGGCTCCGGCATTTCGCGTGCACCCGGCCGGCCCTTCGCGCGGCCGCCCAGCGCCTGACATCAGCAGCCGGCAGCGCCCGGGCCGCGCGCGACTACAAGTCCCGGCACGCCCCGCCGCGGCCGCGCATGCCCAGCGGGCCGGCGTTTGAGTGGCAAGTTGTTTGTTACAGCGAACACCAGCTGCTCTCCGCGCCGGGCGCCGTGAGCCGCTGCTCCGCCGGCTCTGCCGCCCTCGCCCGCCGCCTGCGGCCCCTCTGGGCTTGGCGGGCCTCCCCTTTGTCCGCCGGCCCGCCAGGCGCCGAGCTCCCGGTCCCCGGACCGGCTGCCCGCAGCGCTCGGTGCTGGCTGGGCGCGCAGGGGGCGGGGGCCGCGGCTCGCCCCCCGCCGATGAGCCGCCGTGGAGCGCGGGCGGACGATGGAACTCCACATCCTGGAGCACCGGCTGCAAGTTGCCAGCGTCGCCAAGGAGAGTATCCCGCTCTTCACCTACGGCCTGATCAAACTTGCTTTCCTGTCGTCCAAGACCAGGTGAGCGCGCGGGGACGCGGCGCCGGCCGGGGAGAGACAAAGAGGCGCACCCGGGCGGCTGTCCTCGCCGCCGCCGCTCAGAAAACAACTTCGAGCCGCGGGGAGCGCCCCCGCCCCGCCGCTCGCCTTGTTTTTGACAAAGCCACCCAATCTGCCCTCGAACGGGGTCCTTCAACCCCGACCCCCCCACCCCGATGCACCCCCGCCGCTGTCTCCCCTTATCTCAGTCTCCTGCCTCTCATCACCTCCCCGAGATGCGGAGGGCCCGGGAGACTGCAGTGACGAGTCCGTGAATGAATGAACGAACGAATGAATGAAAAACAGGTGTGGGGACGCGGCAGTGGAAAAAACAAACTACCACCCCCCATCCCCCAATCCCTCGGTTGGGCCGGCCCCCGTCGCCAGGGCGGAGGGAGAGATTCTGCTGAGCGCGGCTGCCCAGAGCAGAAAATCATAAAATCATTAGTGGGTGTTTATCTCAAGGTGCCTGCGAAGATTGCGGACGGCGGGGGGGCTGGGGAAGGGCAGGGCAGGGGCTGTGGGTGAGGGTCGCGGTGGTTCTTTCTCGGGTCCGGGAAGCGGTGTGGGGGGGGGGGGTGCTGAACCCTGGAAGGGGGAGGAGCAGGCGTGTTTATGGCTCAGCCTTGAGGCAGGGCTTGGATGCTGCAGGGGGAAAAATAGTTGAAGGCCTTGGGAGGTTGAAAAAAAAAAAAAACCAAGTTGGATTTTCCCAGTGCCAGGTAAGAATCTGACTTTGTGAGCCCCAGTAAGTGCTTGGATTAGGGTGTTTTTTTAAGGAGCCCGAGCCCAGTGAAGTGTGAGTGCTAGCTAGTGCTGTAACTTAAATCCCTTTTTTGTCCACCATTGTGCCTGTTGGGAGGGATGAAGTTGTTGCTGGTTGTGGTTTTTAGGGGTTGGGGCGGTGGTGGTTCTCTCTTTGCAAAATGAATGAGTAGACTATGGGTCAAGGTTAACATTAAAATGATGGGTCCTCAGGCTGCCCACCTTGGGCACTGAGCTCTGGGGATGCAGGCAAATAATTCAATCTGAGTCTGTTATCTGCCTGTTAAAGTTCTTGCCTGGAAATCTCACTTTGATGTGTGTGCCTGAGCCATTGTTTGCGAGATGGAGCGAGATCTGCCAGTGGCATCTTGTTTACTTTCTTGTCTGGCTGCTCGATGGGGTACGGGTGATCCTCGGCTTCCTACCTTGCTGGGCCCTGGCTCCTTTAATTGAAAAGGTAATTATTAAACAGGTCATTTGAAAACAAAAGCCAACAGCTCAGATTCTCAACCCTCTCCCCCCCCCCACACAGCCCCCTCTGGCTGTGGACATCCACCCTTGCCCATCCCACATCTACCTGCCCTCTGCCCCCCACCCCCTAGCCTGCCTTAAGGTTCCAAGGCTGGAGGTAAGAGAAAACGGCCTTGTTTTTCCAACCCTTGGCCCTCAGCCCCAGGCAGCCCCCTGGCTGATTTCTCCGCTACCATTCACCCAGGATGATGACTCAGGCTGCGGCTGTGCGGGGCCTGGGTGCTGGGAGGAGGGGGCTTTTGGGGGCTTCTTAAAAGACAGCAAAGGATGACTGCCTCTGCCCCTTTTCCTTTGTGGAGGGCCTGGGCCTCTTCCCGCCCCCACCCCAGGGTCCAGTTTGGAGGGCTCACAGATAGGCATGTCCCGGGGGTGAGCTCCTGCTGACCTGTCTGACCAGGGAAAATCCACCCGTCAGTGGGTCTCACTTCTCCCTCTGTGCAGGAGGCAGCTGGTCTGAGGCCCAGGTGACCACTCCAGTCTCAAGATGACTCAGAGGTCAAAGGTCATCTCGATGTCTCCAGGGTCTGGCTGTGGAAGGTGCTGAGCACAGTTGTCAAATGGCACAAGGCCTGCCTCCCAACACTCTGGGCCAGGACATTGGCTTCAGGTTGTGACCAGCCCCCTCACTGCCTGCGTGACCGTGGCATGGTCCTTTTCTTCCTCTGGCTTTCACTTTGTCCACCTGTAAAATGAAGACAGCACCACTTGGCCCATGAATTTTCACAGAGCTGCTGTGTGTGTGGCAGGGAATGGTTGTAGAACATGGCTTTTTAGTGAGTAACAGGGGTGGTTGGGAGTGGATATATTATTTAAGCTATTTTCAGTAATCAGTCATCCAGGCAGACCTTTTGGTCCTTTTTGATTATTCCATCAGTACCTGTCCCCAAGTAGTGGCCCATGGCCCTGTCACTTTCCCCACCCCACCCCCAACCTAAGTTTAGCCCACACTAGTGGATCTCTGTGCTGCCTGTTGACAGGTTTTCAATCACTCCTTACCAGGAGGATCCTTGGCATGGCATTTGAGGTCTTTTGGGATCTAGATCCCGAATCCTTGTCTTTAGCTACTCCCTGGCAAATACTCTGTTATTAGTGCTGTCGAGTGAATTCTGAATCCTAGCACCCTGTGGACAGCAGAGTGGAACCCTGCCCCGTCTTTTTGTGCCATCCTCTCACCCGCCGGCGCTGTTTCAGACCAGGCTCTGCTGCTATTGAGTTTTCATGGCCAATTTTTCCGGAAGTCACCTCCTTCTTCCTAGTGTTTCTTAGTCCGGAAGCTCTGCTGAAACCTGTCCACTGTCGGGGAGCCTTCGGGTATTTGAAATATCAGTGGCATGGCTTTCAGTGTTACAGCAACACGAGGCCGCCACAGTATGACAACCAACGATGGGTGGTGTGGTTCCCTGACTGGGAAAGAAACCCGGGTCGTGGTGGTGAGAGCGCCGAATCTTAACCACTAGACCACCAGGGCTGCCTTGCAAAAACTCTGGTGGCCCACAATTTACTTTATCCTTCTCTGTGCTCAGGACTTGTACATCTCCCATCTCTGCCTGGACCCCCTCCCCCCAAGTAAATCCCTGTTCAACCCTTGAGATCTAGTGATAGCACCCTGAAACTTTCCTGAAGCCCCCTCCCTCCACCCTCGACAGACTTAGTCCCTCCCTCCCTCTTGTGTCTACCTGGGTGGATGCTTAGGGAGGGATATGGCATTGGTAGATACCCATTCTCTCTCGGGGGTGCACCTGGGTCCAAGAGATGCTGAGATACCCTGCCCCTCCCTCTTTGAAGCCCAGAGCCTGGTGGGAGAGAAGGAAGAGGCGATCACAATACAGCAGGGTGGAGTTGGGGAAGGGAGGTCTAGTGGGGTAGCTGAGGTGTCTGAGGGACTGCCTGAGGGAGCCTGGGAGGATTCCTGCAGGAGGTGACACTAGATCTTAGGGCTTTAAAATAGGAATTAACTAGGTGGGAAAGGGGATCCTGGTCCTAGATCCTTCATGTTCCACAGTATAACTTGGAATTAGGTTTTACACCTGCTTTGCAAAGAAGGAATCTGAGGCTCAAATGTTAAGTGACTTGCTCAAGGTCACGCAGTAAGTGATACAGCAGGGATTTGAATCTGCAACTTTCTAGCTTGAGCTCAGAGGTTGGCTATGCCAGGTTGCAAAGGACGCCCATATTCACCGGTTACATGCAGTCCTTCTCTTGGTTGTGCGCTGTTCTAGAGGCTTTAGGAGCACAGAATGGAACCTGTGGGTTTTCTGTATCCCCTTTGCCTGCCTTTGTGGGCCTTTTCTTCTGCCAGCGATGGTTGTGCTGCACCACCTCCCATCTAGACTGTCTGCATCCTCACCTTAACCCTTCATCCCTTTGCAACTTTCGTCCATAACACCGTAGTGTTTGCTTGTCTTATTCTCCCACCTGGATTATAAACCTTATTCTCGGGAAGCTTTTGGTGCGTCTTTTTATTCACGTACCCTCCCCCCCAAGATAATAAAGCTCCCATTTATTTCACCATCTGTTACAGAGAGGTGAAGACACTGGGTTCGTAGCAGTAAAATGGCTTGCTCAAGGTCACACAGCTGGGAAAAAACAGAAATGGGATTTGAACCAGGCCCTTTCTCCGCTGTGCTTAGCATACTGCTTTGTAGGCACTTAGTAACTGCCTGTTTGATGAATGTCCGACCCGTGCTTGGAGTGACCCAGATTTCAGCCAGAGCCTCTGATGAGTGCCCTGGGGGCTGGAAATGGCTCGGTGCACAGAATCACACCTGGAGCAGTGTGGCCCAGGGCCCCTGCCTCGGCTCTCGGGGCAGCATCTGGGTGTGGCTGGAATAGCGGGCAGCAGGCTGCTGAGTGCACTTATTCTAGGCACGAGCTGGAAGGTGAGACCCTGGTGAGCGTCCCCTCTGCCCTCGTGCTAAACCTGAGCTTCTGCAGCCTGGCTGAGGGCCCTCTGCAGCCCACCCACCTCTCTCTCCAGCCTCATCTCTCACAGCTCCCAGCCCCACAGATTATTGCATGTGCACACGCACACCCTTCCTCTGATGTCTCCAGCCTCAGGCCCCTGTTCTGTCTGCCTGGAATGTTCCTCTTTGCCCTATTCCGTTTGTCTGCCTACTTGTTCTTTTAGATTCCATTTTAGCCTCACCTCCTCCAGGAAGTCTTCCCTCAGTGCATAACTGAGCTCAGACCTTTACCCTGCTGTGATGGGCTTACTCTCAAGAAGGTGAAATGTGACTAACCGTGGACTATCAGCAGGATGCTTTGGGCTGCAAATAACAAAAAGCCATGACTTAGGTGGCGTAAACAGTAAGAAGTTTAACCTTTGCATAATAAGAGGTCGTGAGTTGGGCTGCTCTTCAGTTGGTTAGCTGAAAGGCATGATGATGTCATCAGGGACTGAGGTCTTACCGTCCTTCTTTTATTTGGCTGTCTGTGGCATCGTGGCGGGGCTCCCTGGGCAGTGGCAGGGGCATCTCTGGGCATTATGGGCAGTTGGGAGGAAGTCCAGTGGAGGAAAAGGGTGGTTGCCTCCAGGGTGTCTCTGAGAAAACCTTTCCAGGAGCACAGCCCCCTTCTGCACAGACTTCCTCATCTCATTGGTCAGCACTGGGTCACATGAGCATGCCTGCACCAATCACTGGCACGGGGAATGAGACCATCATGGACCAGTCAGGGCTCATTGCTGCAGCTGGGGTCTGCCACCTGGGGGCTTGTGGCCTCAGGAGGGGGAGGCTAGTGTGGCTCTTCTGGGACTCGGATTTCCTCTCTGTGACCCTGTAACACAAAACAGGGAACAATTACAGTCACACGCCACATAATGACTGTTGGATCAGTGACGGACCGCACACAGGACGGTGGTCCCATGATATTCGTACCACGTAGCCTAGGTGTGTAGCAGGCTATACCATCTAGGTTTGTGTAAGTACACTCTGTGATATTCGCACAACGATGAAATCACCTAATGACGCATCTTTCAGAATGTGTCCCCGTCATTAAGTGACCTGTGACTGTAATAAGTATAAAGTGAAAGCAATGATGACAACTCCAAGTCAGAGCTGTAATGTCCCCATTTTACTGGTGGGGAAACTAAGGAACTTGAGTGCACAAGGACACACCGAAGTGCCACAGCTGGGATTTGAACCCAGGAAGTCTGGTGGTGGAACCTGTCCTGATGACCACTCAGCCAGGCCTAAAGCACACCAGTTTGGACGCCTTGTCCCCAGGAGCCACTTAGCAGAGGTGTCACTGAGAGGGCATAGCAATGGGGTAAGGGGGCAAAATCCTTGTCCTGAAATGCATTCAGGTGGCAGGAAGCTGCAGTACCCTCTCTTTTTGCGAGTGAAATGCTCTTATCTGTAAATTCCATCTGAGAAAGTCTGTCTCATTTGATGGCGAATCCATCACCTGGGTGAGGATGCCGTGAGCACATATCCACGGAAGCCCACACTTCCCGCCTGGGCCGGGTCGCTGTCTGCAGGTCACGGGGGCGTTTTGGCCTGCACTTGGTCATTCGTGTTGCTGCCTGAGGAAAATCTTGCCAACAAGCCATAGTGAACAAGACGCATTTATGGGAGAAAAGTTCGAAATTGCAAAAAGTCCATCCAAAGCCCTTTGTTTTCCTGAGTGCCTTGGGCTCAGGCCACCATTTGATTGCAGTTTGGGGAAAGATAGACCAGCAGGGGAGCCAGGGCCCTGGGACCCAGCATCTTGGGGGGAATCCTAGCACTGCTCTATCTTGGCGGTGTGGCCTTGGACAGGTTGCTTGACCTCTCTGTGCTATCAGTTTCTTAACTCTAAGACAGGGATAATGATCATATCTACTGCCTAGGTAGTTGTGAGGACTTAATGAGACCAGCCATGACAAGGACTTCGAATAGTTCCTGGTCCACTGTAAGCTCTGCTAAGCGTGAGCTGAGAGAGAAAGTGCCCTGCTTAAGCTGGCAGCACCAGTCTGTGGGGTCAGAGTTTGAAAAGCCTAGGGTTAGGAGACTCCTTACGCACACATAGTCACATTCTGATTCTAGAAAGTGGAAATTCTGTTACTGTCCTCTGAGAACCTAGCCGAGGACACTGGTCACTGAGGGCCTCTGAAAGGGGCAGCCAAAATGCTATAGCATCCCAGAGCTGCAAGCAAGGAAGGCTTCCTAGAGGAGGCAGCACCATTTGAGCTGAGTCTGGGTAGAATGGGAGGATTTCAAGAGGTGGAGGTGCTGTGGATGAAGGAAGATGGGCCAGCAGGGAGCAGGAGGGGTGGGCACAGATGGGTCAGGGGTGGGGTGCTGGTTGAGAGAGCACAGGGTGGCCCCAGAGCCATTTCCCACACCTTCCCGGGGTGGCCATGGCCTGCTGCTGCCCCAGAGGGAGAGCTGGCCCAACCCCAGCTCCCAAGTACCAGGTCTGGGAGGCACAGGGTGCTTGGCCTGCCCCACATCCAGCTGCTCCGCATGGTGCGTGCCTCCTCGGCCATGCCCACCGCTTCTGCTGGGGCCAGTCCTCCTCATCTCCCCCTGAAGATCCACACTGCTTCCCCACCACTCCATCTGCCTCCAGGGCAGTGCAGACGGTGAGCACAGCCAGAGCCCTCTGGACAGCAGCACAGGCCTGGAGGCTGGAAGGAGAATGGTGTCCGCGGAGTCAGGCTATGACTGGCTGGTGTGACCACAGCTGGGGGTTGGTGCAAATTGCTATGTTGTGTTCATGCAGAAACTCTGCAGCAGGCGCCTGCTGTGTGTAGGGCCTAGTGGGAGACACCAAAGGAGCTTCTTCCTGTCCAGTGAGAAGAAAAGGTGTGTTTTCCACCAAAGGTAGACAGTGAGAGGCCAGAGGCCCAGGGGAGGGGATGGCTGGTGCCACAGGGGCTGCGTGGAGGCCCTGTGGCCCCACCACAGGTTGGTGCTGGGATGGCTGTCATGGTTCCCTCTGAATCCCTGACCGCGTCTCTGCCTTGCTTGAAGGCCTTCTCAGATGGCCCCTGCCCTGGGTCACTCTCCTTGCCTGGCACCATGAATACTCCTTGATCTGACTTCTTCTGTCCTCTCTGGGTTTGTCCAGTCTCCATACCACACATGTCCCATTTTTAAATATCCCAGATTCTTTGACGCCCTTCCTTCAAAAGCTAGAGCTCCACACCTTCTGGATTAGTGACTTTCTCTAAGGAGTAGAAGGTGGCAGAAGCCATGCTGCGAGGCTCCTGAGGCTAGGGCACGAAAGGATGGCTTCTGCCTGGCATGCACTCTGCTCTGTGGGAAGCCAGCCACCATGTTGTGAGGACACTCAGGCAGCCCTATGGAAAGGTAAGCAGTGGAAAGGAACTGAGGCCTCCCACCGACGGCCAGTCTGTGAGTGCGGCCTCCCACCCCGGCAAGCCTTCCAGTGATCACAGCCCCAGCCAGCACCTTGACTGTGACCTCATAAGAGATCCTCAGCCAGAAGTGCCCAGTTGAACCCCACCCAAATTCCTAACCCAGAGACCTGTGAGAGATAGAAAAGAGTGGTGTTGTTTCAAGCACTGAGTTTTCAGGTAATTTGTTATGCAACAGATAACTAATAGAGTGACTATGTAATTTGTCATCCAAATGGGGACACTTTTGAGAATAACAAGGAACACTAAAGAGAATTACCCAGAACAATGGGGCAAACCAGGAAGTAGGATCGCCCTAGCTTTAGTCCAGCCACACAGCGCTTACAGTCCTTAAGCCTAACACAGCCTCTTCTTGGAGTCGGCTCAAGTACCACCTCCTCCAGAAAGCCACCCTGGGGCTGGGCAAGTGGCTTCCTGGATCACCTGTGCCTCGGTTGCAGGTTGAGAGGGCTGGTCCCCTCTGTCCTCACCCCAGCTGCACGTCCAAGCCCCAGGATGTGTGCCCCACGGCACTGACTCATCTCCTGTGGTCGAGAGAGGCTGTCGTAAAGGACTGAATTGGTCTCTCCTGAGCCTGCACATGGCTGGCAAGTCTTTTTTTTCTGACAGACCTCTTGGGGGAGGAACCAGCCCAGTCCCACCAGAGCTGGAGCGCTTGGATTCGGGTTGTCTGAGGCCCGGTGCTGCACCTGGGCATGAGCAGACAGCCCACCGAGATCTCTGGCAGCTGACAGTTCACCCAAACCCTGAGCCACTCGGTTTGTTGTGAGTGTGTTAAGTTAAAACGTCTAAGGGGAAACTCACCTCTAGAACCCTTACATTCATCCTTGCCTTAAATATAATATATTGGACACACTCTGACCTCTGAGATGTATGCTTAAAAGCTTGGGGTCTTGTCTGTACACCCATGTTCATAGCTGCAGCAGTCACAATAGCCAAAAGGTTGAAGCAACTCAAGTGTCCGTCACCAGATGAGTGGATAAGCAAAATGTGGTTCATCCGTGAAATGGAATATTATTCAGCCTTAAAAAGGCAGGAAATTCTGGCACGTGCTACAATGTGGATGAACCTTGAGGGTGTTATACCAAGTGAAATAAGCCAGTCACAAAAAGGACAAATGCCATATGACTCCGCTTACCTGAGGCACCTGGAGTAGTCAGATTCATAGAGACAGAAAGTCGAATGGCGGACGCCAGGGACTGGGGGAGGGGAATGGGAAGTTAGCATTTAGTGGGGACAGAGTTTCTGTTTTGCAAGGTGAAAAGAGTTCTGGAGACTGGTTGCACAACAGAGTGAATGTGCTTACTACTGAACCGTACACCTAGAAATGGTTAACATGGTAAATTTTATATTATGCGTGTTGCACTAAAATTTTCAAAAGAGAGGCTGCTGAGTGTGTAGAGGCACAGGGCAGTGTGGCCCGTGGACGGCAGACCCAGGCTGAGGGAAAGAGCCAGCACCTGGGGAGACAGCTGCTCTGAGCATGTTCTGTGTTAACTCGTTTCATCCTCACACAGCCCCTGTCACGTCAGTACACTTACTGGCCCCATTTTACAGATGAGGAAACTGAGGCGCTAAATGGTTCAGTTCCCTTGCCCAAGATCATGGAAACTACTAAGTGGAGAGTAGGGGGTTTTTATAGCAGCTTTATTGAGATATAACTCACACACCATAAATTCACCTCTTAAAGTTTACCATTCAGTAGCTTCTAGTATATTCACAGTTATGCAGTCATCTAATTCCAAAACCGGTTCATTAGTCCAAAAGACACCATACCCTTTACTCAGTCATTCCCTGTTTTCCAGCTCACCCCCAGCACCCAGCAACACTAATCTACTTTCTGTCTTGATGGATTTGCCTATTCTGGATGTTTCATATAAATGGACTCACACAACAGGTGCTTTTGTGACTGACTTCTTTCACTTTACACAATGTTTTCAAGGTTCATCTATGTTGTAGCATGTGTTGGTGCATCATTCCTTTTTATGACTGCATAATATTCCGTTGTATGGGTGGACTACATTTTGTTTTCTTGTTCCATTAAGGGACATTTGGACTGTTTCCAGGGTTTAGCTGTTAGGAATAACACTGCTGTGAACGTCTGTGCACAGGTGTTTGTGTGAGTGTTTGTTTTCATGTGTCTCGGGTGTATACCTAGGAATGTAATTGCTGATCACAGGGTAACTCTGTTGTTAACATCTGGAGGAAGTGCCAGGCTCTTTTCCACAGCGGCTGCACCATTTAACACACCTCAGGAGTAGGATTGGAAGCCGGGGCTCTAGCTGCAGAGTCCATTTCTTAAACCACCACACTGGGTTAGTGTGGTTGGAGCCTGGAGGCCCTTGCCAGCTGGGTGACCACAGTGTAGGCTCCTGAGCCTCTGGGAGACTCGGTTTCTTTGTGGGCAAACTAGATTATGGGAAATGAGGGCCTGGATCAAGCACCTGGCCCTCGCAGCTTCTTCCCATTTTCCTCCCAGACCAAGCTTGTGGGAATTTGGTGTCACCTAGGCAGGCACACCTGTGAGTGGAGGTGAGGAAGCGTCATGTGTGGGTTCCAGTGGTTCTGGGGCCCTTGGAGACAGCTCCCCGGGACCTCCTGTTTGTCCCCTGTCTTGAATGGGTGGTCATTGGAGTGGCGGACTCCAGGAGTGTAGGTCTGTGCTGAGGTGGCCACAGCTGGGGCCTTGGTGAGGTGTTGGCATTGGAGGGCGGGCTCCCTCGCTGACCCAGCCCAGGCTGTGGCCGCTTGCTCTGAGCCGAGGCTGCAGAGAGGAGGCGCCCTGCCAGGCGGGCGGGAGGGTGGTCAGGCTGGGCCTCCTCCTCTTGCACAGCCTGGCGACCCTGCACGGTAGCTAGGTGTTTATTCTCAGGGTCCGGTGAACTTCCCCCAAAGGCTGACTCTCCACTGAAAGCAGGCCCTCCTGGATGCTCGCCTGATCGCCTGGACTTTCCTCTATGCCCTCGGGGCCTCTGCGCCAGGCCTGTCTTCCTTTTGATTCCCCCACCCCCACCCCCACCCCACGACTTACTCCGTTTCTTGAGCAGGAAAGGCTGCGGGTGGAAATTTGTTCTCAAAGTTCAGTCTTTTTCCTTCAGAGCTCAAAAGTCGCCGATTCAGTGACTGATAGGGCAGATTTAGAACAAACACAGCTTAACCTTGGATGCCTTTCTTGAGATCCTACTACGCACCGGGCCCCCTGAGGCTGTCCATCATTCCCCTCCCTGTACACGGCTCTGGAGGAAGGAGGGGTCCCCCGCCCCACCTGACAGGGGCGGCTGCCCCGTAACCTGCCGCAAAGCACACAGGGACACACGGCAGACTAGGGTTGCAGCCGGCTCCGCAGCCCCAGCCCTTCTCTGCCTGTGCCCCACTCGGCTCAGTCCCGCTGCTCACTCTGGACGGGAGAGCTTGTGCTAAGGGCCCTTGTCGGGATGTGCATATAACTGTCGAGAAAATGTTTTTAATCCAAAGTCCACCACTTACGAGCTCTGTGACGTTGGGCAAATTGTCAGGAGCCTCAAAGGAGGCTTACTTGCCTTATCTTTAATAAACCAGTGTGACCTCAATAAAATAAAAAAATGGGCATCATCTTATCGACCTCTTTGGCTGGTGGTGAGGATTAAATGGAAGATTTTACATCGAGGACTTGGGTGTCTGACACAGCGATCCAGTTATTTGGATGAATTCACGGATATTTACTGAGGACCAAAGTGCCCTGGGCTGGACTGCAGGTGTCGTGAGGGGCAGTGGTGGCCTCTGCCCCCACAGCGGTGACAGTCTGTTCTTCAGAATTATTGGAAGGGCCAATCTGGAGGTTGCAGGATAGAATGACTAGCTCTGGTTTTATTTGACAACGAGGGGAGTTTTTCAGCTTGGCTGAGCTGCAGGGACTGACACAGACTGGCCCGATGGCCCGAGGTCCTGGGGAGGGGAGGCTGGTGGAGGCAGGGCTCTGCAGAGCCCAGACCCCAGAACCTTGGGAGCCAAGCAAGTGGCCCGCTGTAAGAGCAGCGTGTTGGAACCGAGAGCTCTGGTGTCCTGCAGTTGGCCTCGCAGGGCTACGAGCTCTCTGTTGCCTGCGAGGTCTCGGGGGCCCTTGTCTGGGCAGCTGTGCTGGGCTGCCGCTTGAACACCCCAGACTTGGCATGTCCCAAATGGTGCTGGTTGTCTCTCGTGCACACCTGCTCCGTCCCCATGTCATCTGGCTCTGCCACATCTAGCCCACCTCCAGGCCCTTTCCCTAATCCCCTCCTCTCTCTGTACCCTGACTGCCTCCCCATCCCCCTCCATTCAGGCCCATCCCCTGACCCCACTGCCCTCAGAAGGAGGCCCGTGGCCCGACCCCTCTAGGCCTCTTCCTCAGCAGGGGGGCAGCTTCGACTTGCACAGTAATCTACTCTCATACTGCACACGTGTGAACTGTTCGGAGCTGGGGTCCAGGCCCTCACTGTAGCCCCCAGGGCCTTGGCCTCCTTGTGCCCCTCCCTTCCTCTCTTCTGTCCTGGTTCATTCTTGCTACCCCTCTCCCTGCCCCTTACCCTCTTCTCTGGCCAGGACAGCCTCTGCTTTGCCCCAGATGTACCCACCATCTGAGTTTGGTGTCCTGGCTACGCCAGGTGCAACTGTGCGGCCTCAGCCAGTCCCTTCCTGGCTCTGAGCCCTGCGGCCCTCATCTATAACACAGGTCAGCAATGGAGCCAGGCAGCCCTGTTTCATGCAGCCTGGGAGGTTTGGCCGAACTGAGAACGGGCATTGCTGAAGGCCAAGCCTGACATGGGTGGGGCCGTGTTTGCAGGCTCAGGTGGGCTTGAGCATCAGGGCTCTTACCCGCTCATCCTTTGCAGGAGTCCCTGCAGGGCTTGGCACTTCTCTGTGGTCTTCAGGGCACAGAGGCGGTGTCCATACTGTGGTTTCTGTAAGAGAGTTTATATGTGGCATCAAAGCCCCAGGACAGGTACAGACTTGTCACCCCAGCTTTGTGGGGTGATGTAGAGTGAGCCACAGAAGTAGAGGGAAGCCCCATCCCAGCCCCATTCTTCTCAGGGGTTAGAATTTGGAGCCTGGAGTAGGATCTGGAACGCTGGGCCAGGTGGTGGGGTTCAGAAGGTCCTTGTACTCTATGACCCTTAACTGCCCTAGGGTTGAGATGGGGGCAGGGCTCTCAGGGGCAGGAGATGCCCCCGGGCTCTCCCAGCCAGGAGCTGGGACCTGGGACCTCTGATCCATTTCTTCCCCTCCCCATGGTTTGGCCCTGGGCAGGTGCAGCTCCGGTGGGTGTGGGGGGACCCCACGGTGAACTGCCCGGGAGAACTCGTTCGCACCCACCCAGGCTGGACCAGCCTGAGCTGTGCAGTCCTGGTGGGATGGGTCATCCACGCAGAGTATCACAGTTGGTGGGGGAGAGGGAGGGGCTGGAGGTGTCCGAGGGTCACCTGTAAATGACAAGGTACTGCGTTGACCCTACAGCTAGGCCGCTGAGGGCCCTCAGTGCGCAGCCCAGGTGTAGGGAGAACTTGGGCTTGAAGGCAGTGAAACCGCATTTTTTTAAATCTGCTCTTTCCTAAATACTCTTCTGAGTAGCTCCCACCCGCCTCCCTCAGCTTCCCTCTGGCCATCCCCCTTCCTCAGCTCTGCAGTCCACATTAGCCTGTTCAACTGCCGGTAGTTGTCAGTTTCTGCTGGGAAACGGAGAGGGCGATGGCAGCTGTGTCCCAGGGCCGTGCCAAGGAGTCAGTGAGGTTGACAGATGAAGTGCGGAGACCGTGCCTGGTCCGGAGGCCCGGCACAGTGAGAGTGGTGAGATTCCTCAGTGTCCCCTACGCCGCATGTTGTACACTGGTTGTGCTGCTCAAATGTCTGGTGAAAAATCCAGCGACCGGAAAATTGCCCTGTGTAATGCCCCGAGGAGCGTTGCTCTCAAAGGCTAGGGCCCCTGATTCTTCCTGCAGAATGAAGGGTCTTATGTCGCCCCCAGCCTGCACACACGTGTCTGTCTGCAAGGACAGGTCTCCTCTGCAGCCTCCTCCCCTCTCCCAGCAAGGGCAGGGGCCCATCAAGGAGGGGCCCTGAGGGAGCAGTTCAGGTGAGCGTGTGGGCTGGGGGGCCTGTGCCTCCAGCCTCCCGAGGGCTTGGCTGTCACCCTGAGGGGGAATCGGGCACCTTGGACGGGGCCTGGAGGAGGCAGAGGCTGCACGGTGGAGAAGGTTCTCTCTGGCTGTCTGGTTTCCTCACACCTGGCCTGGGCCCTCGGCTCTCGAGGCTCCCTTCTCCACCAGTTGACGAGTGTGTCCTGACACCCACCTGGTGCTGAGTGCTGGTGCCATGAGGACTCCGACCCTGACCCTGGACTCATGGATGGCACGGTGAGGAGACAGCCCTATAGCTCTTGCTCACGCTGTTGTCTGGTGAGAGGAAAGTCCTCAAGGCACAGAGGAGCTCAAGGTACACAAGAGGAGGTACTGTTGTGTCCGTGCGGGTTGAGGAGGGCTTCCAGGAGAGACGGCCTTAAGCCAGGCTTGAAGCATTAAGGTGGAGAATGGACTTCCAAGAAGAAGGGCAAAAGCACGCAGGCCCGGCCCATGTGGCTCATGGTGTGCTGGAGCAGCGTCGGGGCTGGGGAGGGTGGCCCTGTCATGAGGGAGGGCTGGCTGGCCACTGGAGCCCAAGGGCTCTGTCCAGGTTCCTTGGTCGGGATCTGGTTGCTGGCCTAATCCCAGGGCCAGAGAAGGGTCATAGGGGAGGGGAGGGCAGGCAAGGAAGAGGACAGCTGGGGGAAGGGCCCGGAGAAGTAGCCCCGTGGAAAAGGGAGTGAGAGAGAATAGAGTGTGGAAGCTCTAGGCTAGTGGAATCCCACTTCTGGGTACGTGTCTGAAGCAATTGAAAGCAGGGTCTCCAACAGATATTTGTACACCCACGTTCATAGCAGCATTATTCCAATAGCTAAAGCATGGAAGCAACCCAGTGTCCATTGACGGATGCATGGCTAAGCAAAATGTGGCCTGTACATACAATGGAATATTATTCAGCCCGAAATAGGAAGGAAATTCTGACACATGCTACAAGGTGGATGAACGTTGAGGAGATTATGCTAAGTGAGATAGGGTACAGAAAGACAAATACTGTATGATTCCACTTATGTAAGGTACTTAGAATAATGAGATTTACAGAGACAGAAAGTAGCATGGTGGGTGCCAGGGGCTGGGGGCAGGGGAGAAGGGGGAGTTACTGTTTCATAGGTATAGAGTCTCAGATGAAAAGAGTTATGGGGAGGGATGGTGGTGATGGCTGCACAACAGTGTGAATATATTTACTGCCACTGAACTGTACACTTAAAAGCGATTAAGATGGAGCTGGCCCCATGGCCAAGTGGTTAAGTTTGTGCATTCTGCATCAGCGGCCTGGGGTTCGTCAGTTCAGATCCTGGGTGCACACCTATGTATCGCTCGTCAGGCCTTGCTGAGGCAGTATCCCACATAGAAGAATTAGAAGAACTTACAACTAAGGAATATAACTATGTACTGGGGCTTTGGGGAAGGAAAAAACAAAAAAAGAGGAAGATTGGGAACAGAGGTTAGCTCAGGGCCAATTTTCCTCACCAAAAAGCCTTAAAAAAAGTGGTTAAGATGGTAATTTTATATTATGTATATTTTAATACAATAAAATGCATACTGAACAACCACCACAACAAATCTAGGCTAGCGAGAATGAGAAGAAAGTCGGAGGTGGGGGTGGTGCTAGTCACTGTGGAGAGGATTGTCAGTGAGAAAGAGCATATATCCTGGAGTTTTGACAGATATGAGTTTGAATCCTCACTGTGCCACCTGTCTTATCTGCTTGGGCTGCAATAACAAATGCCACAGATTGGGAGGCTTAAACAACAAATTTTTTTCTCACAGTTCTGAAGGCTGGAAAGTCCAAGATCAAGGTGCTGACTGGTTCACATCCTGGTGAGCGCTCTCTTCCTGGCTTGCAGATGGCTGCCTTCTCCCTGGTCCTCACCTCATCTTTCCTTGGTGCGTGCACACAGAGAGAGAAAGCAAATGAGATGTCTCTCTGTTCCTCTTATAAAGGCACTAATCCCACCATGGGGGGCCCACCCTCATGACCTCATCTAAACCTAATCACTTCCTAAAGGCCCACCTCCAGATACCATCATGTTGGGCCTTAGGACTTCAGCATGTGAATTTGGGGGGTACACAGACAGCTGGTCTATAATACCACCTTTGGAGAGTTATTTCGCTTTGGTTCACTAAGTCTCAGTTTTCTTAATTGGAAAATGGGGGCGGTGCTGCTGAGTCCCTGGGTATTGTGGGGATCTCATGTGCTCAGGTGTGGCTAGTGCCCGGCATCTAGGAGATGCTGAGCAGGCATCAGCCGTCACCAGTGAGGCTTCCCTGAGCATCTGCAAGACTCCATAACCCTCAGGTGCCCCCGGATGGTCTGGGGCTCAGGGAGATGCTCATTTCCCTCCTGGCAGGCTGTGATTTGGTGCCTCTCCCACTGGCCTTGTGCTCTAGTCCTTAAGCTGAGGGGCTGAGTGCGGGCCCGGTCTCAGCAAGGCTTGTGGGGGCCATTTGTCTTCCCATTGAGTCTGGAGATCTTGGGAAACCTCCCCCACCATTGCTTTCCCACCCCTTCAGGGCCCCGGCTTCCAGGGGGGTGACCCAGCAGCTGCCGGCAGCTTCTTCTGGGAGCCCTGCCTGGAGAGAAGGCAGAGCGCCAGGGTCAGCTTTAGGATGAGAGGTCACCTGGCCTGTCAGATGGGTCAGGGTCAGAGCCCCAAGCCCCCCGCCCCCCAATAGAGGGTTGCAGATGGGTGGGAGAGGGAGCCTTGTCCTCCTCTGATTCTCCTCCGTTCTCCTGGCATCAGGCTATGGCTGGGATGTCCCCTGCCCTGGACAGGAAGGAGGAGAGGTGACTGCCAGGGTCACAGTGCGGGTAAACCACAGGGCTGGGGTTTGACCCCAGGACTGTCTGGCTCCTGATACCATGCCCCTGACACCCCTCCTTCCTGCACCTTCTCTGCACACCCCACTCACACCCCACTCTTACTTTTGCAGTCCACCCAGTCCTGCTGTCTCCCACAGGAGGGCCTCCTTGCCTCTTTGTTTTGTTTTTTCTCATTTTAAAATTTTGGGTAGATAATAAATTCACAATTTGTTAGAATTCCAAAGATACACAAAGGTGCCCAGGAAAAGCTCCCTCCCACCCCTGCTCCTCAGCCACCCAGTTCCCACCCCCAGAGATGATGAGATTGGGGCGTACTCTTAGTGACATTTCCTGTCCTTGTATATACAGGTATCCCCTGATATCCAAAAGTTCACTTTACACCACTTCGCTTTTAGGAAAGACCTACGTTAGTACCTGCTTTTGCTAACTGAAAGAAATCTGAAGAGGATTTTCACTTTTACAAAAAAAAAGCAAAAAGAGCATTCAGTGTTCCTTTTGCAGCAAGCTGTTGGAGAGGCAGCATGTGACGCGGGCAGCAAGGGGGCGCCGCCGGGCCCTGTCTGGGACCGCCTGGGGCGGCTGAGCTCCGAACTGCATCTCTGAGCGGCTGTGCTTTGTCTCCATTCATTTTGGTTGGGTTTCTGGGGTCTGGGAACACTTAAAATTTTTCCCACATGTATGAATGGTAGTTGCTTCTTCCCGTTTAGGCTTACGAGAGGTTTCATAGGATTGCTCTAGTTTTGGATAGTGGGGGGAACCTGTATATGCCAGGATGCTTTTTTTTTTACGTAAATTGGTGTTAAGCCATGCCTACTGTTCATGGCCTTTTCAACTGACATTCGTTCTTAGCGCTGATTTGTGTCCTTCATTTTAACTGCTGCACAGTTTGCCATGGAACAGGTGACCATCATATATCCCTAATCTGTCTCCCACTGCTAGACATTTGTCCCCAACCTTTGTTGTTGTTGCTGTGGTTTACAATTAATGCTGTAGTATGTAACTTGGCACACAGACCTCATTTTGCATGCGTGGGAATATGTTTGTGGGGGAATGCCTAAAAGCGGAACTCCGGGTCAGAGCATGTGTGTGTCAGGAAAAGTCCTCACCTGGGGCCTCCAGAGGAGAGTTCCAGTTTCCACTCCCGTTGGGGTGTCTCGGGCCTGCTTCCCACAGCCCCACCAGCCAGCGTGTCCTCAGACAGCCTGGTCGGTGAGAGGACCCCCTTTATGTCCCCTCCCATTCTAGGGCTGTGTGTGTGTTTGTGCACATGCGTACGGGCCCTGAGGCATTTGGTTGTCTTCTTGTTTGGGGCTCTTTGTCACCATTCATCTTAGCTCCCCAGCCAGCTGGCAGGGCCCCAGTGGGCTGCAAGGGTCTTAGGGGTCTTCCACCTCCAGAGCACCCAGGCTGTGGTCGGCCCACCATGGCTGAAGCCCTGACTTTATTTGCTCTTGTATCCAATATTTGCTCATTTCTATGGCCAGCTCCCCCTCAGTCCCCCCATCTGCAGGTGGAGGCAGCTGTCTGCCACACCCTGAGGCCCAGGTAGCCAGACCTGCACTTATCCATCGCCAGTGTGCCCAGCCCTTGAAGCCGGGTCCCCAGCGGCTGCCCCCTCCCATGTCCAGAGCTCTCTCTCCTCCACGAATGTTGGACACTGTCCCAGGTCCCAGGTCCCAGCACCCCTCCTTCCCACCCTCCTGAGCTTAGCTGATTGCGAGGGTCGAGGCTTGGGACCAGCTGGGCCTGAGGAGCACCCTCCCCAGGGCCTGCAGGCCAGCCAGGGAGTGGAGTTCACAGCTGTCCCAGAGATAAGGTATACCAGACCCCATAAAAACACCTTCCAGCCCCTGTGACCGCGGAGGGCTCTGGAAGAGGCTTCTCCTGCTGCCGAAGATGATGGCCCTGGAGGATACCCACCTCCTGTGTGGGCACAGGACTCTGGTACCACAGAGGCCTTGCTGACCTGTCTCCCGTTCCCAGTCACAGGCAGCACATTCTGTCCACTTACCAGCCCCCAGCCTTTGGCAGGGTGTTGACTTCTCCGAGCCTCAGTTTCTTCATCTGCCAAATGGGGTGCTGACACTGACGGGCAGCTAATCAGCATTGCGTTTTTAAGTTGTTATGTTCTGATTGCTTTCTCTTTTTCCTAACCTCCCTTCCTTTGTCTGTCTCGATGCCTTTGGCAACAGCGGACATGGCCCCGGGGATCTTGGCCACAGCCAAGGGGGAGTTTTAATAAAAGTGAAGGATTTGGCCCAAAGCCCATGGAAGGCTCTCGGGGCCTGGACCTCCTCACTGAAGGCAGGGCCGCTCAGCACTGGACCATCACCAAGCTGCTCTGGGCAGCTCAGCCAGGTGATGACAGGTGTAAACAAACTGCCAGGTCCTCCGGGAGCTGCTGGTGGAGGTGGGTCGTGAGGAGCTGGACCGGCCGTGGCCGTCTATGTCTGTAGATTTGAGGCCCCAGTCTTGCCTCCAGGCAGTTGGTGCCACCATCAGCCGAGAGCGCAGGGCAACAGGGTGGCCCTGGCTGGGACTTCGCAGCCTGTTTCGCCCATGGCTTGAATCCCAGGCCAGGTGCCTGAACACTGGAAGGAGCGGGGGTTGTGACAGCATCTAGTTAATAAGCAAAGGCCTGCTTCTGGCCAAGCCCGCCCTGGCCTGGGGAGCCAGGGGAGCGGGGTGGGGGGGGAGCTGGGGAATCCAGGGGAGCCTGAGGAGTCGGGGAGCCGGGGGAGACTGGGGAGTGGGGGGAGCCAGAGGAAGCCTAGGGAGCAGGGTGAGCCTGGGGGAGCTGGGGAGAACCTGGGGGAGACTGGGGAGTGGGGGGAGCCAGAGGGAGCCTAGGGAGCAGGGGGAGCCTGGGGGAGCTGGGGAGAACCTGGGGGAGACTGGGGAGTGGGGGGAGCCAGAGGGAGCCTAGGGAGCAAGGGGAGCCTGGGGGAGCTGGGGGGATCTGGGGGAGCCTGGGGAGCCTTGGGAGCAGGGGGAGCCTAGGGGATCCAGGGGGAGCCTGGGGTATCCTGGGGAGCCTAGGGAGCAGGGGGAGCCTGGGGAGCTGGGGGCAGCCTGGGGAACCTGGGGGATCTGGGGGAGCCTGGGGGATCCAGGGGAGCCTGGGGAACTGGGGAGAGCCTGGGAAGCTGAGGGCACCCTGGGGAGCTGGGGGGAGCCTAGGGAGCCTGGGGAGCCTGGGGAGCCTGGGGGATCCTGGGGAGCCCGACGGAGCCAGCGGAAGCCAGGGGAACCAGGTCACTCTGAGGACAGCAGACCCACAGCTTCCCTGCCACAGGGCAGGGGGTGCAGGGCTGGAGGCTGGGGACAAAGTGATCACTTACCCCCTCTCCTGCACCAGCCCTGAGGTCTGGGATGGCACCACTTAGGTCCACCCTGCCCTTTGGTGGAGAAGGACAGCACATGAACACCTAGTTCTCGGCCATTCTGGGCTGGATCGAGCCCGACATCTTGAGTTTACCTCTTTTATTTCATGGATTGGGACCTGAGTCCCCAAAGGAAAGGACTTGCTGGGGTACACAGAGGTCACACCTATCCCCAGGGTGCAGACAGGCCCTGGGGAGCCAGGCTGCTGGTCAGCTCAGGCTGTTCCCAGGCCCAGCACGTGGGCCCTGTGGGTGGTGGTCACTGACAGTTGTGTCAGGATGGCTGTGGAAATGGACCTGCAGTAGCTGAGGTGGAGAAGGGAGTGGGGGTCATGGACCCAGCTCCTTACCCCTCGCCAACCACACATTTTCCCGCTCCACGCCGTCTGTGCGGGGCCCTCCCCTGGAAAGCGCTGCCTTCTCTCTTGTCCTTGCTGGCCTTAGGGGCCCAGCACAGGGGTGCCATAGAAGGGGTCCCCTTTTGGAAACCTTTCCCAGCCCTCTACCTCCTGCTCTTGTCAGCCTTGGGCATGGCTGTTCATGCTTCCTCTCCTTTCCTTCAGCTTGGGAACCATTCCGTATAGTTTTTCAGGGTCCTATATTCGTTTCAGCCCTTTATCTGTCATCTCTGGCCTTTCATCTAGTTGCTTCACAAGTGTCTCTTCTAAGTAGCCTTCGACATCTTTAAGGGTGCTATGGACCAAATGTTTGTGTCCCCCCAAACTCATATGCTGCAGCCCTAACTCCCATGGGACTGTGTTTGGAGGTCGGGTCTTTAGGAGGTAATTCAGGTTAAATGAAGTCAAGGGTGGGGCCCTGCTCCCCTAGGATTAGTGTCCTTAGAGAAGAGACACCAGAGAGCTCGCTCACTTTCTCTGTGCGTGTGCACAGAAGGAAGGCCATGCGAGGACATGGCGAGAAGACAGCCGTCTGCGAGCCAGGAAGAGAGGCCTCTCCAGAAACCCTGCCAGCACCTTCATCTACTTCCAGCCTCCAGAACTGTGAGAAAATAAATTTATGTTGTTAGCCCCTCAGTGTTTGGTCTTTTGTTCTGGCGGTCCTGGCTGACTCAGAAAAGGTAAGGAGCTGTCCTTGTTCTCTGTGTCCCCATGCCACCCCGGCCCGCCTGGGTCCTGAGAGTGAAGATGGGTGGCAAGAGCCCAGGCTCTGGGCTTGTTCGGCCCTCTTCCTCCCTCTGACGAGACTGTATCCCGGGCCTCAGTGTGCCCATCTTGCTAAGGGGAGGGTGGCGAGAGGCCTGTAGGTCAGGTTCTCAGAGGTTTTTTCCTGCCCCTTCTTCCTGTCTTGAGGTTGAGCTCATTAAAAGTGCTCAGTGTCAATGCCAGACATTTCCTCCCACCAGTTAAGCAAACAACAAGGGAACCTTTCCTGGAGAAAAGTAGCGGTGATGCGGGCATCACGCTCAGACCCTGCCTCATGCCAGCAGCTGGTCGTTCAGTCTTGAGGACCTCGGTGATAGTCCCGACATCATGGTGCCCGAGGTGGAATCTGAGCCTGGAATGGCTCCAGGGCCAGTGGCTTGGGGGTTAACCACAGCAGAAGGGGGGGGCGGGGGCGGGACCTGGAACTCAGGCTGGGGAGGGGACATGGGCTTTGTTTCTGCAGAGACTGCTGGTGTTTGAGTGAGTGATGTATCGAAAAGTTCTAGGACTGTGCTGCCCAAGTTGGTAGCCTTTAGCCACATGTGGCTGTTTAAACTTAATTAAGATCAAATCAAATAAAAAATTCAGTATTTTAGCCACACTAGCCACATTTCAAAGCGCTCAATAGCCACGTGTGGCTAGTGGCTACCCAACTGGACAATGTGGTGTAGACCATTTCCATCATTCCAGGAAGCAATCCTGGACAGCACGGTTCTGGAAGGTTTGTTTGGGCACAGGGAGGGAGAATGCTTGGCTCATTGTGGCAGTGTCTGTCCTGAGTCAGTGCTGGGTGGAATAGGCTCATACCTGGCCGTGCTCGCCGTCCCTTGCGGACCTCTGCTGGGTGTACCCAGTGGGCTCCTAGACGAAGTGGTTGGGTATGGTATGGTGTGGTGTGGTTGGGCCGGTGCTGGCAGGGCTGGCAGGAATTGGCTCCGCTCTGGGATTTCAGCGCTCCATCCCCCCTTGTGTAAACACATTGTCCCGTTTGCATCCCCAGCAAGCACAGCCCCGGGCCCATGGAACCGTGGTGGACAGGGCAGTGGCTTGACCAAGCTGGAGCCACAATTCTACCACAGCAAGCCGTGTGTTCCTGCTTTGGAGAGTGACAAGGTGCCAGCCCAAAGCACAGGGAGGTACAGGAAATGCCCAGAGTCACTCAGCTTGCAGGCAGTGAGACTGAGAGTTAAGGCTCATGTTCCTTCCTGACTCCCAGCTGAAGGCTCTTCCAGGAGGGTGACAGGGCCAGCCCGACATCCTGGGCAGGGCTGAAGGGGCCAGGCCGGAGGTGCTGTTGCCCAGGCTTGGACTCGGGTGCCAGGGAATTGCAGGAGTCAGGCTGCAGCCCAGGTGGAGCAGTGAGCTGCTGAGACTCCCAGGTGAGTGTCCTGGGCTGGCCGATGGTCGCAGGCCACGTTGTTTTATCTGGTTTACATTTTGCTTACCCTAGTCCTGACCCCACGTCAGAGGCAGCCCAGGAGCTCAGAGGAGTCCTACGGGCCCTTAACCCCAGCCCCCTCAGGGTTCCCCACGAGTGGTCACACGCAGACACCCCTTGCCGTCCAGGAAATTGTCTGCCGCTAAAACCCAAGACAACTTGGGGTTTTTTTGGGGGTCTGGGAAGGGAAAACGAAGCATTATAAGGCCAGACATGTTTTCTTTGGTGCACCCAGTGTGTTTTGAAAAATTACACTAGTGTTTCAACATTGGGAGAGATCACAAAAATCTGAATTTCCATCTTTTCCTGAAAAATTGGAAGATCTTGCAACCCAGGGCCCACATGGTAACAGTTTATCAGAGACGCGTCTTCCCTCTTTCAGCCAGAAGGGAGCCCTCACCACCAGGAAAGCCTCAGTCCCTTCCACTCCCCGCTGTCAACCCCCCACTGAGATCAGGTACCAGGCCCATTTGTCATCACACTGTTACTGGCCTGTTTCTTGGGTACAGAAGAAATATGTCCTTAATATTCTTTCCCAAAAGTGCAAGGAAGAAAAATAGCCTGAAAAGCCTCGTGTTTTTGGTGCAAGTGAAGAACATTCCTGGGAGTTTAATATGCAAAGGATATCTGACTCCTGGTTCCGTCACCTGAGTATCTCAGCTGCCTGCCCCTTGCAGGCCTTTGAGCTGTAACCCCTGTTCTAGACATTGCCAAGCTCTTCCTTGATTGAGGTCCTCCTGCCACGCACCCTCCCACCCGCTGTGTTTCCTGTCCCTGGGACCCTTGCAGAAGCACCAGCATGTCTGTGTCCTACTCCCCATCTTGAGGGGGCTTGGGCAGATCCTGCTGACTTGGTGATGACAGTGACATCTGGGCATACCTCCCCCTGGCACTCCTGACCATCCTTCCAGGCTCCCACCTGAAGGCGCACAGGGGCTGGGGCTGCCTCAGTGCTGGTCTGACATGGTCAAACTCATGGGCTTTAGTTTCTGGGTCGTGCATCCCAGCATCCCTTGGGGTCCCCCCTGTGGGCTGCAATGGATGGAGCCTGAGCCCTGCTCCCCCTACCTGAGAGAAGACGGGATCCAAGCAGGAGCAGAGAGGGGTGTGCAGTGATGGAGCAGCACGATCCTGCGTGAGAGGCAGGAACAGCTTTCCTCCATGCAGCCAAAGGGAGCTGCCTAAAACAGACCTGAGCTGTTGTCGCCCACCCACAAACATTTCAAAGCCTTTTTTTTTTTTAGTGGACCTCAGGTGCACAGAATTTGATTACTCATCATCCTTGGTTCGTGACATGCTTATTGATCCTGCTTTTACTTTACGTTTGTTTACTGTTTGAAGAACAGAACCCCCTACTGCGGCCGTGACATTGGTGGTAACTGCCGTTCACCCATGGTTATCCTTCACTTCACTAATTTTAAGAACGGTTTTGTCCCGTGAATATGTATAACAAGGGTATGTGGCTGTGTGTCGTTTTCTGGGGCTGGCTTTCTTCCACTCAGTGTTGTATTACAAAGTATAGAACATATTTGACGTTTCTTCCATGTCTGTAGGCAACTCAGCCACACCCCTGGACAATATTTCTCTTCCTTGAGTTAGGGGCTCTCTCCTTCAGGGGTCTCTTGTGTGTGGTACTTCTCTTGCCTGGATCTCATTCTCCAGGCCTCAGCTTACACATCCTTCCCCCAGCCCATCCTGTGTACCACACATCCCTCCCCGAGCCCCTCCTGGGCACCCCACATCCCTCCCTGAGCCAGCCCAGGCACCCCACATCCCTCCCCGAGCCAGCCCTGGGCACTCCATATCCCTCCCTGAGCCCATCCTCGGCACCCCACATCCCTTCCTGAGCCAGCACCCCACATCCCTCCCTGAGCCTGTCCTGGGCACACCACATCCCTCCCCAAGCCCGTCCTGGGCACCCCACATCCCTCCCTGAACCTGTCCTCGGCGCCCCACATCCCTCCCTGGGCCCATCCCAGGCACCCGACATCCCTCCCCAAGCCCATCCTGGGCACCCCACATCCCTCCCTGGGCCCATCCTGGGTACCCCACATCCCTCCCCAGCCTGCCTGGGCATCCCATCTAAAGGATGCCCATGCTGCTCCCTATCTAAACCGTTCCTTGATTTAGCCCTTACCTCAGTCAAACTTTGATAATGCTTTGTGTGCTTGTTCTTGGGTCCCTTCCCCATCTCAGCCTCTGCATAGGGTGTTCAAACACCAGCCGCAGAACCCACCCACTGGAGAGGGCAGGGCTCGTGTGTAGGCTTGATGGGCCCAGGTGTGCAAAGGAGTTCTGTGGGGCGAGCTTGAGTTTCTTTTGTGAAATTATGGGAATTTGGGGCATACGAAGCCAGTCGGATTTTTTTTAATGAGGATGTTCATAGCACCTTTATTCATAATAGCCAAAAACTGGAAACAACCAAATGTCATCAGCAAGACAAAGGATAAATAAAAATATATTCTTTTTTTTAATGCTTTTTGGTGAGGAAGATTGTCCCTGATTGTCCCTGAGCTAACATTTACTGCCAATCTTCCTCTTTTTTTCCCTCCTCAAAGCCCCAGTGCATATACAGTTAGTATATCCTAGTTGTAAGTCCTTGTAGTTCTTCTTTGTGGGATGCTACTACAGCATGTCTTGATGAGCGGTGCATAGGTCCACATCCAGGATCTGAACTGGTAAACGCCAGGCCACCGAAGCGGAGCGCGCGACCTTAACCACTTGGCCACGGGGCTGACCCCTAAAAATATGTTCTACTACATTATCAATATATATAAGCGTAATACATAGTCAGCAATAAAGACAACTACAAACTACATAAAATAAGATGGATTAATCTCAAAAACAATACACTGAACAAAAGAAGCCCGACGCAAAGCAGCACACGCTGTGTGACTTCATGGCTCTGGCACATGAGGCGGGCTGGATCTGTGCTGCTGGAAGCTGCAGCAGGGGTGGCTCTCGATGGTCAGAGGGACCGACAGGAAAGGGACAGGGGAGGCTTTCTGCCATGATGGGAATGCTCAGTATTTTGATCGGGGTGGCAGTTAAATGGGGCGGTGGTTAAATTTGTCAAAATTCATCTAACTGTACACCTAAAATCTGTGTGTTTTGTTACAGTAAATTATGTCACAGTTAAAAAAAGTTTTGGTTATAAAAAAAAAACCTTGTCTATAGGAAATTACGATCTAAGCCCAGATTGATCTTAGTAAAAGCATTTCTCACCTAAAACCACGAGTGCCATTCTGGAGCAGCTGCTCAGTACTGGCCCGGGGAGGCGGCTGTCGCCACAGGATGTTTCTCCTCCTCCATCTTCACATCACCTCCTCACCACCATTCTGGAGCAGCTGCTCAGTACTGGCCCGGGGAGGCGGCTGTCGCCACAGGATGTCTCTCCTCCTCCATCTTCACATCACCTCCTCACCGCCTCTGCCCCCTCAAACCCTTGTTCTGTGGACCCTTGAGGCCCACCCTGGGGCGTGAGCCACATGGTCACCTCCAAGCAGACCACCCCACCTGTCTGCTCGATTGTGGCACAGAGAAGACCCAAGGAGGAGGAAGAAAGGCAAGAACTTGTACCTTCCCCTCCACTGCCCAGCCCCTGGGTCTTTTCTCCCCTGATAGTGAAGTGGCAGCCGCGTGGGGTGTGCACGATCATACATGTGTGGCTCGGTGAGTTCCCATGACTGCCCACACCTGGGAACCAGCGCCCAGGCAAGACTCGGAAGAAGAGGTTCCCGGGATTCCAGAAGTCTCCCCACTCCCACCTTCCAGTCACTACTCCCCTCTCCTGCTCGCTCTCCCGACTTCTGTTCCCTCCATGTTATTCTGTCTACTTTTGAAGCATTTCTGGTGCTCAAACTGGAACAGTCCCAGGCAGACCAAGATGGTTGGTCTCCCTAGCCATTTCCCTGCTCCTGTTGTGGTGAAGGGGCGTTGCTTGTGCCCAGGTCATCACGCCACCCTTGGTGCCAACAGCCTCCTTGGGAAGGACTTAGGAAGCAGCTGGCTGCAAGAGGTCTAGCAGGCATTCTTGGTGTTGCCTTCCTCCTTGCCGCAGCCAGGGGGTGGTCACCTCCATTGTGTAACATGGTGCTGAGGGCCCCAGGCTTGGTCTCATGGTCACAGAAGTGGAGTAAATGTGGACAGCAGTGAGGGGCATCTCCCTCTATCTCAGAGGCCCCAGAACTGCCGTCCCCACAGTGGCCTTGGGTCTGCAGACATGAAGACAGCAGAGCAGGCCAGGGGCAGCCCCAGGAGGGGCAAGCAGAGGCTCCTTAAGTGAACACTGCCCTGCAGGTAGGCGCTCACCCAGGGTGGGCCGCCAGGAGGTGGCAGCAGATTTACCATGCTGAAGCCCCTGCTTAGGCAGCTTGCCAGTGGCCTCTCCTGGCCAAGAAGGCCCCAGGCATCTGGCGAGGCAGGCTGCCCACCCTGCCTCTGGTTTTCCAACTTTAGCTGTGGGCCCACTGAGTACTTTTGAGAGCTCACCAGGTGAGTTCAATATGCAGCCGAGGTTGAGAACCGGCTTTAAGCAGTAAAGAGCTGGGATTTATGCCCAGTTTCTGCCTGTAAGCTGTTCCCACTGTGGGAAGAGGTGATGGTCCTACTGGGCTACTTCCCTGTCATTTTCCCAGCTGGACTGAACATCCATGGGCAGAATTAAGGCTAGACAGTGTCCGTTAAAAGGAGGGCATGTAGACAGAGCTTTCTAGAAATTAGCTACCCCAGAATGGAAAGAATTGCCTCAAAAAGGAGTGAGCTCCCTCTCCATGGGAGTATGCAAACAGCGGCTGGGGCACCATCTGTCTAGGATTCCATACTGAAGGAGGCAGCACACAGGGGCCTTTGCAGCTTGCTTCCAGCCTCCCTGTACCCCGCCTCCCAGTCTGGGTGATTCCAGGAAAATGCCCCCTTTGTGGTTTCAATGGTAAACCTGTGGTAAACTGTTCCACAAATAAACAAACCCTTGCAGTTCTCTTCCCTCTGCTGGTTTATCTGGTTCATAAATCTGAAATTTCGCAGTGGGTTTGCCAGACAAGTCTACCTGGAAATGACCCCCCTCCCCCTTCTGGTTTAAAGTCCATTGCCAGAACAGGGCTCTGACTGGCCGGGGCTCATCCCCTGGATGACTGAGGAGAGGCCCATGTGAGGGCCTCGCTCCGCTGGGTTAGGAATCTGAGAGTAAACAGATCGAGTTTCCAGTGTCAGCGGGCCCTCCATAACAGGCGGCCGGCCGCAGCAATTGAAAATGAGAATGTTCTCTGAGATGACTCAGCCTCTCGGCCCCAGGGTAGGGGCAGTCCCAGGCCTTGGCTCTGCCCTGGTGGTTGGCTGTTGGCCAAGCCCAGGGGGAACAGCAGTGGGTTTTTAGAGCAATTAGATTTCATCCCATCAGGATGAGGGCACATGTTGCAGTCTTGGTTATCTGACAGGTTGCTGTCCTCAGCTTCCTCATCTGTGAAATGGTGATCAACAGTTCCTCTCCCAGAGGGTGGATGTGAGAAATGAATCCAAGACAGTTCCGGCCAGTGTAGGCAGAGAAGTGCAGGTCTGAAGCTTGGGAGAGAAAGTCAGGGCCCCAGTGGCTGGAACCCGGGGAGTGAGAGAATTGAGGGGAGTGTGTAATGTGAGACCCCCTTGAGAGCCATCTATATTGGGGATGAGAAGTCACTACAGGAAACAAAAGAAGAGTGTTGATATCAGAAGATGGAGGAGGCCATGTGGTAGATTCCAGCGTCCAGGGGAAGGCATTGGCCAGCATGTGAAATCCAGCCAATAGGTCAAGGACAGAAGGGCGTGAAGGAAGAGGCTGTCATCCAGCGTGGTTGGTGGAGGTCATTGGTGAGCTGAGCAGGCTCCAGTGGAGGGTGGAGGCAAGGCAGTGTCTGGAGGGCTGGTGGTGACAGGCTGGAGGCCTGTTTGGTGGTGGAGGGGAGGGAAGGGGGTGATGGCCTGAGGAGAGGAGAGGAGGGAGATGTTTTTTTTAGGATGGAGGAAACTTGAACCTGTTTGTCACTAAGATGGGGAAGCCAAGTATGAGCCAGGCTCCTGAGAGCTGGGAGCGAGGCGCCTGTGGGAATGCAGAAAGAGAAACAAGGCTGCCTCATCTGTATTGTTTTTCTGAGGCCAGAGAGAAAGGATAAGATAGATGAAAACACTGAGACATTGAGAGAGGGCCCTCACTGGTTGGCCTAAATCTTAGGAAACTGGAGGTGTAGGTCAGGGTGCAGAGCGTGCCGTATGTCGGGGAGGCGGGGGAGGGGAGGGTTCAGCTGACCCAGGGTGGGGAGGCTGGGCAGGAGCCAGGCCCTGGGGGGATCTCCCAGCTGGAGGTCATTGCCGAGGAGGATGGTACTGGATAGGGGTCATCTAAGGATGGGGTCAGCCAAGGGGGTCGCCCAGGACACCCTGCCCCAGAGCCAACAGCAGACAGGGCAGAATTGGAGTGGCCGCATAGATAAGAGAGGCACCCAGTTGACCCAGGAGCCGGGGCACTCAGAGTTGCCAGGCAACAGGACAACAGCTCCAGGCCATCCCCCAGCTTGGCTCCAAAGTCCTGTAATAGTGAGCTCTCTAGCCACTGCTGATTCCCAATTAATAGTGTCAGGGACTGGGAGGCGGGGGTAAGGACAATGATTGCTTTAGGGTCGAGGACTTTGATTATTGTTTCCAGTGCGCTGACAAACAGCTGTTTGCATCCTTGGGAGAGTAGGAGGTTGTGTGTCTGGGTGTCTTCACTGCAGTCTGAGGACCAGGGCAAGTCAAATAAGCTTCCACTCATGTCAGGAGAAAACCAGGGCCGTGATCCACACTGAGAGGAAGGAAAGCGACTGATGCTGTTTGGGCGCCTGCATGTGCCTGGTGCTCTGACCTGGAGAGGGATGCAACCTCTTACCCTGGCCCCGTGGCCAGTGGGGTCATGCCCCACTAGGAGTAGGAAGGCAGGCCCAGGGACTTGTAAATGTCTCAGGCCATGGGGCTGAAGCCATAGCCCAGGCCCCTGAGCAGACCATGCTCTTTCCAGAGCATTCACCCATTACCTGCATTGCCCTCAGAGGGCTGAATAAGCGGCTGGACTGTGGGGACAAGTTGGGGAGTGAAGAGACATCTATGGAGTCGAGGTGAGCCCCAAATCCCTGACCCGCAAGGCTGATTGAATGACCTGGAGGAGAGGAAGTCGCATCCCTGGGACCAGACCTGCGCATTCATCCTGGGACTCTTGCCTGATTCTGGCGCCTGGACCCCTTCTGGCCGGCTCCTCTTGGGGGCTCTTTAGCTGCGTTTCCTTGCCCCCTTTTGTGGCCTGGTGGCCTGCCCTGGCTCCATTCTGTGGCTGGGTACTCCACACCCTTCTGCCAACCCCTAGGCCCGTTCTCCTGCTGCCTGGACTGCCTCCTGATGCAGGTTCCCCTTCAGGACAAGCCTGCAGTCCCAGTGGGCCTCAGCTCAGGTTCATTAGACTCGCCCGTCATCTGTCCCTGCATGG
Organism: Equus asinus; assembly: GCF_041296235.1. Lineage (NCBI taxonomy): Eukaryota > Metazoa > Chordata > Mammalia > Perissodactyla > Equidae > Equus > Equus asinus. The sequence continues at coordinate 18,618,688 of NC_091803.1, read as the reverse complement.
CTGCCTTTATTCAGTTATGTAGTGATTTCATGTTGATAATGTAATCAGCACGTGCAGAGCCAGAGCAGTAGACTCCAGACAATACCCTCCATCTGAGCAGTGGCACAGTCTCATGCCTCATTTCTATTATACGTAAATGTGATGGAGTTAGATTGCAACTGCACGTAGTCTTGAAAGTGTATTTTTTTTGTACCTGCTTTTAACTCTGTAAAAAGAGTACCGTGCTGTACCTACTATCTGGGGGCCTATTTTTCCATCTACTGTGACACTGCTGAGACTCATTCATAGCTTTGCAGGTCACTGTGGATCCTTCCTTTGGACTGCTGGGTGGCATTCTCTCAGTATTCCCTCCTCTCCCGGTGATGGGCATCGGGGCTGCAGTCAGGTTTTTATTACTGAGAACAAGCTGTTATGAATTCTCCTGTCCAAGTCTCCTGTTCCACATGTGCGAGGGCGGAGAGCTCCCAGGGGAAGAGCTGAGTCACAGGGACTGTCTGCAGGCCACACCTGCCCCACTGTGGAGACTGCATGGCACGCAGGACCTGAGGCAGTAAGTGCCTTAACCTGACTGGGCTTCAGTTTTCCCATCTGTGAAATGGGAATAATTCATTACGTGACTGCCCATTCATTCGGTTACCACTGATTATGCACAGACCCCGTGTGGAGCCCTGTGGGAGCCCTGTGGGAGGCATGGGGAGCCTGGATGAGAAATACTTGGCCCGTCTCCCAGGAGCAGATGCCTCGCTACAAAGACGGACCTGGAAGTGAATGATCTCCGTGTGGCAGTGGACATTCTCATCACCGGGGAGGTGATGGCTGGTGGATGTGGGAGTGCCTTGGGACAGGACGGCCTATGTGGGAGAGCTGGGCTGGGCTCGCCCACCCCTGCACGAGACTAACTGTATTCCTGGTAAGGGTAGGGTTGGGGGCCACCAGGAACGGGGAGAGCCACAATCAGGCAGAAGTCACTTAACACTGGAGAAGCGCAGAGCATACGAGCAGAAGTGCTGTCTGCAAGGCCCAAGCACTCCGCTGGTGGGAATGCTGTGGGGACGGCCAGCTCCTCACCTCCCTGCATCCAGTGAGCATACACACGTTCAGGCGGGGTCCCGAGCATTTCCACGTGTGCTCTGAGCCTCCTCAAAGCCTGAACTACCCGGCAAGGGAGGTGTTTCCAATCCTCATTCACAGATGAGGAACCTGGGGCCACGTGAGGACCAGTAAGCTGTTCCTGCCTCATCTCGGGTGGGTGGTAAAGCCAAGATCCACGCTTGGGCCTTTTCCGTCTCAGTCACCCCAGGGAGAAAGGGACCCACCAGGCAGCGCCTCCCGTGTGCTCTGCCCTTGGGTACATGTTCACAAAGCAAGAGGCTGGTCTTCCCCAGGCTGTGTTTCCTGCCCTGTGTGAGCCTTCTGCCCTGCCCAGCCGTCCCAGGCCACTGGGACGGGCATAAGAAAGAACCATCCGCAGCTCTCCGTGGTTTCTGCTTTGGCCCTTGGCGAGGGGCCGGGGCAGCCCCATAGCCCCAGGTCCTCTCCTTGCCCAGGTCTCTGTGGAGGAGAGGACTGGAGCCTGACTGCTTCCGTCGATCGCGGCCAGATTCAGAGGGGAGTAACTTGTGTGGATCCAGGTCCCCGCCTCTACCTGCTTGCCTCCCTCCAGAAAGCTGGTGGGGGCGACGGTGGTTCCCTGCCTCCACCTCATGTTTCTCACTGACCTGACCTCCCCTCCCCGAAGTTGTCGAATATTATTTTCTGGCTGTGAATGGGCCCACGCCCACCGCCAGCAGCCTGGTCCAGGGCTCCGTCAGCCGTCACCAACCTCCTTGAAGCAGAGGAACAGCCCCCTCACTGGTCTGGCAGCCCTGCGCCGTGCTCACAACGGCCACGAGGGGCACCATCCCTCCCCCTTGCCTCTCACGTCGTTGGTTGCCTTCGTCCCCCTCCCCACCCCTCAGCCCCTGCGGCCTGTCTCTCCGGCTTGTCCCCTCCCTCTGGCCTCCCTGGGGCAGCTGCACGCCTGCTCTTCCACCCCCTCCAGATGCTGTGGGGACCTTCCCTTCCCTGCTCAATTTCTTTTTTTATTGTGCCAGATATACATAACAAAATTTACCGTCTTAACTATTTTTTTAAATAGATCTTTTTTGTTTTTTGAGGAAGATTAGCCCTGAGCTAACTGCTGCCAAGCCTCTCTCTCGCTCTCTCTCTCTCTTTTTTTTTTTTTTGCTGAGGAAGACTGGCCCTGAGCTAACATCCGTGCCCATCTTCCTCCACTTTATATGTGGGATGCCCACCACAGCATGGCGTGCCAAGTGGTGTCATGTCTGCATCCGGCATCCAAACCAGCAAACCCCAGGGCCACTGAAGCGGAACATGTGCACTTAACCTCTGTGCCACCGGCTGGCCCTTAACCATTTTTAAGTGCACAGTTCTGTGGTGTTAAGTACATTCACGTTGTGCAGCTGTCACCACCATCCATCTCCAGAACTTCGTCATCTCAAACTGAAACTCTGCACCCATCGAACAAGTGCTCCCCATTTCTTCCTGGGAACCACTCCCTGCTCTGTTTTAAATTGCAAACCCTGATTCTGCCAGCCCTTGCCCCTTCCCCAATTTTTTTTTTCTTAAAGATTTTATTTTTCCTTTTTCTGCCAAAGCTCTCTGGTACATAGTTGTGTACTTTTAGTTGTGGGTCCTTCTAGTTGTGGCATGTGAGATGTCGCCTCAGTGTGGCTTGATGAGCAGTGCCATGTCCGCCTCCAGGATTCGAACTGGCAAAACTCTGGGCCGCGGAAGCAGAGCACGGGAACTCAACACTCGGCCACGGGGCTGGCCCCTCCCCACTTTTTTATTTTCTGCAACACATACCACCATCTGACACACTATCTATTTATTCCCCCCACGCAAACTCTAATTGTCCAACTATTTAAGGTGTGTCCTCAGCACCTGAAACTGTGCTTGACACATCAAGACACTTAGTAATTTGTTTGTTGAATGACTGAGTGATCTAGCCACTGCTTTAGGCTGTTGCCTGCATCTTGGGGGCTTTATCTAAACCCTACTGATTCCTTCTGTCTCACTCACCCCCTTTTCGCAGTCCTGCCTGGATATCACTGTAGAATTTTCTAACGCTGTTACCCGCACTGTCTGATTCTCCTGGACGCCCATGACATGAGCAGGTTTTTTTGTCTTAACAGTAAAGGAAACTCCTCTTCAGGCCTGCCCTTCACATCACAGAACTGACACAGGGCTTTTTTTCTAACTAAAACTTGAAACGGCAGCCTTTGTCATTGAAGACCATAGAAATGAAATGTGAATAACGCGAGACAGCTGGAGAAGACCCCGGAGGAATGGATGAAGGTGCTGCGGCTGGTGCAGAGAGCGGAGCCTGACAGCCCATCTGCCTGGTCCTCCTTTGGGAAGACGAGCCCCCTGAAGGCGTGGGGCGGCCCGCGAGCCCCGAGGCACGGCTGTGGCTCACCCGTGCTGTGCCAGGCTCTGTGCTCCCTGCAGAAAGCACGGGCCGGGCAGGGTGGTGGTCCCCAGAAGCGGGCCCCCCTCCTCCCAGACTGCATGGGCTGCACTTTGGGAAACGCCCCTGGCTCTCCAGGTAGGTGCCGAAATTCAGAAGGGGCTGGCGGACCTTGAACCCCTGCTTGAAGGAAGGAATGGGGATGGTTGTAAACAGTGCCTGGAACCTGCTGAATGCCTGTCTCAGTCCTGTTGGAGGGGTCCGTCCCATGTGTCCAGTGTGAGCTCACATTAGAGTCTGGCTGGCCAGGCTCTAATTGCAAAGGCCTGGACTTCGTCTGTGGCGCACAGTCGGGGACCTCCATGGGGTCTGGCTGACACAGGGCATTGTGACCCTGCAGGAGGCAGGGTCTGGCCCACAAAGCTGGCTTCTGCTTCCCAGAGCCCCGGGTCCTCTGCGTGCACATACAGGCAGCCTTTGCTGAGCCTGCCTGCACAAGGGGGTCTCTGTGGTGTCCAGGATGCTGACGGGATGCAAGCTCACCCACTGGCGGTGTGGCAGGCCGCCTCCCTGGCTCCCCAGACCTGGACGATCCCTGTGCTCACACAGGCCGGATGTCTGAAGGTTCCTGAGGTCTCAGCAGCACGGCGTGTGAGGGAGCCACGACCAGGTGGGCTCAGGCCCAGGGCTGCAGGTTTGGCTCCAACACAGATTCACTGGGAATTTCAGGCTGAGCCGGTGTCTTCCATCATGAGCCATCATCCCTCCACTGGCTGCCCGGTGGGAGCCAGGCTCCCAGGAAGGTGAAGGGAGACTTTTCAGCCAAAGCTTGTTGCTTGGGGTCAGTGTGTAGGAACCACGTGTTTCAAACAATCAGAGAGTCAGTGCTGCCCAAACCTCGGAGGTGGCGGAATCCATCCTCCCATCGTGGCAGTGTCACCCCTGCAGCCTGCCCACCTGGTGCTCGGCCCCGTGGAGAACGGATAAGTCACTGCTTCCTGCCAGCCTGCCAGTGTGAGTGCAGCTGGCTTTAGGGCTTTTCTTTACTGGGAACACAGCTGGCCTCCCCATGGCCTCCCCTTCAGCTGCATCTGCCCTCCAAAAAGAATAAATAGCCACTATACTGACTGTTCACACTGGGGATTCACTCACTTGTTCTTTAACAGAAACCCTATGAAGTAGACACTACTATTATCCCCATTATACACATGAGGAAACTTAGGCACAGAGAGGTTAAGTAACTTGCCTAAGCTCACAGAGCTGTAAGCAGCAGCCTTGCTTCCACTCCATGGTCCACAACAGCCCTTTGGAGATTTAAGGGTGGTGGCTGGAATCTTCCTCCTGGCCAAAAGGGACACAGTCCAGAGTCCCTTTAGGGATCCTCGCATGCTCCTTACTGACTCTGAGGCTCTGAGCAGACACGGGCTTCCTGGCGTGCCTGCCCTCATCCAGTCCCCTGCTCTGTTCACAGTGCCAGGGATTCGTGGGTGCTCCTGTCAGGAGCTGGCATGATTCTTGGGGGGGGGGGGGGGTCCTGAACCACAGTGAGCCAGCCTCTCCCCAGAGCTGCTGTTCCCCAGGTTCCCTCCTTCCTTGCCCAGGGCTCTGGAGGTCTGTGTTCCATCTACCTGACTGCTCCTGCAGGAGCAACCATCACACACAGTTGCTTGGGTTGTGCACTGCCCAACTTTCAGGTCGCTTGTGGCATAGACTGTGAGATGGATGAGCCCATCTGCCTGAGCAGCACATCTGTCTTGGATTCTGATTTTAGCTGGTTGGAGTTTTCCCTGCTCTTGAGAGGTGTTTTCTAGACTGACTTGATGGTTCCGGCTTCTTCTCCCCACGCCTCATTTTGCTGGCCAGGACCCTTGAGGTGCATGCTGCTGGAGGCCGTGCCCTGGCCTCGCTGGGGCTGGATGGGAGCCAGTCCATTTGGAGCCTGTCCCTCACTGTGCAGAGGAAGGAAGCTGCCCGGGGCTCACCACCCCAGGGGCCACTCTGGGACCAGAACCCAGGTCTCTTGACTCCGGGACTACAGTCATCTTCCCATGACCTGGGTGCTGACTCCGCTTGTTGTTTCACCTGTCCTTAGAACCACAGGGCCTCTCGAGGGCGAGCCCTTCTCCCCCCAGGGGGCCTACACCACTTAGCAGTGGGCTGGGCAATGGCTGGGTTTGGTCCTCTCTCGGGCTTCTTGTAGCCAAAGTACAGAGAGGCCCAAATCGCGGGTCCCAGCATCCTGCCACGACTCGTTAGAGAACGTGGTTTGGGACTGGGAGCTTTAGTGTCGCCCAGAGAAAGTGTAAGTCAAGGCAGTGCCACACGGGGGCAGGCAGGGTTTCTTCTGATCAGAGCTTCTCTGGCTTCAGAGGTAGGTTGTGGGCAGTTTACCCCTTTGCTCAGCAGACAATGAGTGTTGACTCTATGCTCAGCCGGTGTTGGGTACTAGTTGAGTATACAGAGAACCCATGGTACTTGCTTCTGAGAGCTTATGGTCCACTGGGGGATGCAGACCCTTAAAGTATGCTTTGTAATAGATTGTGGAAAGCACTCAGGACCCTCACATTGCAGTTGCACAGGTTGTGCACTTCCAGATCTAAGGGCATACTTAGATAATGAACTCTTCCTGCTAGAGTTGTGATGCACCACAAGCCCAGCCACCCACAGTGGCCTAAAAGTCCTCTTGTAGACATAGTGTGAGGCAGTGGGCTGTCAAGGGAAGACCACCTCTACGGTGGGAGGTGAGGAAGAGAAGGTAGCTGGTGCTGATCAGAAAAGATTTTACTCCAAGAGAAAATGCTTAAGCTAGGTCTTCAGGGATGAGCAGCAAGTCTCCAGCCAAAGAAGAGGGAAGGGTGTACTTGGCAGTGGAAAGAACATTTGTCACCCTTTGGTGGCATGAGGCTCGGAAGGCAGGCCTAGAGTAGGGGAGCGAGACAAGGTGGGAGGCCGGGACATCTTCTAAGAAAGCGTTCCTGTGGAAGGAGTGGTGGAGGGAGGAAAGACATGTCAGTGACTCAGGAGGTAAGATGAAGTGGGGCTCTGGAGACTGTACCACATCCGGGGGTGATGGAGGGCAGGAAGAGTCTGGGGCTGACTTCCGAGGTCGGTGACCAGAGCCCTAGCTGACTTGCCCTCCTGGAGCCCTGCCCACGCCAAGGTGCGCCTTCCAAGATGGATGTCCAGCAGCTGGCAGAGCCTCAGGCACTCGACCCTGAGAGACGGGTCACGTCAACGGCATATTTATACCCCGTTTACACAGAGGCCGATGCTGCCTTCTGCTGGTGTTCATGTCCTCTAGGATCATTTATACGATCTATTTCTGGAGTGTCCCTCACAGCCCAGAGGGCATAGGGGCCAGCGCCACCTCTGTTTGCTTTCACAGGGCTCTCTCGGACGGCTGGGTGGCCACCCCCAGCCTCCCCGTGAGTACCTGCCTGCTCATGGAAATCTGGAGACTGGGGGTGCTTCCGAGGCTCTCTGAGTGCCTGGGGGTCCCTAAGAAGGAGCTAGGCCAGACCTGTGATTGCCGCTTCCTAAGGTGATAATTTGCCGTTGTCCCCAAGCAAGTACAGATTTCGTTTGTCCGGGCAATAGCTGCAAATTGGATATGAGACAGGTGGCGACAGAGATGTAATTTGAAAGCCAAAGAGCTGGAGGGAGATTGAAGAGCGTGCTGTTGGTTGGACAGAGCGTCAGAGGGCAGGAGAATACCACCTTTGTTTACGACCCTAGCACACCAGTTTTCTTTAAAGTCGGGTTTCTTGAGGCGTAATTTACATACAGTAAAAGGCAGGCTTTTTAGCACAAGTTCTTTGAGTTTTGACAAATGTATATGATCTTGAGCCACCACTACCATCAAGATACCAAACCCTTCCATCACCCTAGAAAGTTCCCCGGTGTCCCTCTGAAGTCAACCCCCAACCCCTGGCAAGCGCGAGTCTCTTCTCTGCACTACAGTTCTGCCTCTCCCGGGAGGTCGTATAAATGGAATCATAGAGGATGTAACCTTTTGACTCCGGCTGCTTTAACTTAGCAAACTGTGTTTGAGATTTGTCCACACGGTTGCACAAAGCGGTAGTTCGTTCCTTCTGACTGCCGAGCGGGATTCCATGGTGTGGGTGTGCTGCGGTTTATCCGCTTGCCACTTCAGGGGAGGCCATCTGGGGGTTTCCGTTTGGGGTGATTATAAATAAAGGCTGTAAACATTGGCACACAGGTCTTGGTGTGATTGTGTTTCCATTTCTCTTGAGTAAAGACCTGGGATTGCTGAGTCGTGTGGTCACTGTAGGTTTAACTTTATAAGAAACTGCCAAACTCTTTTCCAAATGGCTGTACCATTTTGCATTCCCTCCGGCTCCAGTTGCTCTCATTCCTTGTGGAAAACTTAAAGAATGATGTAAGAGGGTTCTGCGGAGGTTCTGTCGCCAGGGCTTCAGGCTCGCAGGGTGGCTGACAGGAGAGGAGAGCCCGCAGGGCAGAGATCAAGGACATTCTGGCCGCCCCAGCTCTGCAACGCTGCACCCACTCCAAGATCCTGTGCGGTTTAGTCTTTGTGGAGGTGATATTTGGCCCCTGCTAGGGTTGCTCACTGAGCCTCTTCTCTTCTGGCTTCCCGTGATGGACGGCTTTACGTACTGTGCACAGAGCCTGTGCTGGGCCTTGTGCTTGGGAGCTGCAACGCCAGATACATGAGCACGAGGAGGCTTCTGCGCGCCCCTGGTCGTGTGCGCTGTCTCTCCCTGTGGCTGCACGGGGCGTTCTGGGGCCGCTCTAGCTGGATGGGGAACCGGGAGACAGGCACAGGGTACGGGAAGCCTCGAAGCCAGCTCTAGGGCGGCCTGGACCTGGAACCCTGTGTGTCTACCAGGCACCAAGAGCGTGCGTGCCTAAGGCCGAGACCTGTAGGGGAGAGCCACAGAGGGACAGCGATCGCCAGCCCCTGGCCGTGGGAAACTGATGGTCTCACACACACTCTGGGCTAAGCAGTTTACCAACGGTAACATGTGGTACTTCAGGGACCTGTGCCCCCCAGATGACGGTGAGGGCCACACCCCTCCCTGGTGCAAGGAAGAAAAGTCCCCTAAAATCTGGGCTGTCAGTTGGGTGATGTGAATTAGGCTATAAATGACAATGGGAACTCTCGAGTTCGTGAAGGCGGGGCCGGGACGGTGGTGGAGGCAGCGATGGAGGTGTAGAGGTTGGCATGTGGGGGCCCACGGAAAAGGCAGTTCACCTGCATGGTACCTGCAAAGCCACCCTTCTGCCACTTCCGCCTCCTGAGAAAAAATGAGTTCTAAGACCCTCAGGCCTGTATGGGCCCCTAGAGGCTGGCTGGCTCAGGGGTCCCCAAAGATTGGGGGGTATCGAGGAGACTCTCTGAGACCTTGTGAGTCAGAACTGAGGGTATGTGGAGGGAGAGACAAGCAGCTTACCCAAGGTTACCCAGAAGCCTGCAGGCAGAGCTCTGGGTAAACTGAGTCTTCTCCCACTGGATTCCGGTGGGCAGCTGCCATAGGGTCCTACTGGGACTAATGTGGGGCTAACACAATATCCTGTGTCTGTCTGTCTGTCTGTCCATCTAACCAGGTGCAAGTTCTTCAGCCTTACTGAGACGCCAGAGGACTACACCATCATTGTGGATGAGGAGGGCTTCCTGGGTAAGTGCCCCTCCCACCAGGGCTGCTTGGCTGGACTGGCCTGCGGTCAGTGCTGGTTGCCCGCCTCCTTATTTCTGCCCGCATCCGATGGTGCGTTAGAAAGTCGGCAGCGTCTGTTTCCTTCCCTCCCATGTCCTGGCTGATCCCCCTTTCAGCTTGGAAGCTGCCCCGGGAAGGGCCCTCGGGCTACAAGGGTCAGTAAGACCCGGTGCCTCCTCAGCTGGAACTCAGGTGGCCAAGAGGAAAGGGACATGTTGGCTGAGCCTCCCGGGAGCGTCCTCAGTCCTTTGGAGCAGGCCGCTGTTACCTCCCTGTCATGATTTTCCTTTACCTGTTCTCCAGTTTTTTAAGTTGAGGTGTAATTCACCCACCATCACATTCACCGTTCAAAGTGCACAGCAGTTCAGTGGTTTTGATATCCGCAAGGTTGTGCAGCCATCACCACTCTCTGATTCCATAACATTTTCATCACCCCGAAAAGAAACCCTGTTGCCCGTTAGCAGTCACTGCCCACCCCTCTCCCACCTCCTGTTAGTTTTATTATTAAAGTAGCTTATGTCTGTCCTGGGTCTGATCAATGCACGCTCTGCGTTGAGGTGGTGCTGGTGTTTGCACTGTGTCAGTGAGGAGCTGAGAACCCAGAGGGGTCACGTGCCCAGGTCACGAGCAGTGTGGCTGCTCTCCCCCCAAAGCCGATGCCCACTCTGAACCCCTAAGTTCCATTCTTCAAAACCTGCAGAGAATGTGACAAATTCCACATTCATGGAAACCCTAGTCCCACCCCAAAGACAACTACCCATAACTTGTTAGTGTTTTTCTTTCTGACTTTTTTCTGTGCACAGTTGTCTCTTTATAATTTACTTATGATCATATTATGTATAGAAATGTTTTTACTTGACATTACAATTAAAACGTCCTGTGGTACCCTGGCCTTTCACGGGCCTGCTTCCCTGCCCTGGCCTTACGGTTAGGATTGAAATTGTCTTAGTTCTTCTTCAGTGATAAATTTATAAACTCCTCAAATATGTAGCATTTATTCTTATTCAGGTTGATTCCTAAGATGAGGTCTGAGAAATGGCGTTACAGGGTCGGAAGTTGACTGTTGTGTGGTTCTTGATTCGAGTTTCTGGTGCAGCCGTATTGATGCTCTCTACTGGGGAGAAAGCGGAGGGAGCGGCTTCCCCTGCCACGCTCTGTCATCCTTACAGCACGTGCTCTAGGGCATCCGCTTCTCCCTACCTCCCATCTCAAGGGGCAAAGGATCCCTCCCTGCCTCTGAGGGAGCAGGGGCGTGGCTGGAGCAGGGATGGGGCAGGCCCCGTGGGAGGTCCTGCACTATCTCATTCATTCATTCAGCAGATATGTTTTGAGCGCAAGAGCTACAGGCAGGAACTTGTGCCTTAACCACTAAGCACAGTCCCATGAAGACTAGATGCCTGGCCACCCAAACACATTTCCATCTTCTGATGGGCACTCATGCCTTTACCCAGAACTGATGAGAATCATGGCCCCTCATGCAGAGAAGGAACACCCCAGAGTATGTATCCTCTGGAAATAGGTATGCTCTCTACCCCGCCTCCCAAGATGAGAAGCCGCAAATGAGAGACCAGCGTGAGCAGGGAGAGAGGGAGGCTGTGGGACCTGGGGAGCCGGTTTTGCAGGCCCTAGAAGGCCCTGTTTGCAGGAATTGTCAGTAACCAGGGAGCTGTCCTGCCGTTTGAGTGGCTGGTTATTCTGAGCCTTCCCCAGGGGTTGCAAGGAGGCAGTATTTACTGAGCTCCTGCTACCTGCTGGCATCTTGCTGGGCCCTGGAGATGCAGCCAGAATGAGAGACATCCCTTCGTACCCCCTGAGCCTCAGGGCCTGCAGGCTAATGACACCACTTGTTGTTGAGCTGCCATTGTGGTAGGTACTATGTGAGGAGGGTATAGGGGGCTGTCAGAGCAGGTCACAATGGACGCTCTGCTGTGCAGGAGACCCCATAGGAGAGGCCCTGGAAAGAGGAAGCAAGACCAGAGTTGAGCCTTGCTCCTGAGTCAACATAGAATGAGTTATTTCCCTACCCCTAAAGTTGCTTCTGTCCGCTGACACCGCGCCACGCACTGGAAATGACTCTTACTTTCCTCATTTTCTCAACAGGAAACTGAAGCACAGAAATGTTACATTACCTGCCCCAGGCCTCACTGTTGGTGTCATTTATGGATGTTTCTCTGGGCCAGGCCTGGGCAGGGTGGGGGCAGACCACACCAGGAGGCACGGGGAGCCAGCCTCGGCCCCTAAGGGACTTACAGACCCTGAGGTTCCCCGGTGCCATTAACAGTGGCCTGGGACTCTTGGAATGGTCTCACCCTGCCTCGCCCTGAACCTTTCCCAGTGGCAGGAAGAGGGCTGATGCCATAGGGGTCATTGGCTCAGTCTTCAATCCAGGGAAGGCCAGATGGATCAGGGAAAACCAGTTTAAGTTATTAGCCCAGCAGGGGCTGAGAGGAGGAGCCCAGCCTCTGGGTGTCCTTGACTGTGATGGACGCCTGGGTAAGGGTCTCTCTTCCGGGCTTCCGTTCCTGGTCAGTAGACTGGGCTGCTTAGATCCCCGTTACTGCCTGAGAGAAAGTTGTGTAGTTTATGGAAGGACTAAGTTCCTCTCCCACTTGTGCTATGGAGCCACGGGATACAGGCTAGGAAAGAAGACCCCCTTCACCTGCTGTTCTTCCACTGACTGGAGCCCAGCAGAGATGCATCGTGTTGTGGGGTCATCCCGTGAGCCAAAGGGGAAAGAAGAAAGACCCATTTTACCAGTGAGAAAACTGACATTACCGTGCACAGAGTCCCTGTGAGTGACAGGGGCGATTTGAAGCAGGAGGTGCCTCAGGAGCCGCTGAGAAGAGGGGCGGGCCAGTGGCTGGCCCGGGGCAGTGTGGGAAGGCTCTGAGATGGCAGGGTTTGGGGGTAGTGTGCTGCAGTGAGAGGCAGCGATGGTGTCTCCCCTCTTGCCTCAGCTCTGGGGGTGTTTCTTAGGAGACTCCTCTTCAGAAAGGGAGTTATGGCTGCCCCGGTGGGACCAGGGAGGGATGCTGGCTGTCCTGTGCTGTAGGAAGGATGGCGCCCCATCTCCTGGGTCTGCAAACATGTCTTCTCACCAAAGGCCTCCCTCGGCCCTTGTGAACATCAGCGGGGATCCCTTGGTCATTGTTCACTGGCGATGTCACCAGCGTGAAGCTTCCACAGTTAGAGACCAGCAGCTGTCTGCAGTTCACATGTCCGTGAGTGGCTAAACCTCTCCTGGAAAGGTGGAGCCATTGTCATGACGTGAACCATGCAACTCCTTGTTGAATGTGGAATTTAGAGGTTCTTGGCCCAAATGGATGCTGTATGTCTGAGTTTCTAACAGAAGGGGTGTGCGCGTGTGTAGTTAATCTTTTACGTATTTCTTGAGCACTTACAACATGCAATGCTGGGTGTTCTTAGGGACCCGAAATAACCTGAGCAGCAGCCCCTGTCCTGGCCTTGGGGTAGCAGGCAGAGCCTTAGGTTTGCAGTTAGAGGGACCCCTCACTGGCCCTCACCCATCACAGTCTCCTATTTGTGTCATGTGATCCGTGCACACTTAGGGCAGGGCGTGCTCAGGGACCGCAGCGGGTCCAAAGGTGGAGGGAGGAAGATGTCGAGAAGTACCCCCTGGCCTCACCCTGGGCTAAGCTGGGAAGACCCAGGTTCGGGTCTAGGCTCTGTTCCCTTCACTGCCTGTGATTCTGGGCAAGTTGCTCAGCACCCTGAGGCCTCCATGGGCTCATCCCTGACACAGGATTGCCTCCCTCCAGCTCGGTTCTGTGAGGCGTATGCGTGGCCAGATGAAGTGTGTGTGCTCAGTAAGCATCGGGGAGTCACCGTGTCCCCTGGGCACAGCACAGTGCCCAGCAGAGCTCCTCGCATCTCTGTCCAAGCTCTAAACTCAGAATTTACCATTTCAGGAAGCCAGTGGGCAAAGTAGTGCCCCTAGTGGGGGTCCCCTCTGCTTGAGCTCCAGACCAGTGAAGGAGCGCAGATCAGGGCCTGCCTCACTGTCCCCTGAAGCTGGCCATCCCAGGGAACACTGACGGGGGACCACGCAGACCTGCATTTGCAGTGTCCCCCCGCCGTGTGTGAAATAACAGCCTGGCAGCTCCGCCTGGGGCCAGGATGGGGAGCGGCAGGATGGGGTGCCAGCTGGGGGAGGTGCCCCTTGGAGAGGTCATTCTTGAGACACCCCCGCTCCCACCTTCTCCTCTCCCTCCCGCAGCCTCCCCGGGCGGCCTTGCGGCAAAGTCCTCCCTGCCAGAGCTCTGCTGTCTGCGCCCTGGGTGTGGCTGGTTGCAGAGGAAGATGCGTGCGTTTCTGCGTTTCGTCTTCCTCTGCGTCTCATCCTCTCATGCTGGGTGCCCAGTGTTGGGCCACGTTCAGAGGCTAGCTACCTGATGCTCTCTATTGGACAGTTTAAGATCTGCATGACGGCTGAGCGCCTGAAGGGAGCACCGGTGCCCCGCCGAGGACCGGCTCACTGGCGGTAACCTTTGACAACGGCTGTTCGGCTCTCCCTCCATAACCACACACACCCCTGAGCCATGTTCCCTGAGCCACATGAGACCACGACCTCGTGTCGGCTGTCCTCTAAATGCTGGAGCTCTCATCAGCTGAGAGTGAGAGCCTCCCCTCCTTACCACACCTGCAGAACGAGGCGATAATTCATAATTTCTAACAAGAAGTTTATGTTCTCATTTCCTCCATTTTCCAAAAATGGATTTTATTGCTGGAAAACATGTTTTTTAAAGTGACACCTAGTGGGGCCAGCCTGGTGACACAGTGGTTAAGTTCAGCAGGTTCTGCTTTTTTGGCAGTCTGGGGTTTGCCAGTTCGGATCCCGGGTGTGAACCTACGCACCACTTGTCAAGCCATGCTGTGGCAGGTGTCCCACATATAAAGTAGAGGAAGATGGGCACGGATGTTAGCTCAGGGCCAGTCTTCCTCAGCAGAAAGCGGAGGACTGGCAGCAGATGTTAGCTCAGGGCTAATCTTCTGGGGCATGGGGGGCGGGGCGGGTGAAGAGAAACACATAGCAAACATCCTGTCGGAGGTGAACTGTGGTCCTCTACACAGCCCTGTTGGCCTTTCAGGGAGCTCCCAAGTCTTCATTTTCAATCCCTTTGGAGTGAAAGCTCTTGCCTGTGAATCTTTCTTTGTCCCACATGTCGTTACTCCTTTACACATTTTTAAAACTTGATAGTTTTACCCAAGTGCCACCCAGAACCCAGCAGGACTGTCAGCAGTGTACTGACAGAAAGGCTGTGGCTCGTAGCTAAGCGCCTGATGGGGATTCTCTCATTTAATCCTCCAGCATTTTCTGGAGTGATCTGGAGTTCATCCTCCCACGTTTCAAAACTAAGAAACCAAGGGGCAGTGACTTTGCCCAAGGTGACACAGCGAGGATTAAACCTGCTTGCATGACCCCAGAACTTGTGATGTTGCTGTGGACGAGGAAGGAGAAGCCTAAGAAACACAGGCTCTGTGCAGATGACGTGGCCACCGCAGGTCCTGCAGCCAGAACGGGACTCCTGGGGAGGTGGGGGTACAGTGAGGGGGCTTCTACCCAGCGACCGAACCACCTGACTTTGTGGCTGTGGGCTGGCAAGACACTCTTACCTCCTCGACCAGGGAGCGTCCTCAGCTCTGAGAGGCCATTTTTAGGCTCGTGGATGATGGGCAGTGACGGAAATAATCCATTTCAGTCTTGGAATGGTCCACTTGTCCTCTAGGGAAGGGCACACTTGTTGCCCCCTGGCCAGCCTCCCAGGGGCTCATCCGCATGGCCCAGGAGGGACACTTCAGGCACCCCGAGGCTTGGCCCAGGGTGAAGATGGGCCAGGCAGGCCTTCCTCCTCCACATTTGGAGTCCCTGGGATGAGAAGCTGCCAATGGCATGGTGTCTGGCTGCTTCTGCCGCTCTGACAAAGCTCACCCTTCCAGAAACCTTGGAGGGGTGACCACTGGTCTGGAGCTGACCACCCTCTCGGCCCAGGCCTGCTGCTTGAAGAACCTCTGTGGGTTCTTTCTGGGGGCTGAGAGCCAGGAGCAGTGGCCTCCGAGGCTGGGAGCAAGGCAGGTGGACCCATCCCACCAGCTGGGTTCCCAGAATGGCCAGCAGTTGGGTCGAGCTGCGGTCCTCCAGGCAGCGCCAGCCTGTGGGCTGCTCGCCGTCCCCCAGGGCCCCCATTTTCTATCTGCCTCAGGCCTCAACTTCTCCCTGGGGCCACTCCACGACTTGTCCACACTGCTGGAGCAGAGCCTTGGTTATGCCAGTACGCCCTAAAAATGCACACATAGCGGCAACGGCTTTCTACCAGCCTCCACTGGAGAGTTCGGAGCTGGGATTGGAATTAGTCACTCTCTGAGCATGAAGCCTCTGTCTCCCTGCCCCCATGTGCCTCTGAGGACCCCTGCTGCTAAAGATCAGGCCCCCCTGGAATGTGGAACTTGCCCAGTGGGGCGGGGCCCGCGAGGCCATGTGAGGGTGAACACCTGGGTCCAAGCTGCCCGATACAGTCACTTTACAATTCTGAAGCTGAGGAGTTATCTAGACACTGCAGCAGGCTGGTGGCCGAGGGGGCGCTGAAAGGTATTCAGTGCCTGGATGAGACACTCCTCCCACTTGCTGCACCGTGACCTCGAGTCCGTTGCTTCCGTCTCTGGGCCTCACGTTCTTGGTCTGAGCTGGGAGATGGGCTGGCTTCTCAGGGCTGGTTGTGCGTCTGTAAGCAGATGGACAGCATTCGGCTCAGTCCCCACCAATGGGCTGAGAATTCCAAGAAGGTAGCAGTGTCTGGGCATGACCTCTGTGGGAATGGCCCTGGCTGCCCCTGGGCCCTTTGCCCCATCCTGGGAAGTCAGGCATAGGCCCATGGGATGATGTCAAAGGCCACCCCCAACCCGAGACTGCACTGGGGGTGGGGAAGCAGAGAAGGTAAGTGCGTGGGAACAGAGGGGCCTGGGTAGAGCAGAAAGGCAGGGCTGGCACCACTGTGCCTCATCCATTCAGCTGGTGCCCCATAAGCCAGGCACTGAGAGGGGCAGAGAATAAAGCTGACCGAGGCCACTGCCCCAGCGGAGCTGACGTGCTAGTGGGGCTGATTATAGCCTTGCGCTGCCCAGTACAGAAGCCACTCACCGCACGCAGCTGTTGGAATTCAAATGAGTTAAAATTAAATAAGACTTTAAATTTTATTTCTTCCGTGGCACTAGCCACATTTCAGGTGCTGCATAGCCACGTAGGGTGAGTGGCTGCTCTCTTGGACAGCACAGGTGTGGACCATCTCCATCACTGCGGAAAGCTGTCACGCACAGTGTGGGCAGTGCTGGTTTAGAATGGTGTGAGGACTTTAGCTTTTACTTGGAAGGACTTGGGAAGCCACAGAGTGGTTTTGAGTTACAAGGAACTTGGAATAGGGGGGCAGAGGGCGGGTTCACAAAAGCTGACAGGGTCCTGTTGTGTTCACATGCAGGCGACATAAATGACCCTTCTGGAATTTTCCCAAGAAAGCTTCAGGCATCCTGCCCTAATGAAGAAGGGCACTTTTAAAATTTCATTGTTGAATATATTAAAATGGTGCTTCAGGTCACTGACTGCTGTCCAGGCCTCGTGACCCACGCCCAGCACGCAGGACCACAGGAAGCGTGGACGTTGACCATCTATCGAGGCTGGACCATCCAGGCACCCTGGCCCTCGGTGGCTCCATGGTTGTTTCTACCATGCTGCCCCCAGGAAGTCCCCTCCATGGCCAGAGCCAGGCCCCTTAGAATTTTAGAGCTGAGCTGAAACTCCCGGTTCTGGGGAACACATTTCCTTGGTGGTCCTGAGGTCAAGAAATCTCCTTTCTAATACCCCAGATAACAAGTGGAGAGAGAGTTGCAGAAGCCTGGGACCCAGGGCCTTTTAAAGCTTTTCTCCTGCTCTCCCTTCCCAAACCTTTTCCCTTTTCTGGGAAGTTGCCTGCCTCTCTAGCCAGCCTGGCCTAGGACTGGCCTTTCAGCCACCAGGCCCACTAGGTAGTTGTTGCCATGGCGACCCAAGCTGGGCAGGTAGGAGCCTGGGTGGGGCCTCCAGAGCCATTTTGCCTGAGGCCAGCAAAGCCTGCCCTCAGGCGGCGGCATCATCGTCATCAGCAGCATCATCCTCATCAGCGTCATTACTGTCATCGCAGCCCCCTTACCTCGGCAGCGTCTGGGCCCCTCTTCTTAGCACCCACCTTTATTGGGGACCTGGCCCTTCTTCCTATTTGGTGCCCAGGACAGAGCACGGGCGTTTGTTTATAAGTCAGACTGGGTTTGAGTCCTGGCTCTGTTATTCCCCAGTGATCTCAGGCAAATCCTTGGCCCTCCCTGAGCTCTGGTGTGTCACGTCTATGCTGGGAATGACAATCCTGGTACAGGATGGGGTCGAGCAGGCCTCTGTGATGTGTGGGGAGTCCTGTGTGCAGCCTGTGCTCTGCTCTGGGGCTGTGTCTGTGTCCCGTGCACATGCTCCCCTGGGTGCCCTTTCTGCAGCATGGGGTGGAAGGGATAGTCTGAACGTTTGGATTCGAGGTCTTCAGGAGCTCATCAAGGAGAATTGGCGATTGCTGCCACTCTGAACCTTCCCCCTGCCCCTGACAGTAGCAACCCCAGGACCCGCGGGCTCTTAGGAGGGACTTTGGTGAGAGTCACTGCCCAGGAGCCCACCTGGAGCTATGTGTTCTCCCAGGGAGGCCCCAAGTGCAGGTCTGATCGAAACAGGGAGAGAAATCCCAGGGCCCCCTACCCTGTCTTCTCCTGGCTTCCTTTCCACCCCCAGCCTCATGGGAGGTTCCTGGGAACTCAGTTTGAAAACTATGGGGCCCTTTCCACTAGTATGAGGTGGTGATGGCAGCATCTGACACCCAGAAGGGTAGTGAGAACTAGGAATGACAAAATCATTACTGACTGCTTGAGCCCATCATTTCACGGCTGAGGCAGCTGAGGCCCAACACAGATAAACCACTTGTCCCTGTGAGTCCCGCTCTGCTGAGCCACCTGGCATGTCTGAAGTCCTCTGAGGGCTGTCCCTGCCCAGTCCTCCCAGAACAGGACCTTTGAGCCTGGTCCCATCCTCCGTTGACAGATGAGGGTGCTGAGGACCAGAGGGTGGGGCTGGCCGAGGTCACATAGCTGGCCCCAAGCCTCAGTCCCCACCTCTGCAGCCTGGCCTGCCCTGGGGACCTGGGACCCCTCAGTCACAGGCCTGCCTTCTGTGTCAACCTCCAGAGCTGCCCTCCTCAGAGCACCTGAGTGTGGCGGATGCCACCTGGCTGGCCCTCAATGTGGTGTCAGGCGGTGGCAGCTTCTCCAGCTCTCAGCCCATTGGTGTGACCAAGATTGCCAAGTCAGTCATCGCCCCGCTGGCCGACCAGAACATCTCCGTGTTCATGCTTTCCACCTACCAGACGGACTTCATCCTGGTGAGCCGCAGCCCCATGCCCCAGGGCCTTGGGCACTGTGGATGCCCCCTCCGACATGTTCTGCAAAGTTCTGTGGCCCCTGTTCCATGCTCAGTGCAGAGAGAGGTCAAGGGTACCTCAGGGTCATCAGTGTGGCTCTGGCTGGGCTCCAGGTCTCTGCCTAGCCCCACCTGCCACCTGCCTTTTACATGGGTCATACTTGGTTGGACCTGGAGACCAGGAGGTGAGGGCTGGGGTCCCGTGTGGGTGGAGTGCCCTCCCAGCTAGACACCTGGCTCCCCTCTCCTACCCCTCCCTTGGAGTGGCAAGTGTATCCAGTCATGGGGCCAGGAACAGTTCTGGCCACCATGTCCTTCATTCTCTCCTCCCATGGGGCACGGCCACCCTCAAGAGCGTTGGCCTGGGGAGAGGCAGGGACAGCTGTGGGCACAGCGCTCAGGAGGGTGGAGTGGGGCGTGGATCAGCACCTTCTGGCCTTCGGTGCCGTGTCTTCTCCCCTCTGCATCATCCCTGTGCTTCTGGGAGGGGGACACCCTGGTCCCAGGCTCCTGGCCCCCGCTGGAACAGTGGGAGACAAGGACAGAAGAAGCTGGTTCTGAGGGCAGAATCTCAGAGTGAAGGGGTCAGCACCCCCAGGCCCACTCCATCCAGGGGTCATGGAACACTCACATCCTTGGCTTCCCGTCCCCAGGTGCGTGAGCGGGATCTGCCCTTTGTCACCCACACCTTGTCATCAGAGTTCACCATCTTGCGGGTCATCAATGGTGAGACGGTGGCAGCTGAAAACCTCGGCATCACCAACGGCTTTGTCAAGTCCAAGATGGGTGAGTTGGGATCTGTGCAGGGGAGACCTTAAGGAGTTACTGAGTCCTGCCCCCAGGCAGTCCCATTCCGGAGCATTAATTGAGCGCCAGGTGTAACATGATACAACAGTGCTGGCCAGACTCATGCTCCCAAGGTCTATCAAGGGCACTGGACGTGGATGTAGCCAGTGATGGCCAGAGTCCACTCCTGACCCAGCCCAGGGTATCAAGGAGGGCCTCCCAGAGGCAGTGACTTGACCTGAAGCTTGAGCACAAGTAGGTGCTAAGTCAGGTGGGAAGGTTGGGAAGGGCATTCCATGCAGACAGCATGGCATGTGCAGAGGCCCAGGGGCCTGGGATGAGTCTGGAGAATCAGGAGAGCTGTAGGTGGTGGAGGCTGGAAAAGTGACAGGGGCCAGGGCTCGCAGGGCCTGCAGCCAGGCCTCCTCGGAACAGCTGCCAGCTGACCCCACCCCTCGTCCTGGGCCCTCCACCAGCCCCACACTGCCACTCAGCTCCTTGCCTCAGCACCCCTTGTCTTTGTGTTCTCACAGTCCAGAGGCCCGTCATCCACCCACTGTCCAGCCCAAGCAACAGGTTCTGTGTCACCAGCCTGGATCCTGACACGCTGCCCGCTGTTGCGACGCTCCTTATGGATGTCATGTTCTACTCCAATGGGTAGGGCCCCTTGGGTGTGAGGGGCTGCAGGGTGTGCAGGGGAGGTGGGGCTCTGCCTAGGGAGCTCATCTGAGGGAGAGACATCCTTCCTTGGGGACCCCACAAGTTTGTGAGGCCCCATGTGGCTGTTGTACACCCCCTACTGTGCCCCGAGTTCAGGGGGCAGCCCAGTCAGTCCTGGGGTCGGGAACTCAGGGTTTCTCATTTGGCGGATAGCACTGGTTTGCGTTCTCCTCAGAGCAGATTTTAAGTTAGGCCAGCACCAGGTGTGGTGGGGCCAGGACCAGCGAGCAGGTGGTGACTACAGACTGCCCTGAGATGTGGACACCTCATTCATGCTGAGGCCTATGGGCAGAGCAGGGGGCCCAGCTGGGGGGTCAGGGTGCAGTGGGGGCCCCACCCCACCCGTCACCAGCTCCCTTCCCCCAGAGTGAAGGACCCCATGGCTGCCAGCGACGACTGCGACCACATCCGCTTCTTCTCCTTCTCCCTCATCGAGGGCTACATCTCCCTGGTGATGGACGTGCAGACCCAGCAGAGGTGAGCCAGGCCTGGGGTGGAGGCCAGGCCCAGTGTGGGCTGGCTCCCTGATGGGCACATCACCCACTTTGTCCCTAGGAAGAACTCACCAAGCCCGTCATCGCATGTGAGCTGGCCTCATCTTACAGATGTCAGGCAGCTGAGAGACTAAGGCCCTGGTCATCCGAGTGCTGTTTGTCCCTCCCCCAGCCCCCCTGTAGCTGGGCAGTGGCATCCCAAACAGCCTTAGCAAAGGGGGCACTGTTCCAAAGCCCAGTGCCAGCCTCGCCTTCCTGTCCCCCCACCCCCCATGAGGAGGGTGCAGAGAGAGTGCACCAGGGCTCGGAAGGGGTCCTTGAGGCCCCTGCAACAGGTGGAGCCCAGCCCACCAGCCACCTCTCGTGTGCTAGCCACCTCTCGTGTGCTGGCCCCCATCGGTGCCCTGAGGGCAGGGAAGGTGCTGGGGAGGGCTGGCGAGGGAGCACAATGAACATTGGCCTCTGGGGTTCTTGTCTTGCTCCTTTTAAGGTTTCCTAGTAATCTGTTGTTCACGAGCGCATCTGGAGAGCTCTGGAAGATGGTGCGCATCGGAGGACAGCCCCTGGGATTCGGTGAGCCCCGTGGGCTTCCACACTGGGGGCGGGGGGCCTCTGAGCGCCAGCCCTCAGCCTGTGCGTGTGCGTGTGATTGGGAGATGGAGACCTTAGGGACCCTGAGGTCCTCACTGCCTGTGGTCCGTTGCCAGTGAGTGACAGGAGGCAAAGGCCTCTGAAGGATGGGAGAGCAGCTTCGAGCCAAGCTCTCGTTTCTCTGTTAGACGGTCAGTGCCTGCCAATTATTAGAGCATCAGGGACGTGACACAAACTGCAGGAAAAACAGTCCCGCAGTCCGCTGCTCACATGGTGACTGTGGTCATTTTGAATGAGTTGCCCTCCATGAAGGCACGTCCTCGCTGGCCATCTCCCGCTCCTCGCCCCTGAGCTCGCCTCCCCACCACAGGGAAAGCATTCTCCTGAGTGAGCACGACGGCCTGAGCGCCGCAGACAGTGTGCAGTGATGCCCCAGGCTCAGCCTGGCCTCTGTTTCCACGGCTGTCCACACGGGCTCTTCGGTAGATCGTTTTCCCTAAGCGTTCTTCCCACGAGCACTTTCCGAGGTGCCGCAGGCCCTGGGCCTGCAGCTGGAGGGCCACAAGCCTGGTCCTCCCACCGCTGGAGCGGCCGCTGGGCACCGGGGCTTTGTCTGCCTTAGAAATGCTTGCTCTGGGCTAGACTTGTTAGACCCGAGAGCTTGGACCCAGATGGGGCTCCTGGGGAATCGCAGCTTGGTGGTTTCCAGGCAGCACCCTCGGCAAACCCTAGTGGGATCAGCGACTCCTGTGTCCCATGGACAGCGCACAGAATGTTCCACATGAAGCTCAGACTGCTTCAGGGGCCGTGGGGTCAGCTCTGGGTGCTCTGCTCCTGGGACGGGACAGGGAGATGGCAGGGCATTCTGACCTGGGGTGAGGGGTCGGTGAGGGAGCCAGGTTCTGCCGCCTGCCCATGCCTTTCTCTGGACAAGCTCACAGATGGACAGTAAGTAGCGGGCCGGACCGTGCTGCCTAACTCTGCTCACGTCATTAAACCAGAGCCGAGCTTGGGGCGGGACAGTGGGCTTCCCTCTGGAGTGCTAAGAAATGGACACTGAAGTCTCCTGGGCTGTGCCTGGGGCCCAGCCTGTCCCTCAGGGCCTCTTCCTCTGTGGACCCCAGCACTTCTCCCGTCCACGTTTGCTGCCCGGTGCAGGCAGGGCTGTGGGGCTGTGGAGATTCAGCAGACTGGAGGAACTCGCCAGTGAAGGGGGCTGAACAGTGTGACCTCAAGCAGCTTGCTTAACCTCTGAGCCTCAGTTTGCTAATCTGTCAAATAAAGCTGATGAGACGCTGCCTCAGGGTGGTTCTGAGCACTCCATGAGGTGTCAGGTACATGAGTGTTCAGCAAGCAGCAGTTGCTGTCACTGCCACATGTAAGGACCAGGTGGCTTAGAGAAGGCTCAGAAAGGGAAGGCTTCCCAGGGGAGGTGGCTCTGGAGCTGACCGGTCAATATTCAGCCGGCTGATGGGGAGGAGAGGGTAGTACCAACAGAGGGAGGTGTGACATGGTGGCACCTCTCCACGACACCCAGGTGGCTCCGAGCAACTAGGCCCAGGGTGCAGAGTCCAAAGGTAGAAAGGGTGGGAGAGGAGCCTGGCCAGATCAAGGTAATCACAGGCAGAGTGCAGGACCTGATGCCAGACCAAGGGGTCCTGCACCATTTCTTCCTGAAGGTAGAGGAGACCAGCAGATCTTGGGCAGGCGAGGGGAGCAGCCAGGGATCACGGGGAGGAGACACAGGCAAGAGGCAGAAAGCCTTGCATATCTGCTCATCTTTTTATCCCAGGTTTTTACCAAAATGCATGCAGTATAATAACACAGTAGTCCCCACTTGTCCTCAGGGATACATTGCAAGACCCCCAGTGGATGCCTGGAACTGTGGATAGTACCGAACCCTGTATAGACTGTTTTCCTATACATACAAACCTGTGATAAGGTTTAACTTATAAATTAGGCACAGTAGGAGATTCACAACAACAGTAATAAAATAGAACAATTATAACAATATACTGTAATAGAAGTTACTGTAGATCTCAGCAATCTCAGCTTACGATTTTTTTTTGTATTCAGTCGAGAACTTTCACCTTTTTACTTTAAGATGCCATTTCTGGCTTCTCTTTGGCATATCTAAATTGCCAGCATCACTATTCTTGTGCTTTGGGGCCATTATTAAGTAAAAGAAGGGTGACTTGAACACAAGCACTGTGATACTGTGACAGTGGATCTGATAACCAAGACGGCTCCTAAGTGACAAATGGGTGGGAGCGTGTATAGCGTGGATCTGCTGCACAAAGGGACCCACGGGCCTGGGCAGGATTTCATCACGCTGCTCAGAAGAGCACACAATTTAAAACTTATGACTTGTTTATTTGTGGAACTTTCCATTTAATATTTTTGGATCTCGATTGAGTGTGGGTAACTAAAACTATAGAAAGCAAAACTGGAGGTAAGGGGGGACTACTGTGTTACAAAGCAGGAGTCAGGGTGAAGGGGAAGTATGGGGCAGAGTAGGCGGAACTCGAATCATCTCTCCATTGGCAGATGCTGCGTGGTCTGTAGGGCTGCTCTGTGTGAGTGACCTCAGGGATGGGCGACACAGGGAAACGTGTGAGAAACACCAGTGTCAGCCCAGCAGGCAACAGCTCGCTTTGCCTGCCTGGGATGGCGAGGGTTTTAGAGCCATGCTGATAGCTATAAGTAGCCCTCCAAGAAAAATAACTTGTTGAGAATCTGGAAGATTCTAAACCAGTGGATTCCGTATGTTTCTGACCATGGTTTGGGGGAAATATATTTTACATCATAATCCAGCACACACAATATGAAGACAACTCAAACTCGGGTTTCACAAACCTACTCACTCTAGCTCTGTGCTGTGCCATATGGCCTTTCCGTTTTTAAATGCTGGTCACCAGCCTTCTAAATTCATGTCACTAAGGGGTCACAACCCACAGTTTGAAAGTCACCATTCTAGACCCTAATCTCCTATCCGCTCCCCCCCCCCGCCCTCTTTTATAGGAATAGTTGTGTCTGTAGCTGAAGTCTCTTAGGACACAACCAGTCTCCACAACAAAGCAGCACAGAGACGGTCACCAGAAGTGCAGGCACGAGGCCTGCGCAGCCACCAGAGGGGCTGGTGGGTCCAGCCAGGGGCCCTGGCAGACCAAGCGGAAAGCAGGAGCTTGAGGGACCTGCAGGGTGACCGCACAGATCCAGGGGTGGCTGACAAGAGCAGGACCAGGGCCAGAGAGTGAAGGGGAGACGGGGATGCTGGATTTGGAGATGATGGGGGTGGAGCCCAGGTTGAGTCCCAGGCTGCAGCCTCAGGATTCCTTGATGAGCTGGTGACCAGATCTGGACTTTCCTACCCAGTCTGGGACAGTGTTGGGGAAATGCATCATCGCCAAAATCGTTACAGTGGCTTTGAGGGAACTAACCCATGGGATTGTGTTGAGGGAGAAGAGTGGTCCTCAGATCTTGGAGGTCTTCCTGTAGGAGGAAGCCTTAAGTGGTGTCTTCAAATCAGGCAGGAAGCTGAGGGTGAGGGGAGGACCAGCCCCAGGCAACCCCCAGGCCACCTTATTGGCTGAAGTTTTGGGCAGGCCAGAAAGCATCACTGCTTCAGAGGTCCAGAGGAAGAAGGCAGTCTCGTTCCAGCCCCCCTAAATGCCTGACACTGCCTTTAGGATGGGCCGGGGAGTTATCTGATGGGCACTCTGGTTAGGAAACTTGGGCTCAGAGAGAGGAAGTGACTTGGCCACAGTCATCCAGCTAGAAAAGGGTCAGAGGGCAACAGAAAAGAGGCCTGAACCGGTGTCCTTCCATGGCTCACGCTGCCTCCAGTTCCATCTTAGAGAATTAGAAAGATGGCAGGGAAGGTGGAGTGGGACGACAAGGCACAGAAACAGGCAGAGGGTGATCAAAGTTGAACAGAACTGGGTTCTGTGGAGCTGAGGACAGAAAGCTGGCTGAGGGAATCAGAAGGCTCCTGGATGGTGGGGGAGGGTGGGAATTCTATGGGAAGATTGTGGGCGCCCTGGGTGATGAGGCCACGAGGAGTCTGAGCATGGTCCCCTCCTCTGTCCCCAGATGAGTGTGGTATCGTGGCCCAGATCTCTGAGCCCTTGGCTGCTGCAGACATCCCCGCCTACTACATCAGTACTTTCAAGTTCGACCATGCACTGGTGAGTGTCCAGCAGGGTCCCCGGGGCAAGGGAAGCTCCTTCCAGGGCCTGATGGGTGTCTGCCTCCTCCTGCCCTTTGCAGGTACCGGAAGAAAACATCAATGGTGTCATCAGCGCCCTGAAAGTCAGCCAAGCAGAGAAGCATTAGAAGGACCTCTTCTACCCTCCCCTTCTGTCCCCCAGGCCTGGGCCTGGCCCCCACCCCAAAGATTCTTCTTGCAGTATTTCTCAACAGACTGGAAAGTCGACCCCAGGGCCCCCAAAGAAGGAACCTCTGGGAGATGCCCTGGGTTGCTGATCCCGCCAGGCCTAGGACCCAAGCCAAGGCCTCCCATGCCCTCTGCCTTTCCGGAGCCCCCAGACCCTCCAGAGAACCCCTTGCCTCCTCCCCCCAGCCCTGCCCCAGAAAACGATGTCTGAGGCCCAGGGAGCTTGTGAA
Organism: Equus asinus; assembly: GCF_041296235.1. Lineage (NCBI taxonomy): Eukaryota > Metazoa > Chordata > Mammalia > Perissodactyla > Equidae > Equus > Equus asinus. The sequence continues at coordinate 18,592,801 of NC_091803.1, read as the reverse complement.
CTGACTCACCTTCTCATCCCACCTTGCCCACAGCTGAGGGCAGACGCTGAAGGAAGCTGCGCCTCCTACAAGATACTGGGGTACTGATTCTCTTGTCATCTTGGGGGCTGGCTGAGCGGGACTGAGTTCATGGAACCTGGGAAGACCCCTGTGAGGATGGGGGGCTGAACACTGTGGTCGCTGGTCTCTGGTTCCATCAGCTCGGGGCTGGTTCCCGCAGAGTGGAGGCCAGTGGGTAGCCCTTGGGTCATGTGCTGCTGAGGCTCTGATGGAGCATGGGTGGGCCCTGAGCTGGGGGGGACCCCAGCCACCCAGAACCTCACCTGCCAACCACAGGGCCTGCGCCCTGACTCCCAGCAAGACTGCCAGGGGGCCCTGTCCAGACCCGCCCCACCACAAGTACTCACTCCTGGAGGACGAGGCAGTTCCCAGGAGACCCACCAGCCTGGGGCACACGGTCCTGTCCCCTCTGGTTTTCCTAGACCCTCCTTGGGCAGGCAGAGCCTCAGTTTCCCTTAAGTAGGGACATCCCCAGCATTCTGGGCTTGGGGTTTCTTAGGTCACCCACACCTCCCCAGCAGTTGACTAGACCAGCACAGGGCTCCCCCTTTGTCAGACCCTCCCCTCCCCCACTTTTGGGGGCCATGGAAGGCCTCTGCCCCCAACTTTCCTGCCTGCCTGCCCCTCAGTCCAGGGACTGTGGCATTCATGAGTACTTGACCTGGGAGGCAGCTTATCTGAGCCTTAATAGAGAAAACCATACCTTGTTTTAGTTTCTTATTTAATGTATCTGTGCCCAGGCTGCGGTGGGCAGCATTTTCAGGGGTTGGGGCCTGCTGAGTTCTGTCAGGGGGCCCAGAGGCTCAGTGTCACTTGGCTGGTACCCTGTGGCTCCAGGGACAAACATGAGAATCAGGAGCTGTTGTGGGGGCCTTGGCCCTCTCTTCAGAGCAGGAAGCTAGAAACAGGTCTGTTACAAGGCGGAGGTCCCCGGGACACCTCACACAGGGCTGCCCAGCCAGCTCCACTGGCAGGTATCCAGGCAGCTGTAGTTCTGAGCATCAGAGGGGACCCAAGGGCCACGGGGAGATAGACAGCCAGGCGATAGAGGCTGACCAGAGAGACTAGGGCAAGCCCCGGTGCCACCTCCCCAGCAGGGGCTCCTTTCTGAACAAGGAGGACCTGAAGGGCTGCTGTGGCTCATGCCCTTCCTGGCGCTCTTTCTCAGACGGCAGCTGGCTGTGCTGTCCCTGAGGAGTTTGGAGGAGAAGGGACGTTCTCTTGGTCTGGTGAAGGGCTTATGTGATCCCCGCTCCCCCCTCTCCAAGCCCTGGAAGCCCACCAGATGGAGGAGCTCTACATCTGGATCTGTGCCGATCCTCGGGGCCCAAGCACTGATTAGGAACCCACTTTTTTTTTTAAGTTGATTCATTATGCACAAAACAACCAAAATGTGTCAATTGTTTGCTGGTTCCAAAACTGGGGTGGCCAAGTGGGTGGGGCAGCCTTTGAAGCTCCGAGTCCCCTTTCTGTCCCTGAAAGGCCTTGACTTTCCGTGATGCACCTCTCCAGACTCCTTCCTGTAGGTTCCCTGAATCTGTCACTTCTCCACCTTTCCTCCCTGCCGAGCAAGTGTGTCGGCCCCATGACCCCAGAACCGTGTGCTCCCCAGACCCTCTAGGACGTATCTATTGTACACACCTATAAATACCTGTGTTTTATGTTGATATAGATATATACTGTAAATAGCATATATACTTGAGCAATATATATGTTAATATATACTGTGGGAGCACACACATGCGTGTGTGTGCAGTACGTGGACACAGACCCCACTGTGTGTGCGCTTGTGTGCGTGAGGGCCTCGCCCCACTGTGTCTGCTGTGCACCCAGCACGTTTTGAGCCACCATATATTTTTAATTCAAGTATATAGGCAATATGATGATGAGAGAAGCCGCTGGCTGCCTCCGCCCTGACTTGAGAGACAAACAAAACCAGCAGCCCAGGAGCTGAGCCCCGGGACAGGAGCCAAGGGTCCGCACTCCCTTCTTCCCCAGCTTCCTTTGAAAGATGGATTCAGCCCCTTCCTGCACCCCTTTCCCATGGCCAAGGGCCCTGAACACCCTCGTTTTCTTTCGGGGACGGGGATGGTGGTTCAGAGGGAGTCGTTGGAATTTCTTGCTTTCGAACAAAACACACCCCTCCCCAGCGCCCTCAGCCTGAAGACCTGGGCCAGTGGGATGGTCATCCCTCAGCTTGCCATCTGGGGTCTGTTCCCCTCCTCGCATACTTGTTTTCATGCTGACGGCTTACCTGACTTTTTTACCTGCAAACTTAGAAACCTCAGGTTCTTTTCCAGGTCTCCTCCTGGGGACTGGACCTATGCCCTTGACATTGTGTCCGGGGAGGGGTTGGGGTGAGGGCTAGCACTTCAGCCCCGGTGGGTGGCCTGTGGAGGGTTATTTGCCCATTCCCCGTCATCCTGCTGTGTGAAGAGGCTGGGCGCATGCTCTCAGTGTCTGTTCGGGCCTATGGGGAGCAGAGTCAGTGGTTTGGTCTCCACAGCAATTTGGGGAGAAGAGTAAGTGGTTTTCCCTGTGGCCAGCTGCCCCCAGTTGTCTCCAGGTTTCCTGGGTGTGGGGGTCTCAGACCCCAAGCTCCACTTGGAGGGATGATGTGCTCCTCAGAGAGGCTGACATAGCCCAGACCCACCAGAGAATCAGCCTGAGGAAGATGCCCTGTGGGGGCTGAGGGTCTCTGGGCTCCGGCTGGGGAGGCAGGCAGCGCAGTAAAGGAAACGCAGCTCCTGGGCCTGGCTGCCGAGAGGCGGAGTGAGTGGGCACCCGGAGCCGCCACCTTGGCTCTGAGCTTTTGTCTTTGCCTCTGTGCTTCTCCCTGATGAGAAAAGCTCAAACCGTCTACACCACCCCCACCCCTCGCCCCTCGCCTGCCCCATCCGTGTACACTCCAGAGTGCTGCGAGTCAAGGAGGGGAGAGGCAGGGACAGGAGGAGCCCTGGCCAATAAGGCCCTCACCCCAATTAGAAAAATCTGCTCTGGCTCCACCCTCAGCATGGGCTTCCCTGGTTCCCACGAACCCCCTTCTCCCTCAGCCACAGTCCTCACCCACAGAGAGTTGGGCAGGGCCAGCTCTGCACCTCCTTCCTCCACGGGGGTCTCCAAAGTCCCCCAAGAGGTGCTACCCATGCCACTGCCCTCAGCCCAGGCACTCATCCGAGCTGGAGAGGTGTGCAGACCTCAACTCTCAAGATTCAGGGGGTACAGAGCCCCCCAAGCACCAGCAGGCTCCCCTCCCACCCTCTCCAGGCCACAGGCTCCTGGTAGAAGAGAGGGAGCCGGGGAACCCACAGATGCCCACTGTGGCCTCCCTGCCAGGTAGCATGGCCTCCGAGACCAGTGTGGTGTCCAGAAGGAGATGCAGGGTCTGGTGGGGCTCATCCCCTCTGAGGTGACAGAGGAGGCTTAGGAGGTCAGGAGAGAATGCTCTGGGGAGATAGGAAGATCGTGGCCCCCACCCCAAGCCGAGGACACTATTTGCTGATCATCAAAGAGGAACCTGCACCCACCAGCGGCCCCTCCTGGCAGCATCTCCCAGGCTGACCTTTAGGATCCCATGGCCACCCAGGGCCAGCTTTCTGAGCCACTGGGTCTGGATGTGGGGACAAATAGGGCCCTTCCCAGCCCCAGCTAAGAGAGGGGACCTTGGGGAGCTCGCAGATGAGAGCAGAGCACGCCAGCCCTGGGACTGAGCAAGTTTTGATGCCACTCTGTGAGTAGACACTGGGCAGAGGTTGGAAGGAAGCCCCCCCCCCCAAAATATCTGTGCCCACTGTAAGTCAGGGCAGGGGGCAGCCGGTCACTGCTGTCACAACCATGGGTTGGCTTAGTGAGCGGAGCTTGGGGTAGGATGATGGGAACTCCCAGCAGTGGACAGACATGGGCTTTGGCTTTTCAGCTTTCCTAGACGCTGTGCTGAGGGAGGGGCTGGAGCCCTCTCTCCATCCAGAGAGGCCGCCTGGGAGGGGAGCCCAGCAGGGTGGTGGCCGGCGTCGGCCCCGCAGAGGGCAGGCTGGGGAAGAGTGGCCAGGGCTGTCCTGAGGGCAGTGGAGCCCTGGTGTAGCTGGACACCCTTTCCTACATCTCACTGCTCAGCTAGCTTTTTGCTTTCTTTCGTTTTCAAACTGGAGGCAGCAAAAGGACAAGCTTAATTGTCTCTCATCCCCTTTCCATACCTCCAGCTTCCAAATTCACGCCTCCTATGAAGCCCTCTCTCTTGGAAGGAAAGGTGGGAGCTGGGGGCTGAGGCAGCCTCTGTCTTTGAGGCTGATGCACCAGGAGTGGCCTGGAGAGAAGGCAGAAGCCTGTGGCCTGGCCCCTGGCATCCGTAGGCTGCCTAGTTGTAAGGGAGTTTGTGGCTCTCAGTTCAAGGAGGGGGAGGCTGTGAGAGTCAGAGGTGGAGGGCGGCCCCTGCCCTGGAGTCAGGACAGTGTTGTGGGCACTCGTGTGTTTATGCATACACACAGAAGTGTGAACGTGTGCTGGGCCCTCCACAGTGTGTGTGAGCACATGCGTGCAGAGCCCAAATCTGAAGTAAGGGATTTTGATCTGAGCTCATCTAGTATGTTGAGGCCTCGGCAGCGTTCTCAGTCGTGGGGCACATGTGGAGATGATGGGGAGGCGGGCCTTGCAGGCAGGACTGCCCCTCCCCACTTGACTTTGGAACACTGCTCTCTGGAGTGGGGGAGAGGAGTCCCTAGCAGGGGTCTGCTGTGCTCTACAGAGGCCTGGCTGTCCATGCAGCCCGCCCACGTGGCTTGACCTGCTGAGCTGTCTCTTCAGAAGCATCCAGTCCTGAGGACATTGTTCACAAGGAGAGGTTTTGGGTGCTGGTGCCCCTTCTCATCCCTGAAGAGGATCTAGCAAGGTTGGAGATGAGAAGGGAGGGGGGATGAAAAACAGGCCAAATCCAGGTCCCAAGTCACAGGCCAACCCCAATGTGTTTCCATGTCCACTGCCTCAGTTTACCTATTCAGAAAATGGTCCAGAATGAACTGAGCACAGTTGGCTGCAAAACTGGGGTCGGGGGTAACACAGAATCCCAAGCCCTCCTCTCGCTCTATGCCAAAATCGTTTCCGTTATCCTGAGATGGGAGTGAGTGGATGCTGGATGCACAGTGTGGCTCTGAGAGGCCTCTCCCCTGCCCATGGCCTTGTCTTCGAGGTCTGGCCCTCACCTGGCATGCCCTGGGTCACCAGCAGTAGCAGTGGCACTCACACCTGTCCCAAGGTCTGGAGAGGGGAGAAGTGGGCAGCGCTCCACCTTGGAGGGGCCCTCATGCTTTCTTTCTTTCTTGAAGAAACACGAAACCCTTGAGATTCATGTACTGTATGATGGAGAGAAAAAAGTACCTAATGTTCCCCAAAAAAGACAGTATATTTTGTACTTTGTAAAGTGTTAATTAAAATGGAGAGAAAAATCATGTTGGCTGAGGGCTGTCTAATGTTGTGCTGATCCTGGGCCACATCTCGTCTCTTTCCTTCTCCAGTCCAGGGTGGGGGGAACACGGGCGGGGGGTTGGGAGGAAGGCAGAACAAGCCTTCCAGTGTGACATCCAGTGTACAAGAGGGGACACATCCCCAGAGCGAGAGGGGCTGTGTTAGTTACCTGACGCTGTATAACAAGTTGCCTCAAACTTAACAGCTTCAAATGATTATTCACATGTCGCAGTTTCTGTGGGTTCAGAATCCGTGAGCAGTTGGAGCAGATCTGGCTCAGAGGCCCTCACGAGGCTGCGGGCATCTGAAGTCTTGGCTGGGACCGGAGGATCTCCTTCCAAGGTGGTCTCTTCACAGGGCTGGCAAGTTGTAACTGGCTATTGGCAGGAAGCCTGTTCCTTTCCATGTGGGTCTCCCCATGGGGCTGCTCCAGTGTCCTCACAGTATGGTGCCTGGCTCCCCCCAGAGCAAGGGACTCAAGGGACAACGTAGGAACCAAAATGGCTTTTTATTCCCCTAGCCTCAGAATTCACGCAGCATCACATTCACCACACTCTAGCATCACACTGCCCAGCTCTCAGTTGACACGGGAGACCACACAAGGGTGTGAAACCAAGAGTCAAGGTCATTGGGGGCCATCTTGAAGACCCACTACTATGCCCACCGTTCCTCCAAAACCTCTGGCGGAGGCGAGCCTGGGAGTCAGGGGCCTGTGGAGCAGGACAGGGCCTTGCCGGTGGCAGGGGGAGGATGAGGGGCTGGATCCCTTGCCACGGGGCCTCTTCCCCAAGCCTGGAGCGCTGCTGTGGATGTCACAGCCTCAGGAAGGTTCCTTGGTGGTAGAAGCCCAGGAGCTGATGCCTCCAGTGAGATACCCTGAAAACAGGAGGGGGGCCCCCATGCCCAGGGTCCCTCCCACAAGTGCTCCGGCATTTGACACCTGCACTTTTGGCAGGTGGACACTGGCGCTGCACAGGCAGGACAGTGGTCCTGGACCTCCAAAACCCTTCACTGCCCCTCTCTGATGTTCTCCATGGAGGGCAGGTGTGAGCAGGGCAGGCTGAAGACCTGGGTCTGCACTCATTCCCACCAACCTCCATCCCCACCCACCTCACCCCTGCCTGTAGGAAAAGAGGCCCTGGAGATGGAAGGGAGTGACAGTGGGGGCTGAGGCTCTCTCTCACCACCCTGAGACCAAGAAAGTTCTAGATTCTATGAACACTTTTCCTTCTGGGGTCTGCACTAAGTGCCCCTTCCATCCTTTAGATACCCCATTGGAGCCAGGACATCCATGGAGACTCTTGATGGTCCCCAGACTCTCAAAACAGTTACAAGACCTCCAGATCCTGACCTCACTTTCCCACCACTCACTCACAGGCACTGTCACTCGGGCGGTGCTGGACCTTGTGCCTGATCCTGGGGACCCAGAGGAACACATCTGCCTGGTTCTGAGTCGCTCTGGGAGGTGTGAAGACACAGAAAGGAGCTACATGAGGGAGTGCAGTGCCAGGCTAGACCACAAGGGCATGCTGTGCCCAGGGGAGGGAATGACCACTGTCTGGCTGTAGAGGGCTGACCAAGAAGCCAGGACTCTAGGGTTGAGCTTGGTAAGATGGGGACCAAGCAGAGGGAAGAGCAAAGGCCCAGAGGGCCAGAGGGAAGCTTGGCTGGGGTAGGGAGGAGTGGATGGGGTAGGTAGAGGATGAGGCTGAAATGCAAGCTGGGTGCTCAGGCCAGGGCCCTCACCCTCCTACAGGGCATGGGGAGCCACTCAGGACTTTCACACAGGGAACCAAGCTTAGCATCTGAATAGCAGGTGTGGATTATGAACAGGGCTGCAAGGAGGAGGAAGGGGAACAGGCAGCGCTGGGATCCTGCCCTCAGTTCTCAGGAGAGAACTGGCCATGAGCCTGAGCATGTTCAGCCTCTGTCTCCAAGGGGGGACTCACTTGGGACATTTTTCTGATGGGCAGTGTCCTGAACTCTTCCCCAGTCCTGGCTCTTCAGCTGGCGCCATGCTACCAGAGCCACAGCAAGACCAAGTGTCTCTGCTCCTCCATGGGCAGCCCCCACACCAGCTACATCCCACCTGTCTGCCTCCCTAGCAAGACGGGGGGCTCCTGGCTTGAGGAGGTGGCCACACTATCTGCATTGATCCTTTTAAACTCGACTGTTGAGCATGCCCTCGGTGTGGCCTCAAGAAAGGCACAGCTAGAGTGACTCCAAGCACTGTCTCCAGCTCAGGCTGAATGTGCTGCTGCTCTGTGTGAGGATCACGCTTTGTGTGGAAGAAACACTGGGGTTTCTTGGTTGCTGCAGCATGAGTGTCTGCGGGGAGCTGGGTGATGCACCCTGGGACAGAGAAAGGCATGGGTGGGCTCCTCAGGGGGGGATATTCCTGGGGCTCAGTCACAGGGCAGGGGAGGTCCCAGGGGTCCCTCACAGAGCCACCCCATGCTGGGCGCCATCCCTAGGCCACCTTAAAGGGTCTGTCCGAAGGTCAAGCCACACGGCGAAGCAAAGACAGCAGACCAGTCCCCGTGCAGCCACTGCAGGGAGAGTGGCTCTCAGAGGGTTTGAGCAACTCTGCTGCTGGTTAGGAGAGGCTGGGCCCCTTCAGGTGCTGGGAGCTGGGTGTAATGCACAGAAGAGAACAGTGTGGGTCCTCACAAACGCAACCCAAGTGTCTACCCTGTGCCAGGCTCTCAGCCAGACCAGCACCTGCTGTGCCAAGTGAAAGCACTGTCTCTACTTCGTGGTCCTCAGCATCCGACTTGGTCACATGGAACGCAGTAAGTGCATAATAAGGGCTTCCTGAACTCAGGAAATATGAGCCAACCATATATTCAAGAAATGAGCATGGTCAGGATAGGATCCTCCTGAGCATGTCAGGCACTGATGTGACAAGAAGAGCAGGCCAAGTGTCTTCTTCACTGATGTCAGGTTCTGCACACCACTAAGAGCCATCCCTCCCCCCAGAAATCATCATGCAGTGACAGCTGGCACATCTGCGAGGAAGACGGAGACCCAGGCACCAGGGCAACTATTGTCCACTGGGGAAGACTAGGGTGGCCACCAAGTGATGAGAGTCCTTCCTCCTTCTCAGGCTGTACCTGCCACTTGGGCTAGGCACTGGCCACAGCTACTGTCCCCAATATACGTGCAAGTACAGAGTCTCAGTGTGAGAAGATAGAACGGCCAGAGGACACGTCAGAGTCAGCCTGTGGTCACTTCATTTGGGTGGCAGTCACAGGCCTACTGAAGTGAGAGGAGCCCTGAGCCTGCAAACACCAACTTTTCAGAGGAACAAGAGGATGAATCATAGCAACCAAGCTAGTGGTGTGGATGTTTTCTGTCTGTGTGCTAAATGCTGGGAGGGGCTGGGAACGAGGGGACAGCGCTGGGAAGGGACACAAGCACAGCGGAGAGCTCCATCACCACCATCACCTACCGTCCCTGGACACCACTGAGGGACCCCACGCCTGCCCTCTGGGGCGCTCCTCCTCGGTAAATCACGACACGCTTTAAGGGGTGCAGTTCACTGAGGACGGATTATTGTTCATCACCCTGGGGCGACATGGTCCTCGCCCAACCAGGAGTTTCAGGAAGGAGAACGACAAGTTGTTTTCAGTTTCGATTTCAAGCTTATGGAAAAACTTGGCTGTAATAAACATAAGAACTGGTCCCCCACAGAGAAGTGGAGGCAGCGTGAGCCCAGATGAGGGGTCCCAGGGCTGCTCCCCAAGACACCACTGGCTGTTCCCGCTCCTCCATCCCAGCAAGGCCATCTCCCCGGGGACCATTCCACTGTACACTGCAGCCGGCCTGACCCCGCCTGCCCCGTCACCCGCTCAGTGCCCCCCACAGCCCACAGAACCATCCAGCACACTTTGCATTTGTTTGTTTAGTGGTTGTTTCCCCTCCTAGAAGGCAAGCTCCATGAGACCTGCTTACAGTTTTGTCACCCATGACCCAGTGTGACAAATAGGACGTGGCTCATGAGGGGCACACAGGAGGGATCTGGTGAGCGAGTGAACAGAGGGAAGGGGGCACGGGCGGGCAGGCAGGCAGGGAGACCCCAGTCTGTGGCACGACTGCCCCATGATGCTTGTACGTCCCCGTTCCCTCCCAACTGAACCATGGAAGGAGACTCAGAGAGAAAGAGTTTCCAAGGAGGACTGTCATCTCCAGTACTCTTCACCAGCTTCGGGCTGCCTCTTTGTCCAAAAGCCTTGTTTCTGAAAGCTAGTCTCTGAATGAGCAGGTGGAAGAAAAAGACCTCTCTAGTTCTGAGAAACAAAAAGCATAGAATAAACTTTATTCCAAAAGAGATATCGAAAAGATGGGTTCAAAGCAAAGTTACGTTACTAACTCGACTGTTCTTCCATAATTTCCAAATCTTCCTCCTCCAAGGCAGGCTCTCCAGCCAAGCTGTAGCCGGATGTGTTCAGAGCCCTCAGCCCATGAGAATTTAGACTCAATCTTCTTCCTGTGGGGGCTTCTCAACTTTTCCAAGCCAGGCAGTGAGAATGGATACAAGGCTGGTGACAGCACTGGGCCCACGGGGTATGGGGCTGGCGCCCACTGGTATCCCCAGGGAGACCCGCAGTCCAAGGGATTCAGCATGGGTCCCAGCCGCGAGCTGGCTGGGGCAGCTGACAGGAAGGGGCTGACTGGGCAGCGGGATATGAATGGAAACCCCAGGCCGACACCAGCCTGGCTCCCTTGGGGGAGCTGGGGCTGGCCTTGATGCCCACGCACAGCCTGCCCAGACACCAACCAAGAGCTCTGCTGTGGGCAGAGGGGCCATGGAAGCTGTCCTGAGCACTGAACTCTGTCAGGCCACCTTGAAGATCCGACCAAACAGCATGCTGGGAGAGCTATGCATTCCTAAGCCCAGCTTCTTGGGCCAGACAGACACCAGAGGCTGTTGTTGTTCCCTAGAGAGAGATGCAACATGTGAATCAGCCTTGCATTGCCAGGACCACACAGCCCTGGGACTCATCTTGGTGGCACTCAGCCCACTAGAGGCAGCCGTCCTGTGCTGAACTCAGCAGGTCTCATCGTGAGCCGCAGAAGGGACTACGTCCCGGGACTTCCAGTACGTACCTGCTGAGGGCTTGAGGAGACAGCGTCACACTTCACGAAGGGCCTGGGCCTCTCTGACCCCATCCAGAGCCCCACTGGCTGCCTCCACTAAGCGTCAAGTGGTTCCAAAGCCAGGGCCGGTCTCAAGTGGGAGGCACTCGAGAACCGGGCACTCAGCTGGGAGATTCAGAGGAATGACCTGGCCAGTCACCATGTAATCCACGCCACACGCCACATCCCCAGCTCCCCAGGCATCGTAACCTGAAAAACAAGGCCCAGCCCACCGTGAGGGAACGTGGCTGGCTAGGAGACAGACGGGCATGGAGCCCAGCTGGGCCTGGTCCCGGCTCTGCTTCTTGGTAGGGGACTGCCCCATCTCTGACCTGGCTCCTCCCCTGGAAGAGGGGATGCTTATACCTGCCTGGCAGGTCTGCTGGGACAAGTAAACGCCATCACTGTAGGAAGGGCCATCCCAACTCCCACCCGGTCGTCAATGGCAGACATGATTGTTCACGTGCAGCCCTCCGAGGGGCCGCTCTGGGCATGAGAACAGAGCCGAGTGCACCGTCCTGGCAGGTGCACGTCCCACAGGGGCTACTCCTCTCTGAGTGGGGCCCCACAGAGTCACCACCTGCTCTCAAGCCAGGGGATCAGTGGCCTTCCCTGGGGTCACCACCATGGCTCACTGGAGTGGCTCAAGGAACCCTTTCTTCTGCCTTCAGGGTCCCCTTTGGGGATGAGGCCCCCTGGCCCAGTGTCTTCACCCCTTTCTACCAGCTCCAGCTCCAGACACAGGCAGGTTTTTCCCCAGTCACGGGCAGCCTCAAGAGGAGGGCTGCTCACTGGGTCTCAGAAGGTGCCAGAGGCCTGCTGGCAGTCATGCCGACACTGCCCGTCTGCACCGACGACAGTCCCTCACAGGAAGGCCAGCCCTCAGGGTGACAAGCAGACAGCCCTCGTGCAAAGGCGGAGGCTCCGGCCTGTTTGCCTTTGAAACGACTCGCCGTGTCGCACAGCCGGGCCCTGGAAACAGAGCCCTACCAGCTCCAGGTGTGCCCACGACCCAAGGATCTCCATGGCCCAGAGCCATGCTGGCTCTCCAGGAAAGGGCCCTTTCCTTCTCTTGTTTCACTATTATGATTAGTGTTGTCACTGCTATTCTGAATAGGTGATACATCCACGGGACTACAATATAAAATGGCCCTCAGTGAAAAAGAATGAAAAGTATTAAATGCCTTTAGTACCACCGCTGTCACCATCCGCCCCACTCCCCACCTTCCCTCTGAATTGGAAACCACTTTTATCTGGTTTCTCTGTCCTTCCAGAGCTTCTTGATACAAAAAGAAGCCAATGCGGGGATAGTCACACGTCGCTCACCCATGGGGATACATTCAGAGAAACACGTCGTCAGGGGACTTCGTCTCTGTGCAAACGTCACAGAGTGTCCTGACACAGACCCAGATGGTACAGCCCACTATAGACCTAGGCTACGTGGGACGAATCTTACGGGACCCCCGTCCTACATGCGGTCCCTCACTGACTGACACTTACTTCTGCGGTGCAGGACTGCAGGGACCTCTCAGGTGGCGATGCTGAAGACAGTGCGCCTGCCCCACTCCCCACGCAGACCCTGGCCTTGAGGTTGATGCTGCCATTCTGACCAGATCCAAATCCTGCCACCCTTGCTGGTGGCAGCGCTCGGCAGGGCTGTGTGACAGCTAGAAAGGGGGTCTGTCCCAGCCTGTGGAGCTCACTGAGCTTAAGAGGGGAAAAGGCCTAATCTAGATGGCCCGGACTAAAAGCCCAGAGGCAGTAGGCACCCACTGGAGCTCGGCGCCTTTGGCTTGGGGAGAGGAGGCCATTAAGGATGGCAGGTCACAAGACAAATGGATGCCAGCAAGCAACTTGTGCCACCTGCCTCTGCCTCTCTAAACAAACATCTTTAGCAAAACCTATTACAGAAGTCACTCAACAAACAAGAAGCGGTGCCCCAGGTCATTGCAAAGGCACCTAGAAGCAGAAAGTGTGCCAGGCAGGCTGTGTAAGCAAAGAAAACTTGTCACCTCTGTGGCGACTGGGCCCAGGTACACTCTCAGCAACCTCCGCAGGCCATCAGAGCCCACGTTCTTGACCTTCCCAGGGACAGGGCCACTCCCCGTGCTCGCCTGTGGCCAAGCTGCAGACTTAAGCCCCACTGTCCTGGCTCCCAGCGCTCTGGCCACTAGGGCCCAAATCAGAGCAGACCCTCGGCCTCGGCTCCTCCCAGGACAGTGGGCTTGGCGGAAGCTGCCTTCTGAAGGCGGGCCTGGCTCTGAGGGACCTCTCTGGGAGCAGTGGGCAGCTCCCCAGGTGAGCATCCCTCAGCATCTCCATCTCTCAACTCAGCCCCGAGAGGACTGCCCTCGTGCTCTATTTCTGTCCTCGCCAAGGCTGAAGGAGTCTCTATTCTAAACTAGCTCACACTCATGACACTCCTGCAACGCAAAATAGCTCCAAACCCAGCAGCACACTTAGCCTGAGGGACTCTTAACAGTAGGCGCAGAGTCGGTTTGGAGCCTCTCTCCACAGTGACAAGCGACAGAGGAAGGCTGGGCAACAGCACCCAAGTGGGGTGGGGACTGCCCAGCTGGCTCGCTGCATCCCCCACTTGGCTTCAGCTGAAATGTCCTTTGTGGCACCAAGAGGCCAGGTGAGAAAGGGACCAAAAGCTCTGCCTGCAAGGGGGTCACAGCCACCCAGGGCCCGTGGCTGCCAAGGTGGCCAGAGAAGAAAGGGGCCTGGGACTCCGAGGGTGTCCCAGCTCGTGCTCTGAACCCCACCCAGCCCCAAGCAGAGGCTGCCCAGTGAGGGCGAAGCACAGTCTACAGCAGAGCCCCAGGCTCACACGGTAGCCCCACCCCCTGAGTGCTGGGAGACTGGGCAGCCCCTGGACTCCTCAAGTCAGTGTCCACAGGGGCAGGCCGTGGGGGAGCCTGCCCTCCCTGGGGTGTTTGGAGGATGAGAGAGAAGGAACACGACATGCCCGGCTCCCTGCACAGCTGGACCGCCCCTCAGAAAGGCTGTGCTGTCTGTCTGAGGAAGGCAAGGGCACCTCCCGGGTGAAGGGCATTCAAAACGTCCCCTCACAGCCTGTTCCCATGCCCACAGTGCGGCCATCTAAGTCACAGGATCCTGTAAAGACCAGGTGACACCTGCTCAGTGTGCCCCACCTCTGCCTGCTTCCTTCTATCCAATGCTGGGGACCTTGAACCTCCAGCTCAGGCCCTCACGGAAGGGGGTACTATGCTGCAGAGACCATTGTTTCAAGTCGGACACGTCTGAGTCTGAATCTTGGCTCTGCTTCTTACTAGATGTGTGACCTGGAAGAAATCACTGAACGCGCTGAGCTCTGAGTATCAAGGTATAGCAGGAAAACACCCCAGAAAGCTTCCGGGAGGAGAGGTGTGAATCAGGTGGCTCAGTGATCATTTCCTGGGCCTACACACTCTCACAAAGCCCAGGTTCTGTGAGTCCAAGAAAAAATTAGCCGGCCCAGTGGCGTAGTGGTTAACTTTGTGCACTCACTTTGGCAGCTCAGTGTTCGCAGGCTCAGATCCTGGGCGCGGACCTACACACTGCTCATCAAGCCATGCTGTGGTGGCATCCCACAAACAAGAACTAGAAGGACTTACAACTATGATATACAACTATGTACCAGGGTTTCGGGGAGGAAAAAAAAGGAAAAGAAAAGAGGAAGACTGGCAATAGATGTTAGCTTAGGGCCAAGGAAAAAAAACCCAAAAAACTAGTTAGTACCATTGCAGGAGCTACAGATAAGCTTTACTCTTTTTCTTCTTTCTTAGAATACTTTTAAAATGATATAACATATCCCCCACTGCAGATTAATAAGAAAATAGTTTTTTAAAGCATAAAAATCACCTGCAATTTAAAGCAAAAAACGTGAGTACAACAGAATAGACCGGAGTGAGGTCCAACTACCCAACAGTAGACTCATCTTATCTTGAAGGAACCCAACCGAGCTGGGCCCAAACCTGATTCCTGCCCCGACCCCTCTCCCAGAGCCCTGGTCTCGCACCTTCGAGCTTGCACAGAGTGGAAGGGCCAGGCCATCAGCCCTCAGCACCACTCTTTCAGGCCCTATCCTGTGCCCAATCTTCCCAACCACAAGGTGACAAGGGAAGAAAGTAGCTCCACAAACATTTAGGGCTAAACAAACGTGCGAGGGCGGACGCCAGTGTGGCCAGAAAGCAGGCGTCACAGGGACAGAGCAGAGTGTTCTCTCCCTGATGGCATGGATGCAGGAAGCACGTTTCCACAGGGACCGCAGGAGTCAGCGAAGGGCCTCCGGTTGGAAGGGCAAGTGGCATCAGCCCCCAGCAGCCTGCTGCCTCCAGCTACACCACAGAGGCCCCAGCTCGGCCCAGCCATTTCCACAGAGAGAATGCCCTCCGATTTCACACCTTATCTCAAGGCGTGTCTTCCCTCTCATTTGGAGGAAAAGAGGCAGGTGGGGAGCCCTAGTCACAGCAGTCATTCATTCAAACCCAGGGGCTCCACTGTTTCCTGAGCTTCCCCTCAGAAAGCGGTCCTTCTCGGTGCGGTGGACACAGGGCAGTGAGGAACTACCACGACAACAAGGGGAACATCGACATTACCGATGTTCACGTACCCTGAGCTGCTGTCCAGGTCCACCCACTGACCCTCCATCCCTCACACGTCATGGTATTTCCAGGTCAGCAAACAAGCGAGCACACATCACCAGCTTGGGATCAACTCTGGGGCACAACCACATTTCTTCCAGAAGTTTAAAGACTCCGTTTGAGCCTGTTCTCCTAGAGACAGCACCTCCAGTTTTCAGAGAGGAGGCAGGGCCTGCCGAAGGCACAGGAACCAGGAGAGCCCGCAGCTGAGGGGGGGGCCGATGGAATAGCCCCTAAAACACCACAGTGCCTCCAAACATGGTGCAACGTGTTTTTCACAAACAGTCCTTCTTTTATTTAAATGAGACATTTCCTTTGCATTTCTGCAAGTGTTTTTTAAATATGCTTTTCACAGTTTCAAAAGTCATCATTAAAATCCAGGCTTCACAGAAATACTCCGGCCTGTGCGTGCACATGGGCACACGCGTGCAAGGTCTCTGCAGAGTCTGGCTCTGGAGGGACCATGAGAACCAGGACAGGCGGTGCCTCTGGGACAGGAGACAGGAGACTCAGTTTCCATAATACAGTATGTACAAGTGCCCATGTTCTGTGTTCAAACACATAAATAGCTTTGTTTAGAAGAACTCTCAGAAGTGACTTAATAAACAACAGGAAGAAAAACCACAGTTCACGAAAGACCCTTTTCCCCTTCAATTCTGAAAAGATCCTTGGTGTGGAGTTGCCTGCTCCTCCTCCCCCCGATGAAAGGCCTTAGGCTTCCCTTTGGAGACCGTGGGAAGGCATTCTAAATAGCACACATCCTACTGTCTTTTAAATACGCTGTAAAACACTCCTCTCCATGGGCTCTGAAAACAGCTCTAGGCACACCAGCTTGTTCACGTCAAATCTCTCCCTCCTGGGAGCCTCTGTGGGCCTCGGGGCACCTGGCCTGCAGCTTGCTCCTCTCTGAGGCCCCGGTGTCCTCTGTTTCTCTGCTCCACGAGCCCACGGACAGCCTGGATAGTCCCTGAAGAGGCCTCTCACAGGGCACCATGGACTGGAATCTGGGGTCAAGCTGTTCCCTCCTTGGGCAGGCTGTTCCCTCCGTGGGCAGGCTGTTCCCTCTGTGGGCAGGCTGTTCCCTCTGTGGGCAGGCTGTTCCCTCCTTGGGCAGGCTGTTCCCTTCTTGGGCAGGCAGCTCACTCAACAGACCCAGGAAGGCGCTCAGGGCAGTGAGCCTGAGCCTGAGAAGCTGGCACTGGGTGCTCTCTCCGGCTGCTCACCACTACTCACTCCCTCCTGAGGCCCTGGCACAGGGTTCGCTGGGGCAGGAGGAGGACAGCCGGGACCCAGAGTGGGAGCAGTGCCTGGGGCCCTGGTCCCAGCCCAGCTGTACATTGGGCGCTGCTGCCCCATCAGCTGAGTCTGCCCTGTGGACACGCCCTCACGCCCACCCAGTCCGGCCTTACCCTCCACGAGAAGTACGGGGCTTCCAGGGGACTGATTCCCAGGCACCCTCGGATGATCTGGCCCCACACAAGCAGCTCTCCTTTGTCTGCAAAGAAAGGAAACGGGGGGCCTGGTTGGGGCTAGGCCAGGGGCAAGTCACCAAGAAGAGGATGGTCATGAGAACAGGCTTTCTAGAACCATGTACAGAGTCCAATGTTCAATTTCAATTTCTACCAGGCATTAACACTTCCTTTTGAAGGGAAAAGTATACTGTCCCCAAACCAAAGACATCTCCAAGCCCACAGTGACACTGTCTGCCACGTGGGAGATGAGCTCATGCTCGGAGCTGTGGGCCCAGGAGGCTCCTGCACACGGCCCCCTCTGCTCACCCCTTATGCACACCCCCTTACCCACAGTCCCATCCAACCAAACCCTGCCCTCCACACCTCCTGAAGTCAGAGCCCCCTCCCATCCTGCTCACACCCTAACAGGGGGAGAAATAGGTCCATCTCTCATTCCTTGTCTGGGTGTCCACCTCTTGGGAGCATTCGCTCAGGTGACATCTGGTCACTGGGCGCCTCTTTGGGCCAGATCTGTGTCTGTATGCTGGGAGCTGGGACAGGACAGTGAATGAACACGCATGGTTCCTGTCCTCATGCGGCTGGGGCTAGTGAGCAGCTAGAAATAAATGACCAAAGCAGCATATACATGTTTACCAAGTGTAAAAAGTGCCACGAGGGATAAGAACAGACAGAGTACTATAGAGGACACCCAGGAGACTGAATCTAGAGGAGGGCTCTGGGACCGCCAGCCTCCAGGACGGGCCCCCAGACCTGGGGGGCAGCCCCAAATACCCAGCCTTCGATCCCGACGTTGGTCCACATCAGCCTTGGGCACTCTGTGGCACAGAGGCCTCATTTCGCCACCCCCATCTGGGATGCAGCAGAAGAAGACAAGACAGGAGAAGCCAGGACTAGAACCATCTGGCCTGATTAAGAAGGAATCCTTTGGTTACGGGCTGTCAGAGCCCCTTGGGTCTGACCAGCACCCTGGATCTTCCACTCTCAGATTTTATGTGTTTAACAGAACAATTCAGTCTCGCCCCGCAAATGCTAGCAGACCTCAGGGTAAACCAACCAACTCCAGCTTCCAGCTGAACATATGCAAACGCTGGGCACACAGACAGGGGAGAAATGCAAGTTCTGAAGCTCCCTCTACTGAGGGACGGTCACTGGCACTGGAACAGTGGCTGTGGGAAATCTAGAAAGGGATTTCATTTCAATGTGACCCAAAATGGCCACACAGCAAGACAGCAAACAAAAAACAGTCTACTCAAGTTGCACATTTGGTATGGAATTCCAAGGATGTGACCCTGCACTGTTTAAGGCTTAGAACACTCTGGAAAATAGATCATTGATACCTTGAGAATGAGCCCATAGTGACTCTCATTTGCTAAATCAAAAGAACTTTAAAAGACACTGGCAGGGGCAGGCCTGGTGGCGCAGCGGTTAAGTACGCACATTCTGCTTCGGCGGCCTGGGGTTTGCGGGTTCGGATCCCGGGTGCGGACGTGGCACCACTTGGCATGCCATGCTGTGCTAGGAGTCCCACATATAAAGTAGAGGAATATGGGCATGGATGTTAGCTCAAGGCCAGTCTTCCTCAGCAAAAAGAGGAGGATTGGCAGTAGTTAGCTCAGGGCTAATCTTCCTCAAGAAAAAAAGAAGACACTGGCGCCCTCAAGTCATTAGCAAATGGCAGTGCTAACTTGGACAGTGCTGAGGGCTTCTCCCAGGTGATCAAGGCGACCACTAGGGCTGCAGACACAGCCACTCCCCACAGTCCACACCACAACCGGGGTGCTTTCAGGGCCCAAGATCTGAACCTCAGACGGCAACTGAATGGCAGTCAGGCCTCTGGGCAGAGGGTGAGCATCTGGAACAGTCCTCACAGTAGTGTAGGGCCAGAGGACACAAACAAGGATGACCCAAACTGGCTGTCCCCGCCCAGATGTTTAACAGAAAACAATTACCCACCAGGAGAAAAAAAGATTTTTTAATTGCAAGAAAACAACAAATTTACTTGAGGATCACAAAATGAAATTAATTTAGTGCAGTCTTACTGTTCAAGTCAACGAAACAGCAGCAAACTGAACCAGCGGTCAATGAGGTGGAAGGAGAGAGGCCGTTGAGAAGAGCACACATGCAACAGGTCAGGAGGTCCCTGGTATCTGACAGCTTTGTAATTGGACAAACCTTGGGGAAAAGCTCCGCTTCCGCCTTCCCTTTGATCATCCTCTCCCTGGCACTTTGGAGAAATCGGCCGATTTCCCTCCACAAACCCCAGGACGTCTGGAGAATCGGCCTCCTGCCATCCCGTTCCTGGGTTGGGCCAGGGTTTGGGCTTGGCCTGGAGCAGGATGAGCCCCACACATTCATTTCCTAATGACCCTCCGGGGGATTCACCCAACCTCTGCTGGGATCCCCCAGCACCGTGGCATTCTCAAAGGTCCCCTCTCCTACCACTGGCTGGTGTCCTCTTGAGAAAATTCACTTTCACAGTAGCCCAACCACAAACCAAATGAACCAAAAACAAAACTCCACGGTGAAAGAAGACACACGTTATACAGCCTCAAGCCTAGCAATGTCTGGATTAGCCGTGCTCTGTAACTATCCGCACGGGGCGCCCCTCTACTGGCTGGAGGGAAGCTGAGAGTGCCCACGGTTTGGGGTGAACCTGAGAGAGTGGAGCTCTTCCCATCTTTGGGGCCGCAGGGGCTTGGGCACGTACTGCTAAGGGCAGCAGAGTGGCTGAGTCCACAGCGAATACGGAGCCCTGGACTTCTGGGCTGAACTCCGTCCAGCCAAAGAGAGTGGATGGAATCCCTTCTGGAAGAGCAGTTTCCACTAGGTGTGGTCCTGTCCCAGAATCCCGTAGCCCCAGACAAAAACATGCCCTTCGCCTACATTACAGTAAAACAGCGGTCAGTCAGTCAATCCAAGTGAGGCAGCCCCTACTAGAAATTCAAACGGCACCATCAAGATGCAGTAGACCCACAGGGACTGTTGTTTTCTCCTTGCTTGGCAACAACATGCTAAAGATATTCAAAATAACCCATTTCTTTCTCCTCTTTCCTCATGGAGTACATCTAGTCAGCCAACCAACATCAGAATACAAACTTCCCACATCTTGAGGGACGGGCCCAGGCCATAAATAACCCAGAAACCCCCTGTGAACACAGGAGAGCCTTAGAAGGACAGTTTGCCCTGCTAACAGCTCTAAGTTTCACACTGACCAGAAGGGCAAGCCAAGGACCAAACAACTTCTGGCCAGATGCTTCATATTCTCCGAAATGACTTTTTGGTTATAAAAAGCTGAATACTCATCAATGGTGCCAGATGTCAAGTCCCGGAGGCGTGGAGCTCAGCATCCAAACCCTAAGGCTCTTCTCCACCTGCCTGTTTCTTGGCGCAGGCTCTCGGGAGGAGGCAGGCCAGGCGTCGGGGGCCCAGGCTAAGGGAGGGGGAGACGGCAGTTCCTTCTCCATTCCAGAGCTTCACTACAGAATTACTGAGCTCTGTGCTGTCTGTCTGTCTACATATCAAGCGCGGCTATCACCTCTCTGTCAGGAACATCACCCTCACCCGCTATTCCTGAGCTCAGTCTAACTTAGCTCTGCCCACAGTCACCAGCCCTCCCTCAGGCTGAGGTCTGCTGCCTGTGAACCCAAGGGACCCGACCCGTCCCATCCCGCCAGGGACGAGGGGGAGTATTTGCAAGACACTGCTGGACAGCAGGGAGGGCAGATCACCAGGATGCTGTAGACCACAGAAGGCTCTAGTCTTTATTCTAAGTTAACGGGGAGCCAGCACAGGCTCTAAGTAGGGGAGGGACATGACCTCTAGAGGGGACCATGAGTGGACATGGGAAACAGTGAAGAAGGAGCAGCCGGGGGACGAGCAGTTCAGTCTTGGACACACTCAACTCACGATGCCAAGAGACGGCCAAGGGCAAATGACAAGTGGTACTGAGAGATGTCTGCACCTCTGAAGAGCAGCCTGGGCCTGAACTGCCAGCTGGAGAGGCCTGAACTCACGACAGCGATGCAGCCATGGCGAGGAGGAGCCCTTCGGACGGAGGGAGCAGAGGAAAGGAGAGCACAGTCACTGCACAGAGGACCTCCGACACGGGAAGGCCTAGCCAGGGAAATGAGACCGAGAAGGAACGAGAAAGGAGGATGGCGCTCGGAGAGTCTAGTCCCAGGGCAAAAGGAAGACTGGTCTTCACAAAAAATGGTCACCATGTCACGGCCAATGTCAAATGCTGTCGAGAGGTCAAGAAAAGTCAAGACTGGACAATGTTCTCCAGGTTCTTTACTATCGTTTTCAGCAACGTGGAGGTCACTAGCAAGGGGCACTCAGCAAAGTGATAAGGGTGGAAGCTGAGTGGACTGGAGAGAGCAATGAGAAGGAGGAGAAGAAATGGAGACAGTAAGTCAATGCAGCTGGGAGAAGTTTGGCCTAGAAGGCAAGGCAGGTGAAGCCAATGGGTGGGGGAACGGGAGGAGATCGAGGGGTCCACACAGGGCCTCTTAAGATGGAAGACACCTGAGTCAAGTGTAAAGACTGATGGGGAGGGGTCAGGAGAGAGGTAGGTTGAGGCTGTGGGAAAGAAGGCCCAGTACATGGAGTGAGGCTTTGGAGGAGGAGGGAGAGGGATGCAGGGCACAGAGAGAAGCACCAGCTCCAAGAGGAGAGACACACCTCCCCTGCTGCTACAAAGGGATGGAGCCCAGGTGGGCACAGGTACCGGCATGTGGGTGGGAGTCCAACTGGGACACTGAGGGCTTTCTCAGCTGATGGCATCTGTTTCCTCAACGACACAGGAGGCAAGTGCTTCTGCTGAGAGTGAGAGATGGGAGCAAGCGTGGCCAGCTTAGCTTTCAGGCAGGATTTGATCTTGCCACTCTGCTGAGGAAGAACTCTGGACAGACAGATTTTAAGTGCTTTAGTGACAGCCATGAGTCTTTACAGAGTCACTTTCAAATGAAGACGGCTAGACGATAAGTCCCTAAGTTGACACAAAAGGAATGAAGGGGCTTAGTGATCCAGAAAACGTATGCCTAGATGAATGAGGCTGTCAAAGCCAGGGCCTGGCCTCTGCTGCTTGGCTCCCAGAGAGCTGCTTTACCCACCTGTGCTTTGCCAAAGAGCCTCTGGAAATGCACCCCTGTTGTCATGGACAGGGTGAGGCTCAGGCCACAGGAAAGATCATGGTCGCGGTGGGCCATTTTAAGATGGCATTCAATGATCCGCGTTCTCCTGCTACTCACAGCCATGTGTAATCCCCACCCTTGTGTCGGGGCTGGGCCTAGTGACCTGCAGAAGGCCAGCAAAAGTGATGGAGGGCACTGCCAAGTTCAACGAGAGAACACCAGCTTCTGTCTCGCAGCTCTCTCTCTTGCCCTCTCACTGGCTTGCTGCGATGGAACCAGCTGCCATGTTGGGAGCTGCCACATGGAGAAGCCTAAACCGCTAGGAGGCAAGGAAGGCTTGGCCAACAAACATTAGCTGCACAACTGCCAGTGAGGAACTGGAGCCCCAGTGCACCAGTCCGCGAGGACCTGTAGTTGCTGTCAACCACTGGTATAGTCCTGGAAACAGAGCCTTTCCCAATGCAATCTGAAGATGACCACAGCCTTCAAGAGACTCAGAGCCAAAGACCCAGCTGAGCCCCTCCTAGATTCCTGACCCACAGAAACGGAGATGAGAAATGAGTGTTGTTTTAAGCCACTAAGTCTTGGGGTCATTTGTTACGTACCTATAGATAACAATGACATGACACTGATCTGCCCCCACAGGAAGGCCATGGGAGACAGGTTCACAGCCTTGGTATCAGGAAGAGCAGTACTTCTCCTCAACACTTTATTTACTGTTTATCTTATAGAAACAATGCACCATTTAAATGACCATGTTTTCTTCTTTGCTTTGGCTACTAGGAAGTTCAGAGCCAAATCTGTATCTACTTCTAGCCACTGCACTAGACCAGAGAGAACGCAGTCTTTCATCTTCTTAGCTGACCTTTAGTTTCCCTGTAAGCAGATCTTGATATCTGTTAACATATATCTAAAACCCTTTTGGATGATGGCAGTTTGATGATATTAAGGAAGGTAGTTTTTTTTTAAAGTACTCATCTTTCAGAGATACACACTGAAACTTTTATGGAGGGAATACGATATTTAGGATTTGCTTCAAAATAATTCAGGGCAGAGAAGTAGATGGAATTATAGACGCAACACAACTGGCCATTAGGGGTATGGGGTGTTTATCTGGGGGGGATAAAGAAAATGTTCTGGAATTACATGGTGGTGATGGCTGCACAACCCTGTGACTATACTAAAAACCAGAAAATCATACCCTCAAAAACAGTGAATTATCACTCTATTTTTAATAACGGGCCATTAGTTGGTAATTGTTGAACATGGGTGATGGGTACAGAGAGAGTAACTGTGTAATGAGCTCTTTTTGTCTATATTTGAAATTGTCCTTAATACAACGTGTACAGTCCCACTGTGCTGTGCCAATGGTGCAGCTTTGGTGAGAAGGAGGGGCTGTGACAAGGAGAGGCCCAGGCAGGGGCTGCAGGGCTGCCAGTGCTCTCCTGCCCGATGGGAGCGGGGTCACACAGGCTCTTCACTGAGCTGCACACTTACAACCTGCCTGCTTTGGGGGCATACATGTTCTGAGGCAACAAAAAGCACACTGTGACATCACAGGAAGTTATATAAACAGCTTCACATCCCTTTTAGAGCAAGAGAAGGTAAAGCCACACCCACAACACTGCTCTCCCCCAGGACTACCTTAGCCAAGTATTGTGAATGAGAGCTTCTGAATCTGAGCTTTGTTTCCAGGCTCCAAGGAGATCACCAAGAACTCCGTACCTGGAAGAGCCCTTCTTCTAACAGGTGAGGCCTGAACAGCACTTTATACATCACCCTTCCGTGAAGAATCTCTTATATGTGTCCTTCACACTGTATTTCCAAATCTCCCAGTCCCGTGCTGTAATTGACCTCACGCCTGTGTGGAGTCAGCGACAGAGGCCAGCTGCAGCTACTCAGTTTCCCCAAGCAAAACCAAAGAGACCTCCGTCAGCAGACAGGGCTGGCCTCAGCAACAGGCATCACAGGTGGCGCCCTGGACAATATTCACTTAGGCAAGGTCTCTACCCAGCATGGTGGGTGCACTGCTAATACTGCAGTGACCCAGAGCTAACGTAATGGGAAATACTTACTTTCAATTATTTATTCTCTTAGCACACACTTACTTAGACTTGCTAGGTGCCAAACACAGTTTTGAAGGCTTTACAAATACCAACTCAGAAATCCCAACCTGGTCCTCCGCATGATCTACAACTTCCTTCTCCGTGTTCTCTCAGAGAGGGAGAGAGATATAATTGTAATTGGCATTATTTTAAAACCCTTGGAATTTTCCAGGTCTGATTCAAGTTAACAAACTTGGCCAGGTGAAATATCACTAGACAATGAACATATTAGACCTTGCATATATGAACACAAGCAATTTCTAAGGCACCCGTTGGGCTTGCTAGGAAGTAGAGGAAATCTCTGAGAGCCCAGGCCACCTAAGCCCCAGGCCACAGCAAACTGAGACAGGCCAAGTGGCTGCAACTGCGAAAGACAGGAACACAGAGGGCTTCCCGAAGGACAAATGTTGCTGTCAGTGCTGCGATGGAGTGTGAGCCCTGGGAGGATAGCAAGGCACAACATGGACCACAGACTCCTGCTGACACCAGGCCTCCCCAAAGGGGCCTGAGCAGTGTCCGACCCCAGCTCCCTCAGAGACAGGCAAAAGCAAATCCACATCCTCTCGGGGGGAGAGCACCTCCAATTTAGGCCCTTACAGTTCCCACTAATTAAATTCAACAAAATATGAGCTAACAGTCACAACCTCCTAAACACATAAGGAAACTCCCACTATGAGCGAGAGTCAACAGGACCCACAACAACCGATTTCCACCCCGCAGGCCTCAGACACTGGAAAGATGATGCACAAAATAAAAAAGACTTCTCTGTGCAAGGTTCAAAGAAACAGAAGCCGGAACAAGAGACTGTCAAAAATGGCCAGGCAAATTGGAAAAGGAAGCGATTAGAAAGGAGAAAATATAGTTAAAATTAAAACTTCAAATGGATGGACAAAACGACAAGACCCAATCTGGGAGAAGATACAGGCAACCCTGGAACTGATAAAGATACAGATACCGGGTATACAAACAATGCCTAAAAATCAGTAAGAAAAAGGCAAATAAGTCAACAAAAATGGGCAGGGACATCAGGTAGATTTCAGAAAACAAGACTGGCCAGGAAACATACAAAATAATGGTCACTCTCAAGTACTAGTTAGGAAACTGCAAATTCCAACCTCAGTGAGATAGTATTTCACACCCACCAGACAGGCACAAACTTGCCAGTGGACAATACCAAGCCCTGGCGACGCTGAGGGACAACACCCTGCTGCTGTGGGGGCCCCTTGTTAACAGCCATTGTGGAAAGCAATCATTTGAAGACGTATGCAAACCCTGTAACCCACTTCCACTCTTCCTTCCCTAGAGCTCCTAGAACTCCTGAACATGGGCACAAGGAGACAGATGGACGGTCATAGAAGCACTCTTGTTATATAACAAAAAGTTGTAAACCATCCAAATACCTATCAACAGGAAAATGAACTGAAGTATATTCCATGGTAAAATATCATGCAGCTACAAAAATGAACGAAAAAAGTCAGCAAAGAAGCAGGATACAGAATCAACACAAAAAACTCAACTGCATTTCTGTATACTGACAACAACAATCCAAAAAGGAAATCAAGAAAACAATTCTATTCACAGGAGCCTCGAAGAGAATAAAGTGCTTTGGAATTAACTAAACAAAGAGGTGAAAGACTTGTACAATGAAAACTACAAAACACTGCTGAAAGAAACTGAAAAAGACATAAATAGACGGAAAGACATCTAATGTTCATGGACTGGAAGATTTAATGTTGCTAAGATAATACCATCCAAGTGATCTACAGATTCAATGTAATCCCTATCCAAATCCCAAGTGTTTTTTGTAGAAACAGAATATTCATCCTAAGATTCAGATGGAATCTCAAAGGACCCTAAACAGCCAATGATCTTGAAAAAGAACAAACTTGGAAGACTCACACTTCTTGATTTCAAAACTTACTACAAAGTTACAGTAAACAAAACAGTGTGGTACTGGCATAAAGAGAGACAGATAAACCATTGGAATAGACAGTCCAGAAATAAGCCTTCCCATATATGGTCAAATGGGTTTTCACCAGAGTCCCAAGACCATTCAAATTGGGAGACAATATGTCATCTTTTCAAAAAATGGTGCTGCGAAGAATGGATATCCACATGCAAAAGAATAAAGTTGGCCCCTTAGCTAACAGCATGTACAAGAATTAACTCAAAATGGATCAAAGACCTAAACCTAGGAGCTAAAACTGAAAAGCTCTTAGAAGAAAACAGGGCAAAAGCTTGAGGACACTGGATTTCACAGTGATTTCTTGTGCCCCAAAGGCACAGACAACAAAAGGAAAAATAGACAAATGGACTCATGAAAATTAAAAACTTTTGTGTATCCAAAGATACTATCAACAGAGTAAAAAGGCAACTCACAGGGAGAAAACATTTGCAAATCATTTCTCTGATAAGGGATTAATATACAGAATATATAAAGAACTCCTGAAACTCTAGAACAAGAATAACAAACAACTTGATTAAAAACCAGAGAATGACTTGAATAGACTTTTCTCCAAAAAAGGGATACAAATGGCCAATAAGCACATGAAAAGATGTTCAACATCAAGTCATTAAAAAAACGCAAATCAAAACCACAAGGAATATGATAACCACATCATTTCTATTAACAAGGCTCCTATTAAAAAAAGAACAGAAAATAACAACTGTTATCAAGGATGTGGAGAAATCCGAACTTCACACATTGCTGATGAGAATGTAAAATGGTGCAGTCGCTGTAGAAAACAGTACGGCAATTCCTCAAAAATTTTAAAAGTAAAATTACTATATGTCCTAGCAACTCCACTTCTGGGTATAAACCCAAAAGAACTGAAAGCAAGGTCTCAAAGAGACATCTGTACACCCATGTTCACAGCATTATTGCAATAGCTAAAAGGTGGAAGCCACCCAAGTGTCTGTCAACAGATGAATGGCTAAGCAGAATGTGGTATGCACATACAATGGAGTATTACTCAGCCTTAAAAAGGAAAGAAATTCTGACACATGATACAACATGGATGAACCTTGAGGAAAGTATGCTAACTAAAATAAGCCAATCACAAAAAGACAAATACTGTATGATTCTACCTATATGAGGCACCGAGACTAGCTAAATTCATAGAGGCGGAAGTAGAATGGTGGGTGCTGGGGGCTGGGGGGAGGGAGTTGTGTCACTGGGTATAGAGTTTCAGCTTTGCAAGATGAAAGAGTTCTAGAGATGGATGGTGGTGATGGTTACACAACAATATCGATGTACTTAACACCACTAAACTGTCCATTTAAAAATGGTTAACATGGTAAAGTTGAAGTTGTGTGTATTTTACCACAATAAAAAATGGGAGAGAAAGAACAAACAACTTACAGGCTGTAATTGGCCTCCCTGGCTGTAGGGAAAAAACAAACCAACAAACGCCCTGCAGACACCAACACAGAACAACATGGCTGAATCTTAAATATAATGTTGGGTTTAAACTGAGTCACAGAAGACTACATAGAGTCTGTCCCCTAAAATAAGCAAAAGTAGGCAAGATATTATTTAGGAGTGTGTGTGTGTGTGTGTGTGTGTGTGTGTGTGTGTACAAATGTTTTCCCCTTCAAAGAAAGGAATAACAGAAATAAAATGTAAGACAGTGGATCCCCCTGGGGGAAGGCAAGCGGATGGAACAGGAGAGGAGCGCAGGGCAGACTCTGCAGGATCGGGAATGTTCTTACATTGCGTAGGTCTTCAACTTCTAGCTCTCCAGTTGGGTAGTGGCTTCACAAGAGTTGATCTTATTACCATGTTTTATAATTTTCATTTATGTTGCACATCATCTTTTAAGAGGAAATTCACATAACATAACTTCACCATTTCAACTTTTTTAAGGTGTACACTTCAGCGGTTTTTAGTATCTTCACAATGTACAACCACTGACTTCTAACTAATTTCAGAACGTTTCCCTCACCCAGAAAGAAACTCCACACCCGCTCAGCAGTCGTTCCCCATTTTCCACCTCACCCCCAGCCCTGTCTACCACTCATCTCTTGCGTCTCTAGAGATTTGCCTATTCTGGGCATTTCATACAAATGGAATCACACGGTGTGTGTTCTTTTGTGTCTGGCTTCTTTCACTCAGCACAATGTTTTCAAGGTGCATCCACATCGTGGCGTCTATCGGAACTTCACTCCTTTTGACGGCTGAGCAATATCCCACTGCAGGGATACACTGCGTTTTGGCTTTTGCTTGGTTTTGTCTTGTTCTGACAAGGCCCAGCACAATTCGTCTCCAATCCTTTGCTGCAGCATCCAAGGGATTCAACTGTGCAGCTGAGTCAGTGAGCAGTGTGTGCTAACCCAGGGACCGGAGGTTTGCTGGGGGACTCACGTGAGTTCACGGCCTCGGAAATGTTTCTACAGAAGAGCACACAGTCCGTGTAGCGCAGAATTGGGAAAACATGCTGTGTGCATGACACCTGCTGTGACACAGCCATCTGGGCCTCTGTGTGGAAAGGACAGCAGGCGTGAGAGAATGGGCAATGGACAGTGACGACCGGAATTGTACTTCCCTCTTCTTCCACATGGTAATTTTGTCTCTCTACTTTTTTACCTTTGACCCCCTTCAAACAAACTGGATGCATTTTGTCACTTGATGGACATTTGTGGGTTTTCTACTTTTGGGTTACTATGAAGAATGCTGCTATGACCATTCGTGAACAAGATTTTGTGCGGATAAATGTTTCCATTTCTCTTGGCTACATACCTCGGAGTGGAATAGCTGGGACATATGGCAATTCTGTGTTTAACTTTCTGAGGAATGGCCAAACTGTTCTCCACAGCAGCTGCACCTTTTTAAATTCCCCCCAGCAATATATGAGGGTTCCAATTTCTCCACATTCTCATCAACACTTGTTATTTTCTGGGGATTGCTTCAAAGCAAGCATCCTAATGAATGAAAAATGATATCTCGTGGTATTGATTGGCATTTCCCTAATGACTAGTTATGTGTGTCTCTTTCCATGCGCTTATTGCCCATTTGTGTATCTTCTTTGGAAAAATGCCTTCACAACCTTTTGCACATTTTTAAATTGGGCCGTTGTCTTGTTATGGAGTTTTAAGAGCTCTTTAAATATTCTGGATAATAGACCCTCATCAGATATATGGTTTACAAATACTTTTCTCCATTCTGGGAGGTGCCATTTCACTCTTCATCGTGTCTTTTGAGGCACAAAAGTTTTTAATTTTCATGAAGTCCAATTTATCCAGTTTTCCTTTTTTTTTTGCTTGTGCTTTGGGTGTCCTATTTAAGTCTAATCTAATCTGAAGTCACAAAGATTTACACCTACATTTTCTTCTAAGAGTTTTATAGTTTTAGCTCTTACATTTACAACTTTGATCCCTTTAGAATTAACTTTCAAAGATTCTGTGAGGTAGAGGTTCAAATTTACTGTTTTGCATGTGGATATCCAGTTGTCCCCCACCATTTGACGAAAAGACAATTCGTTCCCCACTGAATGGTGTTACCACTCTTCTCAAAAAGTAACGGATCATATAAAGAAAATGTGGTCTCTAGATAGATATAAGGGAATACCATTCAGTCATAAAAAAGAATGAAATCTTGCCATTTGCAACAACATGGATGGACCTTGAGGGCATTACGCTAAGCAAAATAAGTCAGACACAGAAGACAAATACTGCATGATCTCGCTTATATGAGGAATAAAGGAAAAAAAACACCTCATAGATTCAGAGAACAGACTGCTGGTTGCCAGAGGTGAAGGGTGAAATGGGCGAAGGGAGCCAAAACGTACAAACGTCCAGTTATAAAATAAGTCAGTCACAAGGATGTAATGTACAGCTTGGCGATTACAGCTACAATACTTGTATCGCGTATTAGAAAGTCGCCGAGAGAGGAAATCTTCAAAGTTCTCATCGTGGGAAAAAACAATTCTGTAACTACATATGGTGACAACATTAACCAGACTCATCGTGGTGAGCATTTCAGAACTATATGCAAATACAAAATCATTATGTTGCACACCTGAAACTAATAGGATGTTGGAGGTCAATTGTACCTCAGTATAAATAATGGATCACAGTGTGTGTGTTTACTACTGGACTCACAATTCTATTCTATCGATCTGTGTGTGTCCTCATGCCCATACCATAGTCTGATCACCGTAACCTTCTAGGACATTTTGGAAGCAGAAAGTGAGTCCTTCAACGTTGTCCTTTTTCAAAATGTTTTTGGCTATTGGTGGTCCCTCGCAATTGTATATGAATTTGAGCACGAGTCTGTCCATTTCTGCAAATAAGGCAGTTGGGATTTGGACAAGAATTGCATTGAATGTGTAGATCAATTTGGGGAGTACTGCCTACACATCAGCTTCTGCAGACACCATAATGGTGATATAATCAAAAAGATTTTAAAAAAGTGACTCAACTTGTTGAAGGATCATGAAAGAAAGGAACAGGATGCTGCGATAGAAACCAGAAGAAAGAAAGAAACACCGAGTTAGAAAGAATGGTCAGGGAAGCCTTCACTGAAGAGATAACCCCTGACCTGAGGCCCAGGAGGAAAAGGGGAGCAAAGAAGAGCATTCCAGGCTAAGGGGATGGCACGGTCAAAGGCCCTATGGCAGTCAGGAGGAGGGCTCTCTCCAGGAACTGAGGGCAGGGCAGCAGGGCTGACTCAGAGCCTGGCAAGCAAGACCAGGGAGGGGGGAGAAGGTGCAGCAGGTGACGGCAAGTTTCTGGAATGGTACCAGGAAACTGATAAGCACGGTTACCTCCAGCCAGTGGGACTTGTACTTTTCACCTTATTCCTGTCTCTGCTTCAGAATCAACTGTTTTAGTAGTTTTACAAAAACCTGATGTTAAAAAATTACCCACCCCAAGACTGTAAAAATAAAGAGAAGCTTCAGTTTTGTAGCTATCAAAGAAAAGCCCATTTAAAGACCTGGTACAGGGGCAGGCTCCGTAGCCGAGTGGTTAAGTTTGTGTGCTCCGCTGTGGCGGCCCAGGGTTCGGATCCTGGGCGCGGACACGGCACCACTCCTCACGCCACGGTGAGGCGGCGTCCCACATCCCACAACTAGAAGGACCTGCAACTAAGATATACAACTGTGTACGGCAGGGTTTGGGGAGATAAAGCAGAAAAAAAAAAAAAAGAAAGAAGAAAAAAAACCTGGTACAGTAATGAAATGAGCACACTTAGATGGACAATACTCACTGCTAGTGAGGATAGGAAGAAAGCGGCTCTTCTCTCCATTGCCGCTGGCAGTATAAACTGCTAAAGTGTCTAGAAAACAATTTAACAATACTTTCTGACAACAATAAAAATGTCCTAATCTTCTGACCCACTCACGGGGTTTATCCTAGAGCAATAATCCAAATGAAAGTAAAAGCTATATATGTACACATGAAAAAGGCCCCGGTATCTCCAATGTCTGCTGCACTCAATCCCCAAAATAGTATACCTGCTGACAACAGGGTAATGATTAAGTAATGACTTGATAAAAAGGGTTAATGGATTAATTGCCTTATGGTAAATTAATCTGATGCTATATCATACAAATATTAAAAACTGTAACTGTGAAAACTGATTGTACCAACATAGAAAAATGTTTTATGCAAATGATAAAACAGGCATATAAAGCCACACCTATGCTACGACGACAGTATAAAAGATGTACACAGAGGGGGGCTGGCCCTGTGGCCGAGTGGTTAAGTTCGCGCGCTCCGCTGCAGGCGGCCCAGTGTTTCGTTGGTTCGAATCCTGGGCGCGGACATGGCACTGCTCGTCAGACCACGCTGAGGCAGCGTCCCACATATCACAACTAGAAGAACCCACAACGAAGAATATACAACTATGTACAGGGGGGGTTGGGGAGAAAAAGGAAATAATAAAATCTTAAAAAAAAAAAAAAAAAAAAGATGTACACAGAGGAACAAGGACTGGAAGGAAACACGAGACAGTGAGCAAAGATGATCTGATGCGGTGGTAGGATTATCGAGGATTATACCATGTTTAAATCTTAACTTAAAGGCCCTCCTTTCAGACAAATATTGGACACAAAAAGATTAAATATACAAGGTTGAGAAAGCTTCTCCCTCATTCCTCTCTCCCCTACCCACATTCTGCTGAAATCAGCTCAAGTCGAGCTCCCTTTTAGTGGCCCTTGTTTCTTCTTTAAAAGGCTCAGCACTCTCTCTGCAGAGAGAAAGGCCCTTTGTTGAGGGGCGGCTCTAATCCTCCATCCAACCCTTTGTCAGTTCCTGTCCATGGGAGCTGGGACTGAGGGGACTGGGACTGGACAAAGAGAATGGTGTCCCCAGGAAGTGATAAGGGTTGCAGCCCCTGAGAGCCCTACAGCTCACAGCTCCATATGGCCCCTCACAAGGGGATGTGAGGGGCACTATCTGTTTGTCCATCTGTGCCCCACCCAGAAGAACAGACTTCTTCTCTATTCCTTAGGAACAGACTATGGTCCTGACCACATGCAACCTATCAGACAAACAGAGTGGAGGTTGATGAGAAGAAGTCTCTGGAAGATCAGTGTCCTAGTGGATGGACCCAAAGCACGGTAGCATTCCCTACTGCTCCCCGAAGGGCCTAGGTCCAGGCAGGCTGCCCCACACGGCTTCTACATTGGATTCTTTCTCAATCCACTGCAGCCTGGCTTCTGTCCCACTGCACAGAAAGTGCTCTTGCTAAAGGAAAGTGCCTGACGTCCTAAGGAGCAAACCCAAGAGCTCCTCCATCCCACTGCATCCCCGAGGAACCACTCCCTCCTCCATAAGCCTTTCTCTTCCCCATCTCTCTCTTCTGCCTCTCCAATAGCTTCCAATCTTTGTCATTAGTTGAGCCTGTACTCCTTACCCTTCAGTGCTGGAATCCTTCTCCAAGGTCTGTCTTCTGCCCTCTTCTCACTATTTACTCCCCTGGGTGGCTGCATCTGTTCCCAAGGCTTTCACTGTCACCTCTGCAGTGGTTTCTCCAGTCCCAAAAACTCTACTGAGTTTCAGACCTACTTTTCTAACAGCCAAATGAAAAGCACCATTTACTGAACATTTGTCATGCCAGTCACCGTGCTAAGACAATATCCAAGACCAGCTAAAAAGAAACCGGATCACAGAGAAGGTTGGTAAGTTGTCCAAAGTTATCCAGTTAATATTCAGGGAAGCAGGAACTTGAACTCACATTCATGTGACTTTGAAGCCTGTGCCAGAAGCGCTACACTCTACTGCAACCCTAAAAGCAGATACACTCTCTACCTCCTCCTCGCTTCCCCCCCTCACCCAACCCAAGCCTGCTCCTCCTCTGGGACTCCCCAATCTGGGCTGAGAACATCAGCAGCCACTCTTGGGCCTGCGGAGTCATGCTGGACTCCCTCTAGCTCACTCCATCCATCGAATCAAGCCCCAAATCTGGTCAATTCTCCTTACAGGTCTCCCCATCTGTCCCTCCTGCCCACAGCTCCCAAAGTGGCCTTCATCACCTCCTCCCCCAACTCTACAAAATCCTGCATCACTCACTCTCCACCTGTCCTCCAGCCTCTCCCACACCGCTGCCCTGGAAGCACACCAAACTCCAGGCGCCCCTCACGCTCTCAGCAGTTAAAGCCTCCCCCTGCCCCTCCCCTCTGCCATGGAACCTTTCCTGCCACCCATCCCCAGTCTACCTGGTAAATTCCCCTGCCACCTCCTCCATGGTGCCTTCTCTCCCTTCTGTTCAACCCTGGGAGACTTACCAATTCCCTTTTTGCTACTCTCACAGCACTTTCTGTTTGCATTCATTTATGGATTTAAGTATTGACTATGGGTACCTACCATGTGCTAGGCACTGCCCCAGGGATGGGAACAAAATGGTGAGCAAGATGAAGGCAACCTGGAACACACACAGTGCTGGGACACTTTCTTCTCTGATACAGCTAGTGTTTGTAACCTGTCTCTCCCACGAGACTGTTATCCCCCTAAATATGATCCAGCTTGGTACCTCACAATCCACCATACATCCTAGCCTAGGTAGGCAGGCAATAATTTTTACTAAAATAATTTATTAATTCAGAAAATCCCCCTAATGGATTTGCCATCACCCCACCCAAATTTCAGCCTTTTAAAGCATCCCAGGTGCAGAATAAGTGGCTCTCAGCCCACGTCTCTTACCTGGAACACCTGTTCATCGAAGTCCTGCACTCTGTGGACTTCGTGACTGTCACTACGGCCGTGAGCAATCTAGGGAGAAGCAAGAGATATGGTCACAGTGAACAATGTGGGCTTCTGGCCCCTCCCCATCACCCCTAACTGGCGGCCCCACATGCACATAGGAACTGTTAGAGAAATTGTCAAGGTCAGAGAGAAGGCAGAGTTAGACGCGGGTCGCAAAGTAAAACAAAAGCAGCAAATCCCTTGGTGACGTTCACCTGCTGCCAGAGCTGCGACTAGTGGTTAATCCACCATCATAATGTGAGGAGCTGGGGGGAAGTTTTTTTCAAAGATTAACATGACCAATTTTTGAACTTAGTCAATTTGATTAAAAATAAAAGAAGGATTCAAAGAGGGTCCAGGCATCACAAGACGCTCATGCCCCCTCCCTCCCACCAGGCTGACAGATGGAGCTCTACTTGCAACAGAACAGCCTCCCCACAGCTCTCCGGGGAGGGCTCCCTGTTCCTCTCAGGCACAAGGAACCTGGCTTTCTCTGCTTTGTGGGTTGATCCCATAGTAGCCACTCCAGAAATGTTTAATGCTCAACACAATTCTGGAAGTGGTCGTCTCTGCAGAGGCTCACAAGCAAATTCCATTTTCAATCACCTTCCATCCACACTGCCCGTAAGAGCTGTTTCCCAAGCTGAAGCCTAAAGAAACCACCACCAGGGAAATCAGTTCTGCAGGGTTGGGGATCCAAGAAAATCAGGACTGGAAGGGGGTCTGGAAAGTGGTCCCAGTCCAACTGCTCACCCAACAGCCACTGGGTTTCCTCCTCCAGCACTTCCAGCCAGTGCAGGCACACTCTCAGCTGGGTCACCTCTACTGTCCCTCTGCTTCCCCTCTGGGCCCTCCTCCTGCCTCCCAGGAAGTCCGAGAGAGGTGAGCACCTCCTGTGAAAGGCCTCAGCAACCCTAGCGCCTGGACCTGTCACTAGGCTGCTCTCGATGCCAACTCCCCTCTTGAAAGACTTCCTAAACACCACCATCGCACTTTCCTACAAAGCACACGGCGCCAGAAAAGGAAACTTGAAAAATTCAGCCACCTTGGCCTTCCCTGGAAACAACCGCTCTTCTGGAGAGCCTCAGGGTAACCCAGGAGCCTGGACTCTGAAAGCCCCTACCATGCGGAAGAAGTGTTAGCAAATGGGCTTCTTTCAGTACAAGAGGAAAAGCCATTTGCACACGCAGCCCAGCTCAGTGACTTCATGGCAAAGGGAGCTGGAGGCCCTGATGAGGCTGCCTGGTGTGCGGTGTCATGTCAATAAATACCTGAGACTTCCCAAGAGCCACAGAGAGCAGCGAACAGAAAAGAGTTAGCAAGGTCTGCCAACACAGCTCTCTGGAGCCATCCTACTGATTCGCTTGGGAATGCCCACAGCTTCACAAAGCAGATGTGGCTCAATGAAATGCCCACTTCAGGCTCAATGGCAGGAAAGTGGCTCCCCCCGCCACATCAATCTCCAGCAGGTCAAGTCACCTCCTCCGCTGTCCGCCAGGACGAGAGGGTGGGCTCTGCCGCAGGAGACCTGTAGCACCTGTGTCTCCTGAGGTCTGTCCAGAGGTAGTGGGATGGGTGAGGGCTCCAAAACATCCTCCTATCCCCTCGCTGAAACCACCACCACCAGAGTCAGTGCATTGACAGAGGGTCATAGCATTTGTAACACTAAAGGTCATACTGCCTGACCCCCACGTTGTCACCCAGTCAGAGATCAGAATGACTTCCTCAAGGCACATAAGTTAGAGGCTGAGCAAGGACTAGAAAGCCGGTCTCCAGCTCCAGCACACTGCACCACATCACCTCCATGACACAGTGACTTATTGAAAATCATCCTTAGTCAGTAAAGAAAGCTTCTCCCATGTCATTTAATACCACTTGAATTTTTCAGGAAAGGAAATGCATTTTCTTCCTGCAACATCCACTCCGATTCCTCAGGAAGGTGAAGAACAGCATGTTATATGACACCACTTAACTGAAAAGGAGACCAAAAGAATACGCAGATGCATTCCTTTGCAGATGCATTAAATCTCTTTAGAAGGACAAACTGAAAACTCTTAACACAGGCTGTCCACAGGGAAAAAAAGTCATGATGCTGGGAGGACAGAGGTGGAAGGCAGACTTTTCATCACATCTTCTACTGCACCTTAAGGATTCTGAATTATGCAAATAGGTTATCTATTAAAAAAACACAATTTCAATATTTAAATAAGCAAGTAAGGAGGAAAGATGTTTAGAAGTCACTCTAAAGAAGAACATTATTGTTCTTTAAAACCCTACTGGACAAGCCAGGCTGGTCTTCATAAGGAATTCCTCTCCTAAGTTGGTTGTTTGCTTGTTTGCTTGTTTGTTCATTGTGCTGAGGAAGATTCATCATGATCTAACATCTGCTGCCAATCTTCGTCCTCTTTTTTGCTGAGGTAGATTTAGGCTGAGCTAATATCTATGCTGAGGTAGATTTAGGCTGAGCTAATATCTATGGCCAATCTTCTACTCTTTTGTAGGTGAGCCGCCGCCACAGCATGGCCACCAGTGAGCGGTGCAGGTCTGCACCCAGGAACTGAACTCAGGTCACCAAAGCAGAGCACACCAAACTTAACCACTAGGCCACTGGGGCTCACTTCCTCACACAGGTTTTAAACGATGAGGTTTTGAGTATTCAC
Source organism: Equus asinus (assembly GCF_041296235.1). Taxonomy (NCBI): domain Eukaryota; kingdom Metazoa; phylum Chordata; class Mammalia; order Perissodactyla; family Equidae; genus Equus; species Equus asinus. The sequence continues at coordinate 18,555,942 of NC_091803.1, read as the reverse complement.
AATGGAGGCTGGAGGTTAGGAGAAGATCTGCAAATACACTAGTTCTCAACCTACTCCCCACTAATGATCCCCTATTTTCTCCTAGGAACCCCATGTTTAACAAGATTTTCCCCACCAAATAAACAGCATTATTACTATTATATACACTTGCCCATTAGTATCCATGAGTGACTGACATAATTTCAGACAGAGCTTTGATCTGCATCAAATAACTGGTTTTTTATAATGAGATGATGTGATTCTAGGCAAAATCAAAGAAACTGGACAATGATGTTAGCCTATACAGCCCTATAAGCTGAAAACGCAGAATACTTCAAAATACTGAAAAGTGACTCACATCCCCCATTACCACCTGCACAGACCCCTAAGGGCCTGGCAAGCGGTAAAGACATAACATTGAAAGGGAATCTGGCTCTAGGTCCAACTACTAATTGACAGGAAATACAGACGACAGAGGATCATGTCAAATGGCACAACACGGACGCATTCAACAAACTCCAGACTGGAAAACTGTATAGAATAAACAATGTGATTTCATCAATAAATAAATTTCAAGGAGGAAACATTGAAAGAGACTTAAAAGACTTTTAAAAGTCTTATCAACCAATTGCAATGTCTGCACATTATCTGGATCTTGATTGAAGAAAACGTTTTAAATAAAATAAAAATCTTAGGACATTTATGAGACAACCGGCAATGTGAACACTGACTGGATATTTGATATGAAGGGACTATACTCTTAATTTTTAGGTGCGATAATGATGTTGCATTTATCTTCTTTTTTTTGAGGCCATATTTTTTAAGATACACACTGAAATATTTATGAACAAAAATCAATGACGTTAGTATTTGCTCCAAATTTATCAGGGGGAAGATGGGGAAATGGATAAAACAAGCCTGGCCTGAGCTGATGATGGCTGAAGCTGGTGACGGTCCGTGGGATGCATTATCATATTCTGTCCAAGTCTGTATATGCCTACAACTCTTCCTAATGAAACGGATAAAGAAACATAATGTGGCATCTCACAGCCCAGAGAGAGTTCAATACTAAGGATAAACGAATTCTGATATAAAACGAAGTGAAAAAAGGCAGAAAATAAAACATATGCTATGATCAGAATTACATAAAAAACATATTTGCAAATGAATGAGGGAACAAGAGAAAAATGAAAAGAAAGGTTTGTCTAGTATATATTTCTGGGTAATTTCCCCTTTATTTTAAAAAACGTTTCTTATTGTACTTATAATATGGATGGACTAATGTCTATTTTTTGAAAAGCCATCATAAATCACTTCTAGCATTACTGCAATCCAATTTCAAATATCTGGAATACAGTCTCTATCTTAAGGATTTTACTGAATTTTCCCCAGAACACATTCTAGGCTCTGTAGAGTGTTTCAGGCTATCTCCAAGCTAGGAAAGAATGGTCGTCTCTCTGGGGCCAAAAGACAACATCTTTCTTATCACGAAACGCCCTTTTGTCTAAAGGTTCACAGTTATCACCAAACAGGCTGAAAAATAATCTAGTCCAGAGAGTTTCAAGCAACGCGCCCTTACAGCCTCCTTCTGTGTTGTTGTTCTGGTTTGGTTTATGTCATCAGATTCCTGAAAGTCAGAGAGAGCTTTCTCAGCCCAATCACAGCAGAGAAAGCCAAGGGGAGAGCACACACTTCTCTCTTTCTGGCTCCTGTGAAATCTAAGCTGAGAACCTTTGAGTCCCATTCCCCAAACTTTCGTCACATCCTTGGTTTTTGAGGACAGCAGCATGAATCCATAGCCACAGGCGGCAGAGGAAATCTGAAAAAGAGTTCCCAGAAAGCATCATACTGCTTGGCGACGTCAAGTGTCTCCAGCAAGAAACGGCAGCTTGTTGACCCATTCCAAGAGCAGACACTATTAACACAGTAACTAACACCACAGAATGTTTACTATGTGCTAAGTGTCTGAGAGGCACTATCTCATTTCACCTGCACATTCACCCAGTGATCTAAGTGTCATATCCTCCCCACTCAGCAAGACACAGGCTCACAGAGCAGTTCAGCTGAAGACCCCCCTAGTTTGAATCTTGACAACACCATGGGACCTACAGCTGTTAGACCCTTACCAGCTGTGTGACCTAGGTAGACTGCTTAACCTCTCTGTGTCTGTTTCCCTGTATGTGAAATGGAGATGACAGCAGCATCTCTCTTATTGGGTTGTTCCGAGAACTAAATGAGTCAAGAGAGCTAAAGCCCCTGGGGTAAATAGTACGTGACGTAACATAAGAGTGACGGGATGTACTCAATATTATCACTGGTGGTGATAATAAACAAAAGCCAACAAAATTGGAAATGAACATGTAAAACTGTCTTTATTCACAGACAACCAGAGAGCATGATCCTATATGTAGAAATTCCTAAGGAATACACAAAAATCTACAGAAATAAACAAGTTCAGCAAAGTCACAAGAGAAAAGGTGAATACAAACACCAACTGTATTTCTACAAACTAAGAATGAACACTCCAACAGTTAAATTAAAAATACAATTTATTCAAAATACCTCAAAAAGAATAAAATGCTTAGGAATAAATTTAACAATACAAATCTAAGAGTTGTATACTGAAAATTACAAAACACAGTTGAGAAAAATTAAACACTACTTGAATGGGGAGATTTTCCATGTTCATAGACTGAAAGACTCACAATTGTTTAGATGGCATTTGTGCCAAAATGCATCTACAGATTCAACACAATCTCTATTAAAATCCGGAAAGAATTTTTGCAGAAAGTGACAAGCTAATCCTAAAATTTGTATGGAAAAGCAAGACTCAGAACAGCCAAAACAATTTCCAAAAACAAGGACCAGCTGGAGGACTTCTATTTCCCAAATTCAAAACTTCTGATAAAGCTACAGTAATCAAGAGAGTGTAATCTTAGCATAAGGACAAACATATCGATCAACGCAACAGAACTGAGCGGTCTCAAATCAATCCTTAGTTTTACAGCCAACTGATTCCAACAAACGCACTAAGACAATTCAACAAGGAAAGGATAGTCTTTCAACTAATGATCCTAGGACAACCGGCTATCCACAGGAAAAAGGACCATAACACACCATACACAAAAATCAACTCAAGTGGCTGGCTCATAGACCTAAACACAAGACCTAAAACTATGAAGCTCCTAGAAGAAAACATGGGAAGAATATCTTTGCGATGTCGGGTTAGGCAAAGATTTCTTAGATATACCGAAAGCACAATCCAGGGCAGAAAAGCCATCAATTGAATTCCATTAAAATTAAAAAATTTTGCTCTTCAAAGGACACTCTCAAGAAAATACAAAGAAAAGCAGTAGATTGGCAGAAAATACTTGCACATATCCTACATGTCATAAAGTACCTGCATCCATCTGGAACACATAAATCACCGTTACAACTCCCTATTAAGAAGGAAACAACTCAACTTTTCATTCATTTGGAGCTTGAACTCCTGTTTCTCTTGCTCTCGCCCCTTTTCAGTTAAAGATCACTCCTCACCCTTGGCAGAGAAGGCGGAAACCAAACTGGGCCGATCCGCTCCTTCTTCATTGGCCACCAAGGCTTCCAGAACCGGCGCCAAGGAGAACCCGTCCTGACACATTTTCGCTCTTCCGAGCGTCGGCTCCCAGATGAGCTGCCCCAGGGAGCCGCCCTCTGCTGCCGTCTTCTCAAACCTGAGGCAACGCAGAGGCCTGCAGTGCAGCCATTCGAGTGCGTTCGGACCTTCGCTCCTTCCTCTCTCACCCCTGCACCCGCTCGGGCGACACGTCCTTTCCCAGCTGCTCAGCGACTCCAGCCGGCCCACGGCTTCCCTGACCTTTGGCAGCCGCCCTTCCGAACAGCAGAACTTCGGGAGTCAGACGGCCCGAGTGCGGAGCCCACTGTGCGTCCGCCTGCCAGCTGTGGGGCTGGGGCCTGTCCCTTGACGTCTCTGAGCCTCCCTCTCCTCCCTCAACTGTGGTGACAACCCCGACCCCCGGGGGAGGAGCAGATGCCCAGCCGCTCCATCACTGTGGGCAGCGCGCAAACCGCCTTCCCTTCCGGGGCCTGCAGCCGCCGGAGAGGCGTCTGCCCGGAAGCTGACCCCGTGCCTCGCAGCTTCTCCAAGAGACCGAGGACCCGGGGAGCAGCGGCGGAGGCGAGGGCGGACGGAGGGAGGAAGGCGCCGCCCGGACCTTCGGCTCCGACTCCATTCGGGAGGGCACTGGAGGGGGCCTGCGGCGCGGCCGCGAGCCGGCGGGGCTCGGCCCGGAGCTGGGCCGCACGAAGGGTGCCCGTCCGGTGCCCAGAGAGGCTGAAGTCGCAGGAACATGCGCTCGGCGCGGGCCGCGCGCGCCCACCTACCGGACCACGGGCGCGGCCGCCTCCCGCGGGCTCCGCGAGCGCCCGGCCGCCGTCCATGGCCCCCGCCTCGGGCCCGAAGCTCAGCCGGCGCCCCAGACGAGGCCCCGCCGCCCGCTTCATTCCCCTCCTCACGCCTCAGCTACTGCTGGGCGCCGCCATCATAGGTGACCTTTGACCCCACGCCCAAGCGGAAGCGCCGGCGGCCTTGGTTCCTATTGGCTGATGGGCAAGGCACTGAGGGCGGCCAATGACGCAGGGCGGCGGGAGGGCAGGGCTGGGCTGGGCTGGGCTGGGCTGGGCTGGGCGGAGCCGGGGACCCGAGATCCTGAGGGTATGGACCGTCGCGAACGCTATCGTGGCTTGGCCACCTAGTGCGGGATCTTCCTCTGAGCTCCAGCTCCGTCTGAATGCAGCCCTCCCCGCGCAGCGCACGTTTCCGAGCATCTGCCCGGCTCGTCGGGCGCATGGCGCTTTCTTTTGCAAGGCCCTTCGCTTCTTGGCATCGGCCGGCGGGACCCTTGAGGGTGGCCCACCCTGCACAACTCCCGGGCAGTGCCGTCCCCTCTCCTGTTTCCTCCCTTTGCCTTTGTCCCTCGTCGTTTCTTACCTGGCCTTGTCGCGGCCTTTGCCCACTGCCATCTGCTACCAGGCCGCTCAGTCCGTGCTCCAGCCCCATTGAGCTAGAGGGTAGCTCCTACTATTGTCCTTCCCTGCCCAAACCCCTGCCGGGCTTCCCTGCTGTCTTCACAGCGCATGCTCCTCCCCAGCTCACCTATCCCTCAGCCCTAGACTCCGCTGGAATCAGAGGGCTGGAATGTAGTTGCTGATTCCCTGTGCTGCTTCCGGCCTCCCTACTTTGACACAGTACTTCGAATGCCCTTCCAGGGCCCTCCTTCCCTGCACATGTCTGGCAAACTCCTACTCGTCTTGGAAGAGCCAGCTCAAGCACCTCTTTGGAAGTTCTGTGAAGGCAGGAATTCAGTTCATTCAGATTGTCCTCAGCATTGTACTCCTAGAGGTTAGCTTGCAGCTGGGAGCAAGGGACGCCCTCAGGAATGAATGACTGGGGAGTCTGGGCACCTGGGTTCTTGTCCAGGCTCTGCTGCTGACTTGCTATGTGCTGTTGGGAAGTTGTCTCCTTTCTCTGGATCTCACTTCTAACATGAGAGACTGGGAAAGAATCAATACATGAAATCAATCTTTTTAAATGAATGAGGTGTTTTGACTTTAGGGCTTGTTGGATGTCTTCCAGCCCATTAGGATCCGTGACAGGCGTTCCCAAATCCTAGTCCCAAATGCTGAGGGCAAACTCTTTCTTTCTTCTCTCCCTTGCTTCCTTCTCTCTCTTTCTCTTTGTATTGCTTGATCCCTGGAAGGAATCCGGTTTTAATCTACTCCTGAGACCAGTTCAAATTGCTTTGCTGTCCTGCAATGTGCCTTGTATCCAGTCTGTGAAACATGATTTTACAGTCTCCTGGTGAAATGCCGTTGCTGTTTGACCATTCTCTGGGGCTGTTTTCTAGAGGGTGATCGCGGACTACGGACTGATGAGACGAGGTATCTAGGGGACTGCTCGTCCAAGGCCGCCAACTCCAGGGAATGTCAGGAAACAAAGGTGTGAGATCAGTGTCTGCTGGGCCGGGAACCCTACCCTCTGTTTGCACGGAGCTCCTGCTTCCCTTGGACTGCTCCCAGTGACTGAGTGAGACACGGACGCACACTTGGGCAGACCTGTTCCTGGGAGGCATGGACTCTTCTGTTGGTCTCCTTTGGCTCCCGGACTCCCCGGTGGCCTTACCGAGCCTTCCTTAGACTCTGCAGCCATGCAGGTCCCCTTTACCCAGCCTTCCCTCTATCTCTCCCTCATTTAGAGTCTGACTGGCCTTGTGGCCTGATGGCTCTCCCACATTCCCAGGCTCCTCCACCCTGTTTTCTCTTACAGAGGCATTTCCCCACACAAAACCCTTTCACGTTTAAGCCTGTCTTGCTGTCTACCTCTCAGAGGACACTTGAGCCAAGGCACGAAGCCATGAAAGAGTGAGCCATGTAGACATCCTGGGTAGAGGTTCTGGGCAGAGGCTACAGCAGGTACAAAGGCCCAGAGGTGAGACTGCTTGGGTGTGTGTGCTGCAAAGAACCCAAGCAGTTTCAGCTAACCCTTAATAGTCCTGCTCAACATTTCAGTTGTTTTTCTTAGATGACAATAGGTACCAAAACTTTGCCTTGATAATGGTTAGCTAAGCACCCACAACCTATTATCAGGTTATAATGAAAGCAAGTCTGACGCCCGATTTTGTCACACAAATGGACATTTACTTAAATAAATTCAGTAGGAACCTGGGAACAAAGCAACTCATAAAACCTATTCTGTAGCTCAGTAAAGCCTATCTCTGTCCTTTTGGATGAACCTACCAGCCCCATGGTGGACAGATTTTCTCATGACAAATAGAACATTCCGGAAATAGAATTTTTGTGTCCTTTTTAACTTCAGTTGGCATTAGGCTTGATAGAACTGCTTGGGGATCAAACATCAGGTACTATGTCTAAGAGTAAAGGTCAAACCTGATTCTCATGCCCTGTTCATGCAAGGGAGAGAATAACTCCAAAATCTGCTTTCCAAGTCTTGACGACCACTAATTTCACAAAGGCAAGCCCGATTCTCCCTTCTTCTAATGCCAATCATGTCAGGTATCAGTGTCTTGCCTCTCAGCTCCAAATCTACTCTTCATGGCCTGCTTTGGGAGAATGCAGCTGGGCCCTTCACGTGTTTTTCTTGGAAAGACAGAGCCAGAGAAAGAGGACTTCCTTCCTGGTTGCGGGTGCACGAATGGCTTCTCCAGCACCAGACTCCTGCCCTAGTGCTGGCCCACAGCACAGAGCCGCCAACAGCTTCCTCCAGCAGCCCCCTCAGGCAAGGCCCTAGCTGAACGCCTCCCATGAGGTCCCTCCCCTCGAACGCCTTTCTCGGCCCCAAAAGGGTGGATTTCCATAAAGTTCCAGAGTGCACCTTTCCTGTGAATTTGTGGATTTTTATATTAAACTTTCTCTGTTCATTTGTGGGGTTTTTTGTTTTTTTAATTATTTTATTTTATTTTTTTATTTCCTTTCTTAAACTTTCTCTGTTCAAATCACTGTTTGATATCTGTCTCCTCACTGAACCCTGACTGATACACCAATTAACATGTCACTCATTTCACCAAACCCATTTTCAACACTCATGAACTACTGAGGAAACCCCAGCAACATGCCCAGACCTACAGCATGAAGGGGAGAGATGCCTGACTGGTGGTCAGGGGTCCCCACGGTGCCCAGGGGGATGCCTTGGCAAGCCCCTCCTGAAGCAACCTGCAGAGGACAAGGTCTGGGGTCCTGTCTCCACCACTCTGGGCACCTGGAACTAGGATGTGACCCCCGCTAGTGTGGAAGGGGGGCTACAGGATAGCAGGCCTCAGGTTACTCCTCCGTCAATAAGAGGAGTGAGTCCAAGGATCCCACAAACTTGTAGAAGAATCTATGGGCCTTAGTTTCCGTCCATGACCCACTGTGCTCCGAGGCCTTGGACAGGGTCTTCTACTCCCCCAAGGTCTTTCTGGGCAGAGGGCAGCCTGAGAGTTAGGGGGATTGGGGACCTGGCTAGTGCAGAACATGGCAGAGCACTGGACCACTCATCTAGAGAGCAGGGCCAAGGCCATCCTTGTTGGAGGCTCCAGGTCCTCATTTGGACATGGGGTGGAGTCAGTGCCCTGGCTGCGGTGAGGAGGCCTCCTGGGGAAACTGCACACACCAGGGCCAGTGCAGGGAGCGAGGGAGCAAGAGAGGCTTCGGGGGACCCTCACATCACCCCCGGAGCCTGCAGGGCCTTCTCCTTTGTGCCCTGGGCCCTGGTGGAACTGCCGCCTCGAGGGCCCCAAACTAAGGTTTGTGTTTTGTTTCCTGATTTCCTGCCTGGGGCCTCAATACTGGCACTGACCACCACGGGGGCTGTGCCCACTTGTGCTCAGTGGAGCAATTGGAACTGGGAAGAAACCCTCACGGGTCATTCTGGGACTTCCCCCATCCCAAGCAACAGGCACCTTTGATGATTCATATCCATGGCCACGATGGGAGCTGCTCAGAGGCGGAAGGGGGCTCTGAGATGATCTCCTTCTTTTAGATGCTGTGGGCCCCGCACTCACCCTGAGAAGGCAGGGTGTGAGCCTGGGGGCCGTTCTGAAAGCCCCCACGTGGTCCCTGTCCTCCAGGAGCTCACCGCGTGCAAGGGGAAGGGACAAAGTGAGGAGAGCAAATCCATGTGGAAAAGATGAGCAGGTGCTATAGGGCAATGAAGCAGGGTGCTGGAGGGAGGGCCTGGAGCCCTGAGGTGGGTCTAAAAGCCTCCATGCGGACATTTGTGCTGTCACCAGAAGGACAAGAGGAACCAGCCCTGCACACATCCCAGAGCAGTGTGCCAAGGGAAGCTCAAAGGGGCAGAGACTCAGAGGCAGAAGAGAATTTGGCCAAGAGGAGGTGAAAAAGGAGCTAGAGTGGCTGGTGATAGCTGGGGAGTTGAGGAGGGGAGGAGGGAGAAGGGCAGGGCCAGACTCGGGCCTGGAAGGAGGTACTAGTTGTCTATGCTGGGTGACAGCATGACCCTAACTTAGCAGTCATAAGAACAAACATGGACCACCTCCTAGTTTCTCTACCAGGATCCAGGCTCAGCTCAGCTAGGAACCTTTGCCTCTAGGTCTCCTGGGAGGCTGGGGCTGCAGTCTCAACGGAGGCTCAAGGGGCAGGGTCTTGTCTCTGACATCATTGCCAGGGTATTGGCAGGACGACGCAGTTTGGATGGAGTTTGGGGTCTTTTCTGTCTGTGAGTTGCGACCCTCTATTAGTTCTTTGCACGAGGGCCTCATAGGGCATCACATACTATCTCATCTTGCTTCTCCTGAACAATGAATCAGAGAGAAAGAGAGAGAGACCAAGAGAGAGAAAGAGACAGAGACAGAAAGACAGAGAGGAGAGACAGACAGAGAAAGGAGAAGAGACAGAAACGGAGAGAGAAAGAGACAGAGAAACAGAGACAGGGAGAGACAGAGAGAGACAGAAAAAGACATAGACCCACAGAGAGAGACAGAAGCGCAGAGAGATGCAGAGAGAGAGACAGACAGACAGACAGACAGAGATGGAGAGAGAATGAACACAGGAGAGAGAGAACCAGGCAGAAGACTTGTCATGAACTCCGTCTTGGAAGTGACATCCCATCACCTTGCCCTATTCTACTGGCTGGAACCCAGTTCATTCCCCTCAAGGAGGCAGGATCACATAGGATGCGTGGCTAGGAGGTGGGAACACTGGGAGTCATTGTGGGGTCTCCCCACCACATAGGCAGAGAGGAGACTCTTGGACCTGAGTCTCAACACAACAGGACGACCCGGAAGGTTGTAAGCCAGCAGAAGATGATGTCTGAAGATCATTTCATGTCAAGCCTCCCTGGGAACTCTGGGAAACAGGCAGGAGGGGCAGTGCCTTTCCCAGACCTCAGAGCAGCCCCAGGCCTGTTGAAGTTGTCTTCTCTGTCCTGCCCAGCCCTTTCTGTAACCCTTCCAGTGCTAAGTCTGGGCAGGAGCTTCACAGAATAGCAGCCCATGGGTTTGACAGGCACTAGAGGTATTGATAGGTCTAGACACCTGAAGACATCCCTAGCAAGTTAGGTGCTAGAATGACCTCCACTGCACAGATGGGGACATGGGGAAGCCCTGAGAGGCACCTGGCTGGGGGATATCACTGGCAAGAAGGAGGAGCCAGATCTGAAGCCAGCTCTATGTCCCCAACGCTGGGTTCTGACTGGGCCTCCTCGGGGGCTATGGGATGGGCTGCGTTGGTGCAACTGTGTATGGACGTGGTGTGGGGATGGGGGATGAGCAGTCAGCGGCCCAGGGGGCCCTTAGGGAGGTCTTGTGTGTAGAGGAAGCCTAGGTAAGGGGACCACAGGCAATGACCTCAGTGAGCCCAAGAGAACTTGGAACCCTGGTCTCTAGGCACCCAGCTCCTAGAGACAGCCCCCAACAGCTCACTCGTCTAGCACTTGTCTAGAAGGAGCACCATGTTTTCGTGTTGTCTGCTCATCTGCCAGGGCCACAGCCTCAGCAGAGCTGGCAACAAGTGCCCAGGATGCAGATGCGGGCTCCTGTCCCACTCGAGACATCTCTGGGTGTTTGTGCAGAGGGACACAAAGGTAACACAGGGACGCCCAGGGTGGGCCAATCCAGGCCAGGCCACCACTGTGGTCCCACTTGGGCAGCCCTATGTGCCCTCCCTGTGTGTGTGTGTGTGTGTGTGTGTGTGTGGAAGGGGGGTTCATGTGAGTGGACCACTGCGAACAGGAGCAAGCTGATGAGGGGTTAGAAGCCTGGTGGGCGGGTCACATTCATGCCCCAGGTCATGGCTGGTCGGGTGGGACATGGAGTGCTGGCTGGCACCATCTGCCGGAGGTTTATCCCGAGCCCCTGAGGTATATCTGTTTCATCCTGGGGAGAATTCTGCGCAGACACAGGCTGCTGCCTGATCTGGGAGCATTAGGTCCAGAGGGCAGAAGAAACAGCAAGGGCAGCTGAGCAGGGCTCTGATGCTTCTGGGCCGGCTATTGGTCACTATCTTTGCAGAGGTCCACTCAGGAGATCAGCGCCGAGCTGGTGGAAGGGGACAGGGAGTCCATCTCCCCGAGGGAGGAGAAGCTGTGCAGGAACAGTGGACCGGCAGGTGTGGGGAGAAGGCCAGCGTCTTCAATGACTATTGTACAAGCCTCAGAGGCAGCACAGGACCCACCACGTGTGTGGGGAGAGCAATCATTTTCAGCAACTCCTGCAGGAGAGCAGGAGGCAACTGGGGCCACATGATGGGAGCAGGGAGAGCCAGCCCCCGCTCCGGCTCCTGCAGGATCCCTGCAGCTGGCTGAAGCCGCAGCCGCTGGACAGGGAGAGCCATCCCCTGCTCCAGCTCCTGCTGGAGCCCTGGAACCTGCTCAGGCCCCAGCCTTGGCCCGGGGAGAGCTCACTCTGCAACCTCTGTCAGCCCCAGCTCCTGACCCATCCCTTCTATCTTCTCCTTCACCACAACCTCCCTTCCTCTACCTTGTTACCGTGTATGTCTGTTGGGCATTTTATTTTTTTCGGTTTTTTGGCTTTTTTTGGTTATTGTTCAAATTCTAGAATAAATTTATTTATATTTTAAGAAATCTGTGTTTTCTCCTTGTAAATTGTACAATTCCTGAGCATTAAGTACAGTCGCAATGCTCGGCCTCCATCACCACTGTCCAGTTGCTGAACATTCCCTTCACCAAAAGGGAACACTGATCCAAAAGTGCTCATTCCCCATTCCTCCCTCGCTCGCTCCCTGGCAACCCCTACTCTGTGTTCTGGCAGGTTTTTTTAATCATTTCTGGATGTTTCCTATAAGTGGAATCATGCAATAGGTGGCCATCCTAGTCTGCTTACAAATTTTCAGAAGCTCTGATCAATTTTTCATTTCTCTTTCTACTTGAATAGCATTTTTTGCTAGCTGATAGGAAAGTCCCAGATGGATTATGGATTAGATGCTTAAAATGAAGCCCTTTTAGTAAATATGTCATTATCTCAGGCTACAGACCATTGTTCTAAGGGGGTCACCAGAGCCACAAGTCACACAGGAAATGCCTGGTTCTTCCCATGGCCAAAACAAAAACAAGAAAAATGGAGACAGCTGGAAAGAGAAACCACAAACTGGAAAGCATTCCTTATAAACCAAGGTCAGAGAAAGGTGAAACCTCTCTCTGAACCAAAAAACTCTCGAAAGTCATTGTTTTAAAAGGGACAGAGAGCAAACACACGCAATTCCCCCCAAAGGCGATGCATAGGGACACCATATGTCAGAGATGCTCAACCTCCCCCAGGAGGACACGTGCAAATGTAAACACCGTGGAGACAGCATTCGTCACCACCAGACTGGCAGGTTTCTGGTCTGGTGGCAACCAGCCCTGGTGAGATTGTGGTGAAGCAGAAGCCCCCGCAGATCCCTGGAGAGCAGGGGGAAAGGACACTGCTCTCTGGGAGAACAGCCTGCAGGACCCATCAAAATTCCCCAGGAGCCTGCCTTTGCTGGCGGTGCGAATGCCAGGAGTGTGGCCCACAGGAAGTCTTGTCCAAGATTTCCAAGATGTCTTTTCAAGAGTACTCATGACAGCACTGGTTGCAATAGCTGGGAGATGGAAACAACACTCAGGTTCATGGAGAGGCAATGGGACCCATCCAGCCCATCCGTCAGACCACAGATATGTGATATCAACACACATCTATGAAAATGAATGTGCGTGTGAGAGAGAGACAGACAGAGACAGAATGAGAGCAACCGCGCCGGAGAGATACACACCAAACTGTCCATGGGACTCTCCTCGGGGGTGCGACTTTCCACTCTCTTATCTGCTCCTGTCGGGATGTTTAAACTTCTTAGAATGTGTGTGCATTCCTTTCATAATTCTAAAAAGGTTAATATCACAGGTTAAATGAAATCCATTTACGATTCATCTTTGGAGTAAAGTACGTTATTTAGTTTATATCTTTGAAGATTTCTATTACAAGACAATGAACGTTTATTGTAGTAAAATAACGAATTTTAAGAGACTGCAGAATCAAGTAAGTGGCAACTCAGGAGTGCCCTTCGCAGGTGGTCTTCACCTTTCCAGTCTTTTCCCTTTGTGTCCACGTGTGTGTGTGTGTGTGCATGTGTGTGTGTGTGCCCGTGTGCCCGTGTGCGTGGGTGCATGTGTGTGGGCTGGCGCATGTTCACATCTGTGCTTGCGTGTGTGCACATGTATATGCCGGTGTGCGCGTGGGAGTGTGTGCATCCTGTGGGTGATGTGTGCAGAGGCCTGCAGGGCGTGTGCTTGTCGGGATCTGATTTCTGCAGCGGCGGACCCTGGTCAGACAAACTTCTTCCTCTTTTGTGTCCTGGCTTCAGAATTTCCAAATGGCCTCCATGTGGAACATGCACCGTTTCTGACTTTCCTCTCCCCTCCTCACACTGATGGGAACATCTGCGTCCCTCAATCTCTGATTCTGAAGGACACAGCCCCAAAGGTGGAGATTCTGGTGCATGACGTAAACACGTTGTTCCGCAGTCTGTCAGTCTCCGACCTTCGAGATCTCCCTCTCTGCTGTGAGCCTCGTTTGGGAACGTGGGGATGCAGAGACCCTGCGCCAGAGAGCTCAGGGAGGGATGGAGAAGGAGGGGCCGCTAGGATGCGGGTCAGGAAGGCACCAGGGTTGACCTGCCCAGCTGGAAGGCCCCACTCCTGCCCTCCTGGCCCTGCCACTGCCCTCATCCCTGGTCCCACCCCTCCACCTCCCTAGCCCGCTTTGGCCTCCCCATGCCCCTCCTGCCCTCTAACTCTCCTGAGTTGAGCAGCCTGACCTGACAACCAGGACAGAGGATGAGGAGGGCCCAGACACTCCTGTCTGCTCCCTCTCCCTCCAAACCCCTTCCTCGCAGGCAGGAAAGCACATCTAGGGCAGCGCAGTGAGTCACGGGGACCACCTTGAACGTGCTCCTTCCAGGGGACATTCTCAGCTGCAACCGCAGGACCTGCTGGAGCTCGTGTGAGCAGAAGGGACTTTTATAAGGTACAACAGAGGCCTCGTGGAAGGTGCCAGAGCTCTAAGCCTGGGGCTGGGGGCTTTAGAGAAGGTCTCTGAGCCCAAAGCAGAGCTAGGGTCCTCTAGCAGTGACCCTTGCCTCAGGCTCTGTGCCAGCCCTTGGCCCACACATCCAGCACACTCCGCTTCTGGGAGGGAGGGGCTCTGCTTAGTGGGGATGAGGGAGAGAGCCCTGGGGACCTTGGAAAGGGACTGCCATTCGAGCCTCGGTTTCCTCCCCAGTGCAGTTGGGTGGCAGTCGACCTGCCGTGGTGGTGTGAGACAAGTGCACGGAGGCTGCACTTGGAGTGGCTGCTCCTTCTAAGAGCCCCACAGCTACTAGCTCACATGATGAAGAATCCTAGGAGGAGAACTGGGCCAGGGGCCTGGATCCCACCCGGGCTGGCAGACCGTCATGGGACCGGATGGGGTGGAGAAAGGCATTCCAGAGGAACAAAGGAGTCAGAGCAAGTTGGGCATGCCTGGTGGGAGAACAGAGTGGGCAGAGGCCAAGGGCCCCAGGGGCTTTCATGGGGATGACGTCAGCAGGATCGGCTCCTGGGCATGAGCTCTGACTGGGCCTCTGTTCTCCACATGAGCTGTCTCTCTGAATCCTCCTGGCAGCTCCGTGGGGACGAGGGATTATGGCCTTCGTTTCACTGATGAGGAAACTAAGGCTTAAAGAGACTCGGTCCCTCTGTGCCCAACAGAGGAGCAGAGCCAGGACTTGAACCCAGTGCCTGTTAGACCCCATGGGCCCCCCTGACCAGAAGGGGCCTCTTTTCCCTAAAGTACTGACAATCTTTGATCCTGCTGCCCAGAGGGACCTCATCCTGCAGGGGGATAGGCTGATCGCAGTCCTGGGAGAGCCCACAGTGCCCAGGGCTGACCAACCTGGCCACCACGCCCAGTCCCAGGCGGAGGGGATGGCCCTGGGCCTCGAGTTCAGTGAGGGCTGGAGGCTGGAATGGTGCAGGCCCCAGGAAAGACAGAACCCCTGAGCTCCAGGAGGCTGCCACGTAGGACACTGGTCAGAATGATCCAAGGTCAGAGGGACAGGGGTCCTAGTCGATGCTCAGCCTGTTTCTAGCTGGCAACTGCAGGGGAGGCCCTGAGCCTCAGCTTCCCCATCTGCGCAGTGAGGAAACGACTGGGCCTCCTGACGGGCTCTTGGGAGACTCCGCTGAGGAAGGACTTGTGGATCTCTTGCCTGGTGCCCGGAGCGCATTGGGAACCACCTGCCAGGCTGTCACAGTGGTCCTCCTGGGTGGACTTCAGGTTCCCTCCTGCTGCCCTGCCCCCAGGAATATCCAGCATTACTTGAGGCGGAGTTGAAGAAGATCCAGGCGACTCTGTGTTGCAGGTGACAGGGGCTCAGAGCTGGAAGGACAGCTGGACACGTTCCATGCCACCGTCCAGGGCTTATGCTGTGACAGCCTCTGAGCCCACCAGAAATCAAGTCTCCTCCTCAGTGGATCCCAGCTGTTGTGGCTTTAGGCACTATCTCACTCATTCACCGAGGCTTTCATTCCCTCCTTCCTTCACTCACCCACCCACTCAGTCACTCACTCACCCACCCACTCTCTCTCTCACTCATTCAGTCATTCATTCATTTCTACTGTCACTCATTGTTTTCACTCATTCAGCCCAAATCCTCTGGTCCCTGCTGTGCACCGAGCAATGTGACCTCACCAGTGAGTATGACCCAGCGTGGCCCTTGCCGCCGTGGAGTTCACATCTGCTATGTGACATGGAAGATGGCCGTCCCTCGGGTAAGGGGGGGCTGATGAGCACCAGGAATCCGCTTCTGAACAGAGAGGCCAGTCATGCACAGGAAAGAACGGAGAGAGCACGTGCACGGCTCCTCTGCTAGAACAAGAAAAGAAGGAAAAGTTAGGACAAATAAATAGGTCCTATATTTACCAAAACGTGGGCTCTGATTGCAAGTGTGCACTGATTCCTAAAACCAACAAAGAAGAAATCCATTGTGGATTGGGGATTGGTGACACCATTTTTCTGACCAACAATGGCATTTCAGGAAACATCTTTTAGGGCTCACACTTTTCCTGAGGCCTCTTTGATCCTCTAGCACTTAAATCTATCTCCTTGGAAGCCTCTGTCCTGGCCCTTCCTTGTCCAATGGCTCTTCTTCTGCTCTTCGGGGGCCTACCCTGCAGGGCCACACTCATCCGGGACTGTCCACATCGTTGGGATGGGCTGCCTGCATTCCTCCCTCAGCCTCATGTGCTCCTGCTTCTTTTGCAAGGCTGGCACTTTCACTTAAGGATCACTTGGCATCTTTCTTTGCAGTGGTTTGCATCGTCATGCACAAGTCCAGAAGGCTGGACGACTTGTCCAGAGTCACAGCTGTTGTGGCGCCTCGGCAGAGTTTGGTTTCCATGCAGAGGAGGATGGAGGGGAAGTGGTTTGTTTGCAGGTCTTCCCAGGAAGCTTGAGGGAGGACGCGGGGAGTGAGCCTGGAGGAGGAAACCCAGAGCGGGGCCTGAAGAGCGAGCACCGTGGTGAGCATCGCTCTCAGTCCCAGCCGGAGACCAGGTCCCGCCTGGACTGGCTCTGTCCTCATGGAGTGGAGGGATCACCCCAGGGTATTACTGCCTCCTCACTGCAAGCCGCACAGCCTTGCAGGAGAGGAAGGGCCCATGGGGCAGGAGAGCCCTCAGGCGGGGAGGAGGGATGCAGGCACTGCAAGGGGCCGCTGTCAGTCTGCTGGGGACTGGCTCCCAGCTGCAGGGGGACTCAGGTGGGCTGAGGGAACAGGGGTGTGAACACAGCAGTGTCTGCGGCTGGGGTCTCCACACAGGTCCCGTCCTTATGCCCAGAGAAAGACTCGTCTGCATGGCATTTGTCCTCCCAAACACAAAGTTTGGTGCAAGACCACCCCTCCACCCCACCCGCCCAATTCATTTCCACTCATCTCAAGTGACAAGCAATTCCGAATGTTTGATTGGTGTTGGATGCCCAGAGACAGTTGTTTTTTGGGCCCATGTTGTAACCTTGCTGGCATTATAAAGATCTCAGGATTTTGATTCAAAAACAGGCAAATGCTGAGGACCCCAGAGAGCTTTCTGGAAGCAAAAAGCTTGGCCATACTGCCCTCCCACCATCTCTTCTCAAAATCCCTCCAGGCCACAGAGTCTCCACCTTGGGTGCTCAGATTGCTGGAAGGATGTGCCTTCCAAAAGTCCTCAGGGTGGGCCAGCAGGGCACACGGAATGGTGAAGCGAGGAATTCAGCAAATCCGTCTCCCACACAGCAATGACCACCCTGGAGAAGCTGGCAGAAAACCACCAGGTCAGCACTCTGCCAAGAGACCGAAGGCACACAACCCACCGAGGAGCATCTGAGGAAGACCAGAGAGAGTCTGTGGGGTTTTTGCCCAGGGCAGCTCCCGGCCCCCACACCCTCAGTGTGAGGGCCCTGTGACAGGGGCAAGATCGAAGGCAGCTGCTTCACTGCCAGATGTTGCCCACTTGGTTTCTGGATGGGCGGGAGAACCCCAGCCCTTGAGCATTTCTGGAAACAGTAGCCATCTCAGTGGTAAGCTGCCATGGAAGTCAACTTTGCAGCTGCCTGAGGTTGGATCCAGAACAGAGCCACAAACTAGCCAGAAAGGGGAGAGGGAGAACCGGGCAGTGAGACAGACACAGGGCCTTGATGGGCTCCACGCATCCCCTGGGGTCTGGAAGGTTGTGTGCATATGTAGGCCTGTGCCCACTCAGGAGAGACCAGGCAGGTGCGCATTGTGGGGAGGGTTAGAGATCTGCCACCAGCCCAGGCCCTTGCCTCAGGGCTTGCTGCCCCTCAGGAGGTCCTAGCTGACTGAGGGGCAATGACCAGCCCTGTGGGGGGTCCCTGTCCACTCTGGGCTTTCATGCAGAGATGCCTTCCCACCTGGAAACTTCTCCCCAGGTCTTCTTCAGAGGGTGAGCCAAGGGGCTCTCAGAGCAGAGAAGGTGGGGAGCAGGGAGGAGAGGCTCCTGAGGCCTCTGACCTCCTGGGGCAGGAAGAGAAGGAGCTCGGAGTGGGGAGGGGGACCCTGCTTGCTCAGCCCTCAGTCCCGCTCCATGTACACCTCCCTCTGAGGAGATGGAGCCCAGGAAACCCAGGAGATAGAGCTGGGCCTGATGATTAACACTCCCAGGGAGGAGGATCGGAGCTCAGCCCAGGACGAGCCCAGGGAGGAAGCGAGCCTTTCACCACGGGACACTCCACTCACGGTCAGCGTGGCCCTGGCAGGCATGAATGTCACTGCCTGTCCGACACATCCCTGTGGAGCCACTCAGTGGGCAGGGACTGGCCTCTGACCGACAGAGCACAGCACAAGTGATAGGCCGTCCCTCCAGATTTCATTCCAGAGGCTGTCCTTCCCTCTTCCTCACGCTCTTGTGTTCCCTCCTTTTCTCTCTCCCTTTGCTTCTCTCTCTCTCTCTCAGTCTCTCTTACCCCTGGACCTGGGGACCATGTCCTGAGCTCCCCTATGTAGAGGCCACATAGGGGCAAACTGAGGGTATGCCGTGGCCAACAGGGAGAAAGGAGCTCAGCTCTCAGTCAAGCTGATCCTGACCACACCCACGGGAGTGACCTCCACAGCAAATCTCACCCTAGTGCAGCCTCAGTGGAGGCCACAGCCCCAACCTGCAATACGCCAGGAGGCAGAGGCGCCAGCTTGGCGGTGCCAGCGTTCCTGCCCCACAGAGATGGCGAGATCGTCAGTATTTGTAGTTGAGAGGTGCAGGGTTGGGAGCAGATCCCTCGCGCTGCCTCCCAGGCCCTGGGTCTGGCCTGCCCTCCTCCCTCTGCTCTCCTCCAGGCTGTCTGCAGCCACAGTGCCAGCCTTTCTAACCTCCTCTGGCAAACTCGCTTTGGCTTGCGTGTCTCTGCACCAGCAGTGCCCTCTCCCTGGCACACTGCTCCCAGGTGTGTGCAGGGCTGGCTCCTCCTGTCATTCTGCTCACAGCCAATGTCACCCCAGGGAGGCCTTTCAGACCCTCCTACCCCGTGAGATCCCAGCCCTCCCTGCAGGACACTCTTTCTTTTCGTTCCAGTTCATGCTCTTCTCTTTCACATGTCTCGGATGTTGTGCTTTTGTCCGTCTCCCTCCAGACTGAGTTCCTGTGGGGTAGGGACCACTGGGCACTGTTCAGCACCACCCCAGGGCCGACCAGGGCTCCTGGCCCAGGGTGAGGGCTTGGTACACAGCTGCTGAATGAGCAAATAGGGGGATCTTCGGTCCCTCCTTCCTGCTTTTGACCTGCTGCAATGGTGGAGACGAATGCTAGTAATAGGAGGTGCAAGTGGGTTCTGAGGAAGGGGGATGGCCAGCGTGACTTCCACATGACTCCTCCTTTGTCCAGTTGCTCCAGCAAGCTCAGTGGGCCCCCCGACACTGGAGGCTGCCACCTGATGGCCAGCCCTGGAATTGCAGCCTCAGGCAGGGACACCACCACACCAGAGGGGCAGATGTTTCCTCTGGAGGAATGCCTATCCAAATTCATTGCCTATTTTCCGTTGGGCTGTTTGTATTTGTGTTGTTGAGAGGTTAGAGTATACAATATATTCTCAATAGTGACCCTTATCACATAAGCAAAGATTTGCAAATATCTTCCCCCTTTTTGTGAGTTGCTTTTTCCACTGTCTTGATAGCATCTTTCGATGTACAAAAGTCTTACTTTTGATGAAGTTTAATTGATCATTTGCCCTTTGGTTGCTTGTACTTTGGGTACCATGTGTAAGAAACCATTGCCTAATCCAAGGGCATGTTTTCTTCTAAGAGTTTTATAGTTTTAGGTCTTCCATTTACCTCTTTGACTGTAAGAAGAGGTAAAATTTTTGTATATGGTGTGAGGTAGGGCTTCATCTTTATTTTTTCACATGTGGATATCCAGTTATGACAGGACTGTTTGTTGAAAAGATTTATCCCCTCCTCATTGTCTTGGCATTTCAACTAATTCTAAAATCTGTGGTTGTTGAGGATGGATTGACTTACAGTTCCTTGGAATATTCCTTTATTGGAAGGTTGTTTTTTTCTTGCCTTGTGGCCTTTCACCCACTGCATATTAGAATGGTCATTAGTGAAACAATAAATTTACATATTTTGACCAGTTTTTTCTTTCTTTGTGGTGGATATGGAAGTCCACACCCTGTCACTCCCTTATGGCCTGGTAGACCACATTGCACCATTGTTCTGGTCTGGATTATTGCAGTATCCTTCTAACTGGTTTCTCTGCCTCTATAATTGCCCTGACCCCCCCAAAGTATCCTCAGTGCAGCAACTGGAGTGACACTTTATTGATAATTTTATTTATTTATTTATTTATGTTTTTAGGGAGATTAGTTAACACCTGCCGCCAATCCTCCTCTTTTCGCTGAAGAAGATTGGCCCTGACCTAACATGCGCCCCCATCTTCCTCTATTTTATATGTGGGATGCCTGCCACAACATGGATTGCTAAGCGGTGCATAGGTCTGCATCCCACATACGAGCTGGCAAATCCCAGGCTGCCGAAGTGGAGCACATGAACTTAACTGCTACGCCATCAGGTCAGCCCCTGGAGTGACGCTTTCAAATCAGAACTCATCCTCACATTATAAAATTTCTCCAGTGACTCTCTGTTTCTTTCGGGGTGAAAGGTGACCTCCTTATGATGGACTACAAGCCCTATACAATCGGTCCCACCCTCTCTCTGACATCACCTTTGGCCAGTCTTCCCCTGCATCATTTGCTGCAGTCCCTCCACCCTCCATTATGTTCCTGGCACATGCCAGGCACTCTCCCACCTGAGGACTTGCACTGTATGTTCCTTCCACTTGGAATCTCCTTCCACCTGATGGTTTCATGCCTCCTTTTCTTCACTCTCTTTAATTCTGTGTTCAACTGTCATCTTGGTGAGGCTGTATTGAGCATGTCATTGAAAATACAAACTATTCCCTTGTCCCGGCACTCCCTATCCAACTTGTTCCACCTTGATTTTTCCCCTTAGCACTAACATGTTACAAAATCATATGGAATTATGAGAATCAGCGTCCAATCAGGAAACAGAACCCAATCAATAGATTGAGCAGGGAAAGTTTATCAAATGAACAATTCACTATAAGTGTTGAAGGAGAATTATAGAGAACAACCCAGAATTACAGTGGAGTAGGTAAGAAAGGAGCAATTGTGGGAGGGCCCCTTTCCCCAAGGCTTGGTTCAGACCTTGTTGGAGAAGGTGTGGTTCCAGCCCAGAGATGGTGGAGAAGTTTGTCAGGTTGCCCAGGTCTAGAGTTGGTCCCTGGTTGGGGCAGAGTTCAGCGGGTAGGGGAGGGCAGGCTGAGAGAGTCAAATAAGACAGCCCTGTCCCCTTCCAGGGACAGATGGACTGAGGCTGGGATGCCTACAGGGCTCACTGGGATTCCACCTGTGGCACTGTCACTGAATTTCCCTGGGAAGCCATCCAAGGGGATCTGGTGAATCCACTGCGGATCACCCGGTGTGGATGAGTGCCTAGGGACAGCTCTGAATTGTGCCACTGCTGGTTGTACTGCAGGAGATAGAAAAAGAGGAAATTGGAAGCACCCTGGAATTAGGAAGGAAGGCCCTTTGTCCTAAACCTTCTCTAAGAAGATTAACCCCTGCCGGGTGCCAAAGAGAAGTGCCTACTAGGTCCAGCTCCATTATTGCAGAACAGACAATGAAGGGCAACACACTGATGTTGTATTACAGAGCCAATCCATTGATAACTGGCACAAAAATTCACTTAGTATTTTGTTTATTTTATGTTTTCCATCCTTTTACTTCCAACTTGCCTCTATTGTTATATTTGTAATAAGGTTTTGAAGACAGCAGATGGTCACATCAAGGTTTCTAATCTACTCTGCCAATCCCTGTCTTCTAATTTGTATACTTAGTCCATTTACATTTGATATAATTATTAATATCTTAGGGCTTGTATTAGTCTCCTAGGGCTGCTGTAACAAAGTGCCACAAACCAGGTGACTGGAACACAGACATTCATTCTCTCACAATTCTAGAAGAAGGAGTTTGAGATCAAGTGAGATGGGGGAGGAAGAATATCCAATAAAGGGTATGTTAACGTGAAGATCACCACTGGGCAACTGGGACTCAGTCTTCCTGCCCACTCTCAAAGAAATAGGGTGGAATCATCTCAGACCATCCCATGGAGAACAAAGAACTGAGGACATTTGGCCCATCAGTCACCATCTCTACTGATTCGGTATGCAAATTCACCTGCACATCTGGTGTCACCATGGGTGCCTGGGGAGGCAGAGAAGAACAGAGGATGCAGGCACTGAGAAGGGAAGCTGTGAACCTGTCAGGGAGCAGGAACTGCAGCTGCAGTGGGGCTGAGGGGGTGGCCATCAGCACTGTCAACCACAGTCCACTCCTTGCACTGCACTGAGGCACTGATGCTCCAAATCACAGCCGTTCTGGCAGATTCTGGAACTGAAGTTTCAGGGAGGTAGTTGGCCACAGTTTCTAAAATAATGAAAGTAGATGTTTATGGAACAAGCTACAGTCCCCACTTTCCAGTCGGTCTTGGGGCCTTAATTGATATTCATCTTGCCTCCTCTCCTACCCCTTCTACATGCCCCTCAGTCCCTGCCAGCAGGCCCTCTGGTTGGGTGTTTGTTTGGTTGTACCATCAAAATCATCTTGTCCCCATATGCCAAGGAAAGCCTAGGCATTGTCCCTGTTGGTGAGACCCCTGGGAAGTAGCAGCACTGAGGAGCTGTGACTGCTCTGGGATTCAAAGGAGAGGTGGTGAGAGGTGTCACCAGAAGTGGTGAGAGCTAGAGCTGTGGAGTGGGGGCCGTAATCACGGTGTGGATGGCATGAGGGTCTCCCATCATAAAGGGATGCAGCTATGCAAAGAAATGCCCCAGGACATGGGGTTCTGGGGTCGGGGATCGCTCTCCGCTCCTCCCCCTGCATTTCCCAGTGGTGTCTACCACCAGCCAAACACAGCCACTATGCCAAAAGAGCACAGGTGGAGAACTCAGTGGAGTTGAGCCCGCTGGGGCACAGGGCAAGATGGTGGGTGCTGCATGGCCCTGGGAGAGCTCCAATCGCACTAAGCAGAGGGTTCATGGGTCCACCCTGTCCTCTCACTGATCCTGCATGTTTTCCACTGTCTTTTTCATGGATTGAATTATATTTGTCTGTGTCATATGATGCTTATATCAGTGACTCCATATCAGACGGGAAATATACAGTGTCTAGAGTACAGTCAACAAGAGCAGGGGGCAGGAAGAGCTCTCCCACTGACATAGAGGCTCCAGCATACTTACTAATCTCGGGTGCAAAAGTGCCCAGACCCCGCCCTTGCCTACTTCCAGGAGGGCAGGCTTCTGCTCAGCAGCACCTTCCAAGCTGGGAGTTAATGACTGGTCATGCCAGCACGCTCAGTACGATCCCCCAGGGGTTATTAGAGAGTGCTACTTATTATTTACTGTGTACTTGGGGGCGTGCAATCTACAGCCGTGTCCAACCTTCTGCCAGAGAGGCACAAATGTGTCCTTGTGTGGTCCCTGCACTTGCACACAGGCTCTGGGACACAGAGAAGACAACTGAAGCCCAGGAAGTAGAGGGGCAGGGAGGGAGAAGGCCACGTTCTTCCTCAGGAAGCAACCTGGTCTGAGGCCAGCAGGGCCAGGTGCCCCAGGTGCTCAACCACGGACTCAGCACAGGCCCCATGTGGCCTCTGGGTGCCTCACTTGGCCCACGTATCCAAAGGGAGTGAGAGGAGAGGCCTGTCTTGAGCCGAGGAGGGAGGTGAAAGCACTCAGGAAAGTCGGAGTTCTAGAAGAACGAATGTGAGGGGACTTGCAGAAATGTGGGCTGGACAGGCTCTGGTGGACCCTGGTCCCCAGATCCTGCTCCAGGCAGAAGGAGGGAAGGAGCCCTCGTTCACCGAGCCCTGGACGGGCCAAGGGAGCAGGGACGTGTCCTCTGAGCAGAGCCTCACAGGCTCCAAAGCGGTCGAAGTTGCTGGTCCCCCGGGGGAGAGGAGTCCTCTGAGGCTCCAAGAGGGTCAGGAGCGGGTTTGTTCCTGAGGGCACGAGTGGCCAAGAGCACCCAGTGCGTGGAAGGAGCTCCTCCCTCCAGGGTCTGGGACTCATGAGACACAGGAACAGCCTCTGCCTTTAGGGAGCTGACGTCCTAACAGGGGAGATGGGCAGTGAACAAATGCTCCTCTTCGAATCTCCGCATATGCCCCATCCTGGGGATGCTGCCACTGGGCTCCTTCAGCCAGCCACCATCCTTGCAGCTCAGTGGCAGTCTCCCCGGAAGGGGCTCTGAGCAGCACACTGTGTGGACCCCACAGCCCACCTGTCATGTCCTGGGCACAGGGAAACACCTCTGCTCACCTTTAGGGGGCAGCTCTTCCAGGTCCTGGGAATGCTCCTCCTGAGAGGACACTCAGAAGAGGGAGGTCAGTGGTCAAACCACAGCCCCCAATCCCCGGCAGCTGGTCCTCAGCCAGACAGACCCTCACAGTCTCCCCCCTCCACCAGCTGTCCCTTCTTGATGCCACTCACCCTGAAATCCTTTCATCTCAGTGGTGCCCCAGATGGACGTTCTGCTCACACACCAGGCAGGAGGGCAGCGCTTGTCCACTCGTGGTCGCCACGCATGGGAGCACCACATCAACACAGATGAGCCGCACGACCCCAGACCGCTGTTTAAGAAGGTGTTGGGAAGAACCACCTGGAGCTGGAGCCACACTGGTCTCCTCCCACGAGGACCTGCTGCAGTTCTGCCCAGCACTTCAAAGGCCCTGCCATCCAACTCAGCAGAAATAAATGACCCCCACAGCTGAGGAGCTGGCCCCGCAGGACTCAGGACCTCGACCCACCCCTTCTGGGGTCAGCCTTGAGGGGGCCAGCCCCCAGTGAGGGTTGTCTAGGTCACTCTTCCAGCTAAGATTGCTGACCACAGCACTTTCGCTCCACATCAAGTTCAGAAACTCCACAGGACTCCTCCCCTCCCCTTCTGAGGCACAGCCCTGGCTTCACCCACTCCACTAGCTAATTCCAGAATGTTTTCATCACCTCATGAGGTTCCTCATGCCGATTAGCAGTCACTTTTCATTCCTCCCTCCCTTCCCCACCCCCTGGCAATCACTCGTTGACTTTCTATCTCCCTGTATTTGCCGACTCTGCACATTTCTTACAAGCAGAGTCCTACAATCTGTGTGTGGCCTTGGCTTTCTGCCTTCTTGTGCCCAGCACGATGTTTTTCAAGGTTCATCCACATTGTAACATATCAGAACCTCACTCCTATTTATGGCTGAAAGATAGTCCATGGCATGGAGAGAGCACATTTGGTTCTCCAGTCTTCGGTTGGTGGACACTGGGGTTGTTCTCCGCTTTGGCTATTGTGAATGACACTGTAATGAACACTTCCATTCACGGACTTGTCTGAGTCCCTGTTGCAGTTCTTCTGATTCCAACAAGTTTTGTGGGCTATCAATGTGCCTTTCATGAGTTTTCTGTTCTCCTTCACAAGCTCTATGTCACATGGTCTTATGTCTGACAGACCCAGTCCAAGAACTCTAGGAAGCTGGCTCTGGCACAGACTTCTGGGTACCAGAGTCACAGGGGGTAATTTTTTCCTTATAAGCATCTGGATGAGTCAGGATTATTGATTACAAATATCAGAAGAAACTCAAGCTAATCAAACAAAACTCAAGGAAGTGACCTAGCTCACAGAATTCACAGACATCTGGACAATCAGCCTGGGGAATGTGCAGGAACAAGGGGGCAGGGGGCAGCCAGGCTCAGCCTAGGAAGAGCCCAGTCAGGAGGCTGCCCTGGGCCTGCAGACACGGGGCTGCGGCCTCAGGCATCGCTCACTGGGATCTGCATGGGAGCCGCTCCCTGACGACACCCTGACTTCAGACCTCTGCCTCCAGAACCCCGGGAGAGTGAGCTGGTGTTAGTTTAAAGCACCAACCTTGTGGGGATGTGATTCAGCAGTCCCAAGAATCGAACGCCCACACGTGGACACGCAGAGACGCAGGCACACATGGACACACACACTCACACTCACACAGGCCAGTCTCATCCCGGGGGCAGAGCTCTTCACCTCAGGCTGAATCATGACCCTTGAAACGTCCACCCGAAGACTGGAGGAGAGCTCCTGCCTGTGGTCCTGTGATGACTGGACTAGAGCTCCTCACACAGAACCACCACCTGTGCCTTTTCCGTGCAGACCAGCCCTGCCTCCATGTCTGGTAGACAACGGACGCCTTCTTGAGTGAGCAGAAGTGACGCTGCTCAAACCATGGATCTCAGCAGACCACAGCTTTTTCTCATTCATGCAGGTTCCCTCTGGAGGCTCTGGGGAGAAGCCATCTTCTCACCTTTGCCAGCTTCTCGAGGCCGCTGTGGCCCTTGGCTCATGGCCTCCTCCTTCAACTTCAAGGCCAGCAGAGTCCACTGGAGTCCTCCTCACATTGCATCACTCTGACCCTGCCTCCACCCTCAAGTCTTCTCTCCTCTGACCCTCCTGCCCCCTCTTCCTCTGACAAGATTGTGATTACACTGGCCCCCCCCGGGTAATCCAGCATCAGCTCCCATCTCAAGGGGAGTCAACTGGCCCCCTTCACCCATCTGCCTCTCATGTCTCTTTGCCTGGAGACTTGACATGTTCACAGGTCCTGGCCCTTGACTGGACGGGAGGGGCTTTGCATGCAGCCTTGCTAGAGCATCAGCGAGGATCCGTCTCTCTGAGAGGAAATATCCGGAGGGCCTCTGGGTGGGGCAGTGCACACACAAGGCAAATATTCCTTCCTGCTGCAAACAGTGAGGGACGGAGTCACTGGTGAGTGAGGAGCATGAAACAGAGGCACAACAGGGCAGCTTACGCTCTTCAGGGACAGCTTGAAGGCCGCCCAGAGAAGCCAGCCCTGAGCTTTGTGGTGACCACATGGGTGACGCACTTCCAGTAGGCGAGCAGCACGGTTGGGGCTGGAAGGCTCGTGGAAGCTTTGCAGAAGGTTCTGGGGTCTGATAAAGGTGCAATCACCCGCCCTTTGGAGCAAAAACCAGGTAGCAGCAGGAATGTTCTGGACCTTCCCTCTTACCATGCACAGGCACACACACACACACACACACAGACACACATGCAGCACAATATGCACACACAGAGACGGTTGCACACTTGTGCACATGCGTGTAATCAAACAGAAAGACATGGTAGCATAGCATGCACACTGGTGCACATGTACACATGGAGACAGACACATGCACATGTGCATGGACACACATGTGCACGGAACACATATACACAGAAATACACACATGCACAGAGAGACACATGTGTCCACATGCATACCCAGATGCACATATAGACACACAAGCACACCCAGGGACACCTGCACACAAACACACCTAAGCTCCCAAACATGCTCAGGAACAAGATGATGCCATTGGCACTTTGGTGGAAAGTTCCAGGAGGAGAACGGGGGAGGAATGAACAGCAGGGAAAGCAGAGAGCACTCAGGGTTTTCCAGCCAGGGGAGTCATTGCAGTACTCACACGTCCGGAAAGAGGAAAGGGCAGTGGCAGTAGAGGGAGGATGTGGATTAGGGGCAGGCGTGGGGGCTGGTGGCGTAGGTTTTGTGGGCATCAGACTTGAAGGGTATGGAGGGTTAAGGAGGTTTCCCAGTGGCTCACTGGGGGCAGTGATGGGAATGTGGAATGCAAGAGCCAGGCTGCATTTAAGGGCATGGCAGTCAATTCAGCCTGCAAGGGGCAAGGGGGCTGCAGTAGGAGCTGTGGGCCTCCTGGTGGGGGCATGTCGAGCAGGCCGGATGATTTGCTGGGGGTTCAGGTGGTCTAGGAGGAAAGGAGAGGTGTGGGGACCTCAGCTCTGAGGTGGGAGCTGGAGCTTGGACTGGGACAGCGCTGGTCCAGGATCCCTGGGGCTGGTGCAGCAAAGGCCAAGGGACTCACAGGGAGGGGGTACACACAAGGAAGCCACAATTTGATCTTGCTAGCTCTTGATGCAGAGGTGTACTACTTCCCATTCTGGTAACATCTTCCCTTCCCTATAAACTTCCTCAGAAGAAACCAAACCCAAGAGTAATGAAGGCTAATTTTACAAAAGTAAGAACATCCATTCACAGGATCCCAAGAAAACAATTTGATCACCACCTCCAAGGTAAAATTGATTGGCCTCTGTGAAGTTATGGGAGGGGCAGAATCATGTTTGCAGCTTAGCCAAGAGCCAGAGACTAAAGGGAAGGCCAGGAGGCAAGGCGAGCAGGAAGCAGAAGTGAGGGCCCCTCCTGGCCATGCAGCTGCCCCTCCACACCACTGGGCTGAGTCTGCTCTCTGGGCTCCACTTTATCCAACCACACGGAGGAGATGAGGTGTGAGCCTCTGGGAGGGACAGGCGTGGGAATGTGTGTATCCCAAATCAGCCACCTGCCCTGAGCTAGGGTCTCAATCCTGCTGTGCTGAGCCCCAGGTGGACTTGGCACAGTTCCCTCTCTGTGTCTTTAGTGATGTCTCCCAGGCAGAGCAGGAGGTCTTCCTGCCCCGAAGGGCAGTGGGGAGCTCAGTGAGGCCTCGGACAGCTGTCCATTCACATGGTCCCTGCCAACCCCTTACTCCAGGTGAAATTATGGGCCAGTCAGGGAGCCTCTCTCAGACATAGTTTCTTCAGAGGTCAAGTCATGACTTAGAAGGAACTTTGCATATTTTGAGCCCATCTACAAACGTTAGGGATGTTGACCCTATTATGTGTTTATATTTTGCAAGACCACTGCACTAGGTCAATATTAAAACTCAAATACATTCTTACCAAACATGTAAACTTCAAAAATCCATGGTGGTCTTGGAATAATATCTGAGGTCTGCAACTGTGTAGATGCCACCCAATTCCTGGTCACTAACCTCCCACGGGGACTGTTACAGCCTCAGCTCCTTGGGACCCCTCTGTGCATTTTGTTGGTACTGATGTGAGCTGGACAGCCCTCACCTTCAGGCAGCCCCACCATGTGGCCTCCCATTGTAGAGAACAAAGTCCCGGCCCCCTCTCTGATCACATGCCTCCCTATGCCTACTTTCCCTCTCTGCATTCTGGTCAGCTTCCTGTTCTCACTCTTGTCTACCTGGGCCTGAGGACCCCAATTGCTCTCTCTGCCTTTTCCCTGTTAAATGCCCATGTTTGGGTCCTCCCTCACCTCTACCCTTGAAAAGACTGGACTCATTCAATCCTGAGATTTATCCTCAGCCTCTCAAGGAAAATGAGCCCCAGATGACCCAGAAATGAGGTGGGAACTAGTGGTGCTAGGAAGCCAGATCCTGGTGGTTGGTCATGCCCAAGACCTGGGGAAAAGAGTTGGGCAGTGGTAATTGTTAGAGGACCTGGGACCCTCAATAACGTCAGAAGAAAGGAAGGACACGGAATCATAGTAATTTTATCCCATGTTCCCCAATTATCTAGTATATTGATGGATGGATGGTGAATGAATGGATACTGGGTAGATGGATGGATGGATAGATGATGGATAGATGGTGGATAAATAGTGAATGAGTGGGTGGATGGATGGATGGTAGGGTGGGTGATGGGTGGAATGACAGAAGGGTGGTAGATAGACGGCTGGTGGGAACATGGATGGATGGAAAGATGATGGATGGATGGTGGATAAATGGAAAGATTTTGGATGGAAGGTGAGTGGATGGATGGATGGATAGCAGATAGATGATTAAATGGATGGATGGAAAGATGATGGATAGATAGTGGATGGAGAAGGGGATATATGGGTGGATGGATGGATGGATAGATGTTTAGATGGGGAATAGATGGGTGGATGGCATAAAGATGAATGGATGCATGCATGGTGAATGGATAGATTGTGGATGGATGCATGATATATGGTGAATAGATAGATGGGCAGATGGATGGATACATGGATGGATATGTATGAGGCCAGGATTAATAAGGCACACATGGATACCTTGAAGATCATAGAGTCTAAATCCCCTCGACCATCACTGTGAGCTCAGGCACATTGGCTCCATCCTCTCCTCTTACCTGCTCACCCTTCTGTGCTCTGGATGGGGGGAATGTTCAGTTCTGACAGGGGTCTGACATCTTTCACAGTTCTCTTTTCAATGGGCCCATGAAGCATCCTTCCCCTTCAGGATGCTAGGGTGTGGCAGCTCCCTGGGAAAGCTCACAGGACATTTCCTCCCAGCGTCAGCTTCCTCAGCTGACCAGGCAGGAGGGCAGACCCAAGTGCAGGGACACCTGGCTATTTGCCTCCCGTAATCTCCCTCCACCATCTGATGTCTCTTTCCTTACTTCACCCAATTCCACAACACATTTCCTTGAGCTATGGACAGCTGCTCAGATCTTAGTCATTTCAGAGATATTTGGGCTCAGTCCTTTCAATCTTTTTGTTTTTCTCCCTAAAGCCCTTGTTACAGGCATCCTTTTTTTCCAGCTTTTAGGAAAATGGCATAGAAAGCCCAGCTGGATCGAAATCCCCAAGGAAAAGTAGTAACTCCGCGGCTACCCTTGAACTTCAAGGTCATTTGGAGTTCAGAAGGCACATCATGGGACTGCCCTTCCCTCCCGTGCCACCCCCAAGGCGCCCGATCGCTTTCCTTGGGTGCTGGAAACAGCCCTCATCCCCGCCTGTGCTCTGGAGCCAGACAACAGCCTGCCAGGTTCCTCCTATGTCCTCTAAATTATTTATGTGCTGGTATTTCTGGCAGACCCCACACAAAAAAGGTGGTGGTGAGGGCGAGTCACCATCACATCCTGAGAGCTAATTGCGGTGTGGCTCCCTGAGAGTGCTTTACAGGCCTTATCTCATTCCCTCCTTGCAGAAGCCCAGCACTGTGGGCACCTGAGGAGCGGAGGCATCCTAGTTTTCCTGTGAGCTTGAAACTGAAGAGACTAATAGACACTGGTGATCTCGGAGCCCAGAGAGCAAGCTTTGGACCGGCTTCTGCTGAGACAAGGAACAAAGGCCTCTTGTCCACAGGACAGGTGGGCACTGGGTGAGGAAAAGACAGTGGTCACTGTCATCCTGCTGCACCTGTTGGGGCCCTCGTAGGCTCACTTGTCAGCTCAGTGCTCTAGGTGGGATGGGCCAACAAGAGGGTCAGGATATTTCCCAGAGCAGGTCAACAGCCTCTCCAAGATCCTGCTGGGCACTGTCCGCAAGAGGAGCATTATGTGTTCTTAGAATAGGCCTGATGGGGCAATTCTGAGAGTCCCTTCATGAGAGGCCAAAAGCCACATTCCTCAAGGAGAAGGGGAGCTAGTCAGGGCAGTGACTGTTCCATTAGCTCATTCCCTTCAGCCCAGCACACGTACTGGGTCTTGGTTTACACTGATCTGGGCTCTGGAGACAAAGAGAAAGAAGATGGGGTCCCCATCCAAAACCTTCACAGACTCCTTGAGTGGCAGATGGACCGGCCTGGTGCAAGAGGAACGCCAGTCCTGCCGTGTACAGCCCGCAGCCTTACCGTGCTTGAGATGGGAGCACTTCAACCTGGAGTGAACTCCTGGCTGAGACCAGGTCAGGAGGAGTTTTCAAGGTCACTGGACAACCGACTGACCATCCATCCTATGTAGCCATGTCGGCACTGCCTGGGGACATTGGTGGGGGAGGTCATGGGGGTCCACATGCTTCAGATCATGGCAGTGGAGTGTGATGAGAGGTGATGGCAGGGGCTATGGGATTGACACTATCCTTTTATTTGGTTTGAGCAAAGATGCTGCACAACACCAGGCCAGGGGACTTGGTGTCTTGGGGTGGGACTAACGGGGCTGGGGCTGGGCTGAATGGGTAAGCTGCTGGCACATGTCTGGGTTGGAGGAGGCAGGATGGGAATTGAGAGAAGAATCTGGAGGGTGCCCTTTCGTGGAGAAGTCGGGGTCCACCCCTGGAGACCTTGGATGTTTCCATCACCTGAACAGAGTGCCAAGGCAGCTTCTGTTTTCCAGGAAGCTGAGTGAATGCAAACTATTTAAAATGCCCTTGGTGGAATCATCACTTTAAAAATCAAAACCTGGAAGTGGCCACTGGCTCAGCTGCATGTGGGTCAGGGCCTCCAGGGGGCAGCATTTCTGCTGAATTTACAAGGTGATCCCCCAGCCTGTGAATCTGGCTGACCTTTCAGGGGACAGACTCATCTCCCGCTGTCCCCTGAAACCTCAGATCTCCACCTGGGGAGGCCGTGTTTCCTCCGCTGCTCAGAGTCATCAGTCATCCCGGCTGGTTCCGACATGCAGCTCATGTTCTGTCCACACCATGTCCAAGAACCAACTTTCTCCAGTTTCCTGGAGCCTGAGCACAGTCTTCGCTGGCCACCCCTCTAGTGAGTCTTTCTCACTGAAGCTGTGCCCTGCCAGGCACAGGGCTCCTGTGCTTCCCCCACCTCACCAAGGCCCTGCCCTCAGGGGGCACCACACCATGCTGGTAGAGCGTCTGTCATCTCCTCTTATGCCATCCAGAGACCCAGTCCGCAAGTCTGGGATTTGGGTCAGCTGCTCCTAAGCTCCCTATAGCAATGGGAGAACTCGGAAAACAAGCCCCAGGAGCCAAGCTGAGGGTGGTGATCTGAGGCCAGCAGAGACCCAGGGTGGGCAGCATCCCTGCCAGCCACCAGCCACATCCACTGTGTGCTGCTGGGAGTCTGAGCCTGCAGCCCTGCTGGCCTTGCAGCTCCCTTCATCGGGGCTCACCCTACATCTGCTCTCCCTCCTGCAGGCATTAGGTCCCTCCTCAGCCCCGTGGACCCTGACAAGTCCAACATGGCTCTAACCCGTGTTGCTTCCAGGGTGGAAAGCCATCATCCATGTCTGCTTTATCCTGGAGAGGGCCCAGCACATCAGCGACTTCGATGAAAAGATGAATAATCAGGACGTGCAGATGAAGCTCTTCAGTGGGGTCTCCATGGGCAGGAGGGGCCTTAGGGACAGTGGCATGGCTACAAGGAGTGGGCCGCCAACATCGGCTAGCACTGAGACAGCTGTGCTCAGCCTTCGGGCCAAACTGCACCCTGTGCACTGATCACGGTGTGTGTGTGTTCACGAGTGTGTGTACCAAGGTGGGTGTAGAAGCCCGCACTGTCTCTCTCTTCACCGCTACTGTGATTCGACACCTTCTGGTGACTCTGTATCCACCCAGAGGATCCTTCTGACATTCTGGACCCCTGTGGCCCTGCCTCCTCCCTCCTCCACTTGAACCCCACCACCCACTGCCCTGGCCTCAGAGTACATATTTAAATGTCTCCATCATGACCAACACCCCATTTAAGCCCAGCCCCTTCTAGCCAGCACCCACTGGTGTCTTTCCTGTCCACTCACTGTGGGTTCCCTCCTCTGACACGTTCAGCCTGCTGGCTCTCCATCTGCCACCCTTGCTCCATGCCCACTTTCCTTTCCCTACATCACATCCTTCCTTTCCCAGCACACTGAGCTCCGGGACAGCCCCACGTTCCCGACCTGCAGCTCTGCCCGTTCCTTCCATGGTCCCGGCCAGGTGAAATCTGTCTGGGGAGCCCAGCTCTGCACCTTTCCTGCACCTGACCCCAGCAGTCAGAGGGGCCAAGGCTGGTGCAGAGCGAGGGCTGGTCCCACCTTCACATCATGACTGCGGACAACAAGGCCCCCAGTGCTGCCCGTACCACACCCCGGCTCACCTCACCCCTGCTTACTCTAAGTGCATTTCACATGTCCCTCCTCTCCTCACCCTCCACCCCTGCTTCCCTATGCAGGACAAACCTTCACCTCAAACAAGGCTCAATGCATGGATTGTGCACACCGCAGGTGGACAGGATGTGAGTGGATGGGCACATTGCCAGCTGGGAGGAGCCAAGGTGCAGCTTCTGAGACCCAGACTCCCCCAGGGAGAGCCTACACTCAAATGCTGGGAGGGGCAACACCCTTGAGGTGACAAGGGCCACACCAAAGAACTCTCCTCTCTCCAGAATGAACATCTGTGGGGAGGGTGTTCAGGTTCTAATGGGTCAGGCCGGGAAGATCGGGCCTCACTCAAGAGGGACTAGGGGCTGATTCAGGGTGAGAGGGAGGAGGGTGGAATGTCATTGGCCACTGGAGGACAGGCACTGACAGCATGAGTCCCCTTCTCTTAATGTGGTCCTTCCCACAAGCCATCACATGCAGGAATGTCCTACATGGAGGGGCTGCTCTGCTCTGTCCCCTCACCCTCACCTGGAGAACATGTCTTCACTGGATCCCCATCCTGATCCTCCCTCCGCCACAGGTCACCATCCACCAGCTCCCTCGCCCAAACATAGAAGAACAGCAAGAACAATTGCAAGAGCCCTTGTTTCTGGAGTTCTTGCCATGTGCCAGCAAGGAATGAATCCTCCCACTAACTAAGAGACATCTTCCATCCTGAACCCAGCCTACAGATGAAGAAACTGATGCTTAGAGAGGTAGTCCCTTGGCCAGGGTCTCCTAAGCAGGAAGAGGTTAGATCTGGGATATACATCTAGGTCCTTAATTCCTGAGCCTTACACCAACCACTATGCCTCGCCTTGGGACTAATCAGTAAAAAAGTTCATAACCATGAGATAGGATTTGCAGTTTGGAGCACAGCATGCACACCAGAATGTATGGAAATCATACTTGCATAGCTCCATGAATTACCCAAAGGGAACACACCTGGTAACCGGTACCCACAAGAAATAGAACATGACTAGCCCTCCAACGGCCACCTGATGCCCCCCTCCCAGGTCACTGCCCTCTGTTCTCCAAGGAAAATCAATATTGTAATTTCTGAATTTCTTTTTCCTGTCTTCAAGCTGTATTTCAATGGAATCATACAGTGTCCTCTTGTATGTCTGACTTCTTTCATTATGCTTGTAAGATTCATTGATATTCTTGAATGTGGCTGTAGCTGACTTTTCTTTCTGTGCAGTATTCTACTATAAAACATATAACCTGCTTTATCCACCCCACTATTGATGCACATTGGGATGTTTCCAATTTGATGATATGCCCAAAAATGCTGCTCTGCCCATCTTGTGCAAGTCTTTTGGTGAACACATGAACACATCTATGTTAGGTATCTACATAAGAGTGGAGTTGTTGGGTCAGAAAGCATGTTATGTCCACCTTTAGGAGATAATACCGAAGAGTTTCAAAGTGGATTAAACAGTTTACACTCCCTGCTGTGTATAAGAGTTCCAGTTTCTCCACATCCCCACCAACACTTGGTGTTGTCAGGGTTTTTTATTTTAACGATCGTGGTATATGTGTAGTGGTAGCTTGTTGTGGTTTAATTTGCATTTTTCTCCTGAGTAATGATGTAGAGCACCTGTTCATCTAATTATTACCATTTGGTCATCTTTTCTGTGAAGTGCCTAATGAAATCTTCTGCCCTTTTTTTTTCTGGTGAATTGCCTGTCTGCATTTTTATGTTTATAAGAGTTAATTATCATGGATAAGCATCTTTTAACAGTTACATAAATGACAAATGTTTACCCCATTGTGCTTGCCTTTTTTACTCTCTTAAAATTTTCTTTTGTTTAAAAGAAGTTGTTACTTTTACTAATTTCCACTTTATCTTTTTGTTCTCTATGGTTAGTACACTTTTTGTTCTATGAAATCTTTGCTTGCCCCAAGATCTTGAAAATGTTCTCCTAAGGTACTTACTAGAGAAGATATTGTAAAAACTTCCATTTATATTTAAAATCCACCTTGAATTGATTTTTATTGGTACAGACACTATGGAAAATAGTATGGGGTTTTCTCAAAAATTGAAAATGGAACTTTCATATGATGCACCAATCCCACCAATGGGTATGTATACCTGAGGGAATGAAATCAGTATCTCGAAGTGATATTTGCACTCATGTGTTCATTGCAGCATTACTCACATTAGCCAAGAAATGGAAACAACCTAAGTGCCTATTGATGGATGAATGGATGAAAAAAGGTGATATATAAACATATTTATTATATATATATGTATCTATATATAAAGAGAGAGAGAGAATATTATTCAGCTTTAAAAAAGAAAGAAACCTTGCCTTTTCTGACAACATGGATGATCCTGGAGGACATTATGCTAAGTGAAATAAGCCAGACCATGACAGCCAATTATTGCATGATCTCATGTATATGTGGAATCTAAACACAGGCAAACTCATGGAAACAGAGAGTAGAATGGTGGCCACCAGGGGCCAGTGAGGGGGAGGAGGGAAAGAGAGGATATTGGTCAAAGAGTACAAACGCTCAGTTATAAGATGATAAGTTCTCAAGATTTAATATGTGACAAAGCATCTATAGTTAATAATAACGTCTTGTATACTTGAAATTTACTAAGAGAATTGATCTTAAGTGTTCTCAGCATTAAAAAAAACAAGGGAGTAACTACATGGAGTGATGGAAACCTTCATTAGCTTGGTTGTGTAATCATTTCTCAATGTATATGTACCTCAAATCATCCCATTGAATATCTTTAATACATACAATTTTATTTGTTAATCATACCTCAATATAGCTAGAAAAAATTTTGTGCTGACTTCAGAAAATGCTTAGGAAATAATGTTAACAAGGAAACAAGATGTGAAACCACATATACAGCAGGGGCTAAAAAGCCTGGGAGAAAATTTGCCAAAATGTTACCTGAGGGCAGGGATTAACAGAGATTATTAATTTCTTCTTTATACCCTTCTTCAGTTCTCACTTTTTTAAAAGCACATTCACTTTACCAGGAGAACACCAGCAGCGTTTGTGAGTAACAAGAAAAGGTGGAGAGATGGGAGAATGCACCCCAGCCTGACCGGCCCCAGGGGGGCTGGAGGGAGAAGACTGGGCAGTGCAGGCAGCCCTTACCCCACTTGGCTCAGGGTCTCC
Source organism: Equus asinus (assembly GCF_041296235.1). NCBI lineage: Eukaryota > Metazoa > Chordata > Mammalia > Perissodactyla > Equidae > Equus > Equus asinus. The sequence continues at coordinate 18,519,055 of NC_091803.1, read as the reverse complement.
TTCCCCAGAGCCTTCCAGGTGCCCAGCAGGTCCTGCTGATGTGCTGCAGAGCTCCTGCTGCAGGTGGCCCCTGTCAGGGTGAAGAACAACTGAGTGGTAGCTTCTGGTTGACCAGCAGGACTTGGTTTGTGATCTTGGTTGCAGGTGAGCAGGACGTAGGCAGGGTGGTGGCTCAGTTGGAGATGGGTGATGGGAGGCTGGACAGGGGCAGGGAGAGGAGCAGCACAGGGTATGGGGCAAAGTAGAACAGGGGACTGGAAGAGTCCTAGCAAAGGGACCAAGGGTCGGCCAAGGGGCAGGGCTGTGTCTAGGAGATGCTGAGGAGAACATGGGAGTCAGTGTGATATCGAACCTGAAGTGAGTTCGCTCACCCATTGCACAGCAAGCTAATCTGTGACACCGGGGTAGTGGAAGAAAGTAGGAACTTTATTATTGCACAGTGCTGAGCAAGGAGAGAGGGCAGCTAATGCTGAAATCCCAAACTCTCAAAAAAGCTAAAAGGAAGTGTTTTTATTTGGGGTTTTAGGTGGGGGGGGGGGCATATGGCCTTGCTGATTGGAGCTTTCCCACCAGCCTGTCTTTGGCCATGAGACACTTGCAGAGAGGAGGGAGCCCGTGACCTTGCTGGTCATCAGCTTTCCCACCAGCCCGTATCTCTTTGCAGGGAGGAGATAGTGAATCCAGGTGCTTGTCCTAGGCAGTGTCTGTCTCCATGGAGGAAAGTGGATTCTGGAGCTGGGAAGCCAGGGAGTAAGCAGGGAATGAGTGTTTTGGTTTTAACCACATATATGCTGGGTTTAATGTAGGGAAACTGATATCAGGGTCAGTATCAAGTGGGGCTCAGGGAAGCTGCCCAGGGCTGACGATGACAAGAATCTCCCTTAAGACTTACCGATGGGTCCTGACCGTGTGAGTCAACCCAGCTTCAAGGCCAAGGGGATACTTTCTTAGAGAAGGTGAAAGGATGAGAGCAGTCTGGGGCTCTAAGTGTTTCAATGTTTTTATTAATTTGCTCCAAGTGCAGAGTGCTCATGCCCTCAGGGACCAGCCACGTGTGATGGCTAGGAGCACCTTCTCTATCCCCAGAGACCAAGTGTGGCTAGGGCTAGAATGTCCTTCTCCAGTCGTCCCAGTGGTTCTCACCTGGGCACCCTGGGCGTGGGGTGGGGAGTAGGGACAATTCTTCAGTCTGTGGCATGTTCTGCCCCTCTTAAATGACAGTGGTCTCCCTCACTTCCCGAGACACTGGAATAGTCCAAAGAGCCTCCAAACATTTCCCAAAACCCTAGAGGGACAGCACTACCCTGGGGCATGTGTGAGCTATTTCTGGGGCTTTTACTTCTGGATGGTGAGGAGGGAGGTTGCTTCTCTCTCCTGCTCTGTACTTCATCCAGGACACTAGGGGCAGCCCTGAGCTGGATCATCTATGATTCTGAGGCTGTGCTCCTTTACCAAGCTGGGCTGACATGGGATCCTAGATCTGGCAAGCTCAGCCAACCGCACAGGGTCAGGTGTCCCATGCTAGCAAAATGCCAGCACAGCCAGATCATTCTCCACTTCATGCCTCAGCATCTCCTGGGTGATGCCATCTTGTGTGACCCTTGACTTCATGCCCCAGTGGAACAGCCTGCAGCCACGTTTCCTACTGGCTGAAGGTAAAGTGCTGAGGGCAGCCATGAATAAGGGAATCCTGAGGAAGATTCCCTGTGGGGGCTGAATCTCTGGGCTGTGACTGGGGCAGCAGGCATCATGGGAAGGGAAAAGTAAAACCTGAAACTATAAAACTCCTAGAATAAAACATAGGGGAAAAAGCTTCACGACATTGGATTTCACAGTGATTTCTTGGATATGACACTAAAAGCATAGGAAACAAAAGCAAAAATAGACAAATGGAACTACACCAAATTTTAAAACTTCTGCATAGCTAAGGAAACAATCAACAGAGTGAAAAGGTTACCTATGTAGGTGATATAACACCTAAAGTGAGTTTGCTCACCCCTTGTGCAGCAAGCCAATCTCTGACACCAGGTGTAGTGGAAGAAAGTAGGAATTTTATTATTGCACAGCACTGAGCAAGGAGAAAAGACAGCTAACGCTGAAACCCCAAATGCCCTGAAAAGCTAAAAGGAAGGATTTTTATTTGGGGTCTTACATAGGGGAGGAGGAGCACATGGCCTTGCTGATCGGAGCTTTCCCACCAGCCTGTGTTTGGCCTTGAGACTACTTGCAGAGAGGAGGAGGAGGAGATGATATGGAGTCAGGTGACTGTCCTTGGGCATTTGTCTCTATGGAGGATAGTGGATTCTGGAGCCAGGAAGCCAGGAAGTAAGCAGGCAATGAGTGCTTTGGTTTTAACCACATATATGCTGGGTTTAATGTACAGAAACCAACACCAGGGCTGGTATCATAGGGAGAAAAAATTTTCAAGCCATACATCTAACAAGGGGTTAATATCCAGAATATATAAATAACACCTACAAGTCAACAACAAACAAATGAATAATCTGATTAAAAATTGGCAAAGAACTTAAATAGACATTCCTCCAAAGAAGATATACAATAGCCCATAAACATATGAAGAGATGCTCAACATCACTAATGGTTAGGAAAATGCAAATCAAAACCACAATGAGATATCACATCACACCTGTTAGGATGACCACTATAAAAAAAAAAAGGAAAATAGGGCCAGCCCCAGTGGTCTGGTGGTTAAGTTTGGCACGTTCCACTTTGGTGGCCCAGGTTCAGTTCCTGGGTGCAGCCCTACACCACTGGTCTGCCAGTGGTCATGCTGTGGTGGCTGCTCACATACAAAAAGAGGAAGAATAACATCAGATGTTAGCTCAGGGTGAATCTTCCTCAGCCAAAAAGAAACCCCACAAAAAACAGAAAATAATAAGTGTTGGTGAGCATGTGGAGAAGTTGGAACTCTGCGCGCTGTTGATTGGAATACAAAACAGTGCAGCCACTATGGAAAAGAATGTGGCAGTTCCTCAAAACATTAAAAATGGAATTACCATATGATCCAACACTCTCACTTCTGGGTGTGTATCCAAAAGAATTGCAAACAGGATCTCGAAGAGATATTTGCACATCCACATTCACTGCCATATTATTCACAATAGCCAAGGGTTGGAAGCAACATAAAGTCTGACAGATGAATGAATAAAGAAAATGTGGTATGTACGTAGGGAATATTATTCAGTCTTAAAAAATAAGCAAATCCTGTCATATACTACAACATGCATGAAACTTGAGAATAGTATGCTAAGTGAAATAAGTCAATCACAGAAAGACAAATACTGTATTATTCCACTTACATGAGGTCCCTAGAGTAGTCAAATTCATAGAGACAGAGAGTAGAATGACTTTAACCAGGGGCTGGGGGGAGTGGTAATGGGGAGTTATTATTTAATGGGTACAAAGTTCCACTTGGGGAATATGAAAAAGTTCTGGAAATGAATGATGGTGATGTTCATAGAACAATGTGAATGAACTTAATGCCACTGAACTGTACACTTAAAAACAGTTTAAACGGTAAATTTTAGGCTATGTATATTTTAACACAATTAAAAAGAAAGGTGAAAAGCAAACGATATGGCTATAGAAGAAAACAGAATAACTTAACGATCTTGGCCTAGAGAAAGGTCTCTTAGAAACAAGATCCAAAAGCATTAATGATAAAGGAAATGTTTGATCATTTTGAATCCTTAGAATTTAGAAACTTTTCATCATCAAATGATACTATTAAGAGAGTGAAACATTAAGTCACAGAGTGGAGGAAGATATTTGCAACATGCGTAACTGGCAAGGGGCTCATATCCAGAGTATATATAGTACACCTAAAAATCAATAATAAAAATATAGAACAGTGAATAAAGCGGAAAAATGGGCAAAATGTTTGAACAGGCATTTCCAAAGAGAGGACATCCAAATGGACGATAAACATAAAAATGTTCTTTAACCATGCAAATTAAAAGCACAATGTGCCAGCTCCATACCCCAATAAGACTGACAATAGCTGGTGTTGGTTGGTAAGTATGTGAAGTCACAGGAATACATAACACTGCTGGTGATATAATCACTTTGGAGAATGGTGTGACAGTGTCTTCTAAAGTTGAAGATTTGCATGCCCATGAGCCTGCAGTTCCGCTAGGAGCTATATACCTACTAGTATGTGTGTGTTTTGCAGCTAAATACATACACAAGTGTGTCTTCAGCAACTTGTTGACCATTGCCTCTCCTATGTACTGAATGTTTGTGGACCCCCAAATTCCTGTGTCTGAGCCCAAATGCCCAGTGTGATGGTATTTGGAGACGGGGTGTTTGGGAGGTAATTAGGTCATGAAGGCAGAGGCCTCATGTGGGATAAGTGACCTTATACCAAGAAATGTGAGAGAGCTTGCTTCCTCATTGGCACGCTGAAGTGCTTCCTGGGAATGCCAGGTAGCAGAAATCCCAGGAGGGGACAGAGAGGGAGGAGGTATGATTGGGATTCATCTGAATGGTGGTTATCCAGGGGTTTGCTTTACAATAACCTGCTAAGCTGAATATTTACATTTTAAACATTTTTCCGACGTATATCATATTTCACAATAAAGAGGAAAAATAGAAAGGAAGAGAGAAACTAGAGCAAGCATGAAAACTCTTTCATGTAATTTTGCTGAAAAAGCAAGTTTCCTGGAGAAGGAAGTAGAGTTGAGGTTTTTCCCCTGGTTCTTTGTGTATTTAATGATCCCCCTCCAACCCTGCTTGTCCTCATGCTTTTATGAGAAGCTCAGGGATGGAAGAGGGGCACCCTTCTCACCACTGCTCTCTTATCACTGCTTCCAGGGCAGACAGGGCCTCCGATCCACACAATGGCTCCGTGCTGGCCAGCTGGACCAGACCCAGTTCTCATCAGGGGACGTGTTTTCCTCCCTCTTCGTATGCAGCCTCATTTGAACTGGCTGCCACGTGTTGTGAACTTTACCATGTTAGATGCTTGATATTTCTATATTCTGTCGATATTCTTGAGCTTGTTTCTAAGAGGCAATTAAATTGTATAGAGGTTGTTTGATCTTTTGGGTCTTGCTTTTGTTTTCAAATAATGATTTTATTTTTCCTTCTTTTTCTCCAAAGCCCCCCAGTATATAGTTTTATATTTTAGTTGTGGGTCCTTCTAGTTGTGGCATGTGGGATGCTGCCTCAGCATGGCTTGACAAGCAATGCCATGTCCGCGCCCAGGATCTGAACTGGTGAAACCCTGGGCGAAACCGCCCAAGCAGAGCATGCAAAGTTAACCAATTGGCCACAGGGCCAGCCCCTGGGTCTTGCTTTAATGATTTGTCAGGTTGGTTTGGAGTTGCACTCAGTCCTGGGCTCAGAGTCAAGGCTAATCTCCGAGAGCACTACTGACACCCAGTGAATCCTCAGGTTCCAGTCTGGCCAGTGGGTCCCCATTCTGTACTCCCTCTGGGTGGTCTTCACAGGCATGGACTGAATTCTCAAGGGGAGCTCTGCAGATCACCAGGGCTCTCTCTTGGCAGCGGTCTTCTTCTTGGTCCTCTGTCCTGAAAATTCTAGCTGCCTTGGTCTCACTTGACCTCCAGTTCCATCTCCTGAACTCGGGGAGTCCTCTCTGTTCCACCAGGTTCCCCCGACTGCTCTGCAGCCTGGAAATGCTCTCAGGCAGTGAGTGGGCCCTCGTGGGACTCACACCATCCATTTCCCACCTCCCAGGGTCCACTGTCCTTCCTCGCTTTATGTAGTGTTTTTCACCTAGCTTGTCTGGTTGTGTTATAGCTTGAGGAGGGAGGGTAAATCTGCTCCCTGCCACTCCATCCTGGGTGGAAGGGGGAGGCAGAGAGGGTTGGTTTTAAAGTGGGAGTAATGACAACACAATCTGCTAACAGGAGTGATCTGGTAAGAATTAAAAATTGATGATGTGGGGGTGGGGAATCCGGGAGTGATGTCCTTGAGTGGATGGTGTGTGGGGGGTGTACCAGGAAAGGAAGGGCTGTACCCTGGTCAGGACCTCCCACTCTCAGGACAGGAGAGAAGGCTCTAGGCACAGGCAGGTAGGCAGAGGTCTCAGAATTTTTCTCTGCTGCCTCTCTTTTCTCAGGGAAGAGGAGAAGACAGAGAGACCTGAGGAGAGAGGAAATGGCAAAGCAGAGTGCACAGCCAGTGGACCGCAGGGATCCCCGCATGATACTGAGTATCACGGAGGCTGAGAAGGTCAATGTTGGGAGGCCCAGGTGAGCCCCATGTTTCAGGTCTAAGGCAGCTGCACACGCTCAGCTGGGGTGATCAGGTCCTGAACTTTTGATCACCACAGAAACATGACCTTCTGGCTTCACCCCACTGAGATTTACCTTCACAACACTTCTTTCAAAGACACTTCTTTTCTCAGGCCCCAGTGCTGGGACAATCCATCCAAGGCCAGCCTTGCTGGTCTGCTCAGGGCCTGGCACCCTCAGGGCCTTGGTCCTGCAGGCCTCTCTCTTTAAGAGGCTTGAGAACAGCCCATTTGTTTGGGAAAAAGCCAGAAACCCTCAATGACTTTCCTGAAATTCTCAAGAACAATGTACCTATTTTGACTGAGGAGCATGAGCCTCTGCCTAGAAAGTCTAAGTGAGCTTAGCCGCCACGCTGGCTGTCAGCACCAGTAGCATATTCAAATGACCAGCGTGGACCACCTACCTCTCTCACCTTTCTCTCTGTGCTTCATCAGGATGAGCAGGGCTATTTGTGTAGAAAGCAGAGGACAGGCCCTCGGGGGCATCTGGCCTCACTGCTGGTGGTGGCCTGGCTTCTTGTGACTCAGTGCCTCCATGACACGGGAGAGGGCCTAGTCTGTGTCCCAGCCCCTCTTCTCCCTGGACTAATGTGTCCAGGCCATCTGTCTCCTTAGATCACACAGGAGGCCCAGTCGCCCTACGCCAGGCTAAGTCCACCATCGTCTCAGAGTCTCCCTCTCTCTGAGCACAAGGCAGGGCTGTGGGATGCCAGCCTTTCCTTCTTTCCTCACTGGGCTCTGCAGAAGGAGGAGAGACACAAACATTCAGCTTCACTGGCCCCCTCTTGGCCACCCTGCAGGCAGAGGCAGCCCAAGCAACCAGGCTTTGACAGCATAGTGCCCGGGTCAGCTCTGGGCTCTGTGGGCAAGTGTGTTTGGCTCCTTTCTGCTCAAGGTCAAGAGCTGGGATGCTCATCCAGCCTGCAGGCTTGGACTACAGAGCTTCTGAGGGTCCTGGCAAACGTCATCTCAAAGACACACCCACACGGGGTGCTCAGTCTGCAAGGTCTTCCTGAGCCCTTCATCTGGACACAGCACCCCCCCCCCCCCACTGCCTGGTTGGAGGAGGGCTGACGCTGACTGGCGTCTCTGGCTTTGTGCAGGGAATGTCAGCCCCAGGCAGTCCCTGGCAGTGGAGGCACGGCTGTCCCCAGCTGCTCGTGCTCTTCCTGCAGGGGACGCTCTTTGCCAAACTCTGACTCTTAGCTGCCCTCCACCATGCAAGGTCTCAGGCCCCAGACCATCAGGAGACAAAGCCCCTTATATTTCTTTTTTGAGCACCTGCTGTATACAGGGGAGATTCTATAGGCACTGAAGGAAGATGGAGAGAAGACCAACTAGTCCTATTTCGGAGAGATTACCACCAAACGAGGATGAAAGGCCTCTTGACATCATGACCATTGGTATTAATGTTGATGGAGTCAGTGGCACCATGTGCCAGGCTCAGAGCTTTGCACCCATTATCTCATCTCAGCCAGCTACTCTGATATTCCCATTCTACAGATGGGGAAAGGAGGCTCAGAGAGTTAATCAACTTGCTCAGCCACACATAGCTGGACATGTAACTGCTGATATGATAAAATGCTGGAACAGTGACAGCAAGGGAGAGGCAAGGAAGGTGCACAGAGGAGGCGGCATTGAGCTGGGCTCTGGGGATGGGAAGGACTTGCGTGGAGGACAGAGAGGTAAGGCAGAGAGGAAACAGCGCAGACCAAAGGAGGTACAGATCCAGATGCTTGCCACCCATTGAACCTAGACTTGAGGGGTGGGAGGGGCTGGAAGCAGGGGAGCTGCTGGCAGGGGCAGGACAGGTTCAGACTGGGTCCTGCAGGTCAGCCATCACGGGTCACAGGGGTATGGAAGGGATTCTGAGTTAGGGAGTGACATGCTCAGAGCTACCCTGGTTCCATTAAGGCTGGACCTGCAGAGGCCTGAATCTGGTTATGACCAGAAATCAAAAACAGGTTTATTGGTGAGTCGGTAGCTGAGAACACACAGAGAAACAGGCTTCTTGGAGGTCCACTTCTTTCCTCAGCCCTGCAGACTGAGCAGCCACCCACGCCTCACTACCGCGGCCCACAGTACCAGCCATGTGGACCGGTCATGACAGCATTTGCTCGGCCTGACTGGTTCCAGCCCAAATGCCACCAAGCAGCAGGCTATTGGGCACCATCTTGCGTGAGGATCCACCCTCGCTGTTGTGTCTAGACAGTAGACACTATGAGTGATGGCAGGGTGGTCACACTAGGGGTCCCTGGCCAAAGCTGCATCTGAAGTCTTGTTCAAAACCAAAGTCAGGGTGGGCTGATTGGAAAATATTTCTTTCTCTGAGACATCGCAGCTCTGCCTCTTTGAATCTGCCAGCCACTTCCTTCCTGGGTGTATCTTACTGAGGGATGGGGAGGGTTCAGCATGTGTGCTGTCGCTTCTTTTAAGTTTGTGTCTATGTTTTGTTCCTTTGTGAGTTGTAGGCTAGAGGGTAGAGCTGGTTCTGAGGGGCCTATAGAGGATATTGGGGATGACTAGGGTTTTCTCTGCAAGTTAAAAGGTTCTAGTTGTGAGAATGAGAAGGAAGAAGGGGCTCCTTAGGGCCACAAGTGGGCCCCTCACATGTGAGATCATACTTAATCTCAAAATGGCCTCAAGAAGCACATAAGACAGGGAGGAGACAGGCAGGATCAGGAGCTGGGGGAGTGCGAAGGTGTTCTGCCTCCCGAGTCCAAGCACTTTCCTGGCATCAGCGACAGGCCCTCCAGCACCTGTGGCAGGTGAGGGACAGTCTTCCCACTGCGAACTTCAGAGTGTGTGCTAAAAATGTCTGTGGCTTCCTGAGAAGCCAAGGGACCTTTGCTTTGTTAAATTTAAAAGGATCAATGCAGATAGTGTGGCCACCTCCTCAAGCCAGGAGCCCCCCGTCTTGCTAGGGAGGCAGACAGGTGGGATGTAGCTGGTGTGGGGGCTGCCCATGGAGGAGCAGAGACACTTGGTCCTGCTGTGGCTCTGGTAGCATGGCGCCAGCTTAAGAGCCAGGACCGGGGAAGAGCTCAGGACACTGTGCCCATCGGAAAAATGTCCCAAGTGAGTCCCACCTCGGAGACAGAAGTTGAACATGCTCAGGCTCATGGCCGGAAGCTGTACCACAGCTGCAGTCCTCAACCCTCATTCCAGCGGGAGAACGTTGAAGGTGAAGCAAGGGTGTGATTGGGTACCTATTTCTGAGCACCGACTGTATGCCAGGACCTGCCAGGTGCAGGGGATGCAGTGGTGAGAAGGATGCATGCATTCCAGCTGGTGCATCTGGGGGCTGACTGTCTCTGATGAGTCCGGGCTCAAACCATAGGAAATCAAGATGGGGCCACCTGCCCCCAGAGCAACCAAAGGAGGCCTCGTTCATGATGGGATTCCTTGGGGCAGATTCTACCCCCTCACCCTGGGCTTCTCAACCTTGCCCATATAATACAATCATCTGGGAGATTTTATTTTTTTATGTATCACATTTTATTTATTCATCAGTTCCTGGACACTGGGGTTGGTTCCAATTTTTGGGTATTATGAATAATGCTAAAACATTCATCTACACGTTTTGTACTGGCCCAGGGTTTTATTTTTTGGCACATTCCTGTACAAGTGTTCATGTGAACCTGTTCTCAGTTTTCTTGGGTGTGTACCTAAGGAGAGGGATCACTGAGTCATTCAGGTAATTTTTTAAGTTTGGACACTTGTATCGTGTAATCCACAACACACTCTGTGATATTGAATCCAAGACACCGAGTCTAGGCTTCCCTGAAGACAACTCGGGCTGTTCCCTACATGCCCCTTAGACGCTCTCCCTGCTCCTCTGAGGTTCTCCCTGGACGTCAGGACCCTCTGAGGGCCCGTGCTGATGAGGAGGAGAGACGGGCCCGTGTCCACCTGATGCTCTCGAGCTTCCTGCTGGGTCAGCTCAGGTCCAGAGCTGCTGGAAAAACAGCTCAAATGAGATGCTCCCCCACCGGCCTCTGCGAGGTAGGAACTCCAAGTTCTTGCCTCCGTCCTCCTCCTCCTCTCTGCTGCTTCCACCATGATGATAGGACCTTCCTTTAACTGTCAAGAGTGTCAGAATAACTCACATTCTTTCCTGGGCATCCTTCAGGCCGGGCATCCACACCTGTTGCTTTTTCTACCACATTGATGTTTTACAACATTGAGATGGAACTCACATAACATAAGACCATTTTAAAGTGCACAATTCAGTGGTTTTAGCATGTTTTCTGTGATGTAACCACCCCTGCGGTCTCATTCCACACATTCCCTTTGGAGAGCTTGTTTTTTACCATCCTGAGCCCCCCACCCCCAGCAGAATGTCACATGATGAAACCAGGGGAGGCAAAGTGACCACAGAGGATGCTCTTTCCCTCTGTGGCCGAATTCTTTTCGTTACTTCATGAGAGCAGTTGGGGGAGCTTTTAAAACTATATTGAAGCCAAGATGAGTAGACTCTGACTCTTGGGGGTGGAGTCCTGGCCTGGGTAACCCCCCAGGGGACCTGAATGTGCCCTGGGGTGAAAACCTGCCACGAAGCAGCCAGAGCTGCTCCAGGAGGAATTAGACCCTGGTTGGGGCAGGGACACGGTCATTGCTCTCAGGACTGGCTGGATACCCACCAGTCCCCCACATCCACCACTGTCCCTGGAATCCCAGCTCGGCACTGGGAAGATGCTTGACCAGCCATGGGCAGCTCTCCTGAGAACGGAGGCCAGGATCCCAGCACTGCCTGTCCCCCTTCCTCTTCCTTGCAGCCCTGTTCATAATCCACACCTGCTATTCAGATGCTAAGCTTGGTTCCCTGTGTGAAAGTCCTGAGTGGCTCCCCATGCCCTGTAGGAGGGTGAGGGCCCTGGCCTGAGCACCCAGCTTCCATTTCAGCCTCATCCTCTACCTGCCCCATCCACTCCTCCCTCCCCCAGCCCACTTCTCCATTCCAGCCAAGCCTCCCTCTGGCCCTCTGGGCCTTTGCTCTTCCCTCTGCTTGGTCCCCATCTTACCAAGCTCAACCCTAGGGTCCTGGCTTCTTGGTCGGCCCCCTACTGCCAGACAGTGGTCATTCCCTCCCCTGGGCACAGCATGCCCTTGTGGTCTAGCTTGGCACTGCACTCCCTCGTGTAGCTCCTTTCTGTGTCTTCACACCTCCCAGAGTGACTCAGAGGCAGGAACCAAGGCAAGTTCCTCTGGGTCCCCAGCACCTGGCACAAGGTCTAGCACCGCCAGAGTGACAGTGCCTATGAGTGAATGGTGGGAAAGTGAGGTCAGGATCTGAAAGACTTTGTAACTGTTTTGAGAGTGTGGGGACCATTAAGAGTCCCCATGGATGTCCTGGCTCCAACGGGGTATCTAAAGGACTGAGGAAGCACATAGTCTCGAGACACCAGAAGGAAAAGTGTTCACAGAATCCAGAACTTTCTTGGTTTCAGGGTGGTGAGAGACCCCCTCAGCCCCCACTGTCACTCCCTTCCATCTCCAGGGCCTCTTTTCCTGCAGGCAGGGGTGAGGTGGGTGGGGGTGGAGGTTGGCTGGAATGAGTGCAGACCCGGGTCTTCAGCCTGCCCTGCTCACACCTGCCCTCCATGGAGAACATCAGAGAGGGGCAGTGAAGGGTTTTGGAGGTCCAGGACCACTGTCCTGCCTGCACAGCCCCAGTGCCCACCTGCCAAAACGGCAGGTGCCAAATGCTGGAGCACTTATGGGCGGGACCCTGGGCATGGGGGCCCTCCTCCTGTTTTCAGGGCATCTCACTGGAGGCATCAGCTCCTGGGCTTCTACCACCAAGGAACCTTCCTGAGGCTGTGACATCCACAGCAGCGCTCCAGGCTTGGGGAAGAGGCCCCGTGGCAAGGGATCCAGCCCCTCATCCTCCCCCTGCCACCGGCAAGGCCCTGTCCTGCTCCACAGGCCCCTGACTCCTAGGCCCACCTCCGCCAGAGGTTTGGGAGGAATGGTGAGCATAGTAGTGGGTCTTCAAGATGGCCCCCAATGACCTTGACTCTTGGTTTCACACCCTTGTGTGGTCTCCCGTGTTAACTGAGAGCTGGGCAGTGTGATGCTGGAGTGTGGTGAATGTGATGCTGCGTGAATTCTGAGGCTAGGGGAATAAAAAGTCATTTTGGTTCCTATGTTGTCCCTTGAGTCCCTTGCTCTGGGGGGAGCCAGGCACCATACTGTGAGGACACTGGAGCAGCCCCATGGGGAGACCCACATGGAGAGGAACAGGCTTCCTGCCAATAGCCAGTTCCACTTTGCCAGCCCTGTGAAGAGACTACCTTGAAAGGAGATCCTCCGGTCCCAGCCAAGACTTCAGATGACCGCAGCCTCGTGAGGGCCTCTGAGCCAGATCTGCTCCAACTGCTCACGGATTCTGAACCCACAGAAACCACAACACGTGCATAATCATTTGAAGCTAAGTTTGAGGCAACTTGTTACACAGCATCAGGTAACTAACACAGCCCCTCTCGCTCTGGGGATGTGTCCCCTCTCAGATGCTGGGTGTCGCACTGGAAGGCTTGTTCTGCCTTCCTCTCAGCTAGCTGAGCTCTGAGAGGTAGGAAAGGGTGTCCAGCTACACCAGGGCTCCACTGTCCTCAGGGCAGGCCTGGCCACTCTTCCCCAGCCTGCCCTCTGCAGGGCTGACGCCGGCCACCACCCTGCTGGGCTCCCCTCCCAGGTGGCTCTCTGGATGGAGAGAGGGCTCTGGCCCCTCCCTCAGCACAGCGTCTAGGAAAGCTGAAAAGCCAAAGCTCATGTCTTTCCACTGCTGGGAGTCCCCATCATCCTCCCCCAAGCTCCACTCACTAAGCCAACCCATGGTTGTGACAGCAGTGACTGGCTGCTCCCTGCCCTGACTTACAGTGGGCACAGATATTTTGGGGGGGCTTCCTTCCAACCTCTGCCCAGTGTCTACTCACAGAGTGGCATCAAAACTTCCTCAGTCCCAGGGCTGGCGTGCTCTGCTCTCATCTCGGCTCCCCAAGGTCCCCTCTCTTAGCTGGGGCTGGGAAGGGCCCTACTAGTCCCCACATCCAGACCCAGTGGCTCAGAAAGCTAGCCCCAGGTGGCCATGGGATCCTAAAGGTCAGCCTGGGAGATGCTGCCAGGAGGGGCTGGTGTTGGGTGCAGGTTCCTCTTTGGTGATCAGCAAATGGTGCCCTCAGCCTGCGGTGGGGGCCCTGACCTTCCTATCTCCCCAGAGCCATCTCTGCTGACCTCCTAAGCCTCCTCTGTCACCTCAGAGGGGACGAGCCCAACCAGACCCTGCATCTCCTTCTGGACACCATACTGGTCCCCAAGGCCGTGCTGCCTGGAGGGGAGGCCAGAGTGGGCATCTGTGGGTTCCCCGGTTCCCTCTCTTCCACCAGGGCCTGTGGCCTGGAGAGGGTGGGAGGGGAGCCTGCTGGTGCTTGGGGGGTTCTGGACCCCCTGAATCTTGGGAAGAGAGGTCTGCAAACCTCTCCAGCTCGGATGAGTGCCTGGGCACCTCTTGGGGGACTTTGGAGACCCTCGTGGAGGAAGGAGGTGCAGAGCTGGCCCTGCCCAACTCTCTGTGGGTAAGGACTGTGGCTGAGGGAGAAGGGGGTTCGTGGGAACCAGGGAAGCCCATGCTGAAGGTGGAGCCAGAGCAAATTTTTCTAATTGGGGTGAGGGCCTAATTGGCCAGGGCTCCTCCTGTCCCTGCCTCTCCCCTCCTTGGCTCTCACCACTATGGAGTGTACAGGGATAGGGTGGGCGAGGGGCGAGGGGTGGGGGTTGTGTAGACGGTTTGAGCTTTTCTCACCAGGGAGAGGCACAGAGGCAAAGACACAAGCTCAGAGCCCAGGTGGTAGCTCTGTGCCCCCACTCACCCCGTCTCTCAGCAGCTGGGCCCAGGATTCCCATTTACTTCCCTGCGCCGTCTGTCTCCCCAGCCGGAGCTCAGAGACCCTCAGCCCCCACGAGGAATCTTCCTCAGGCCTCCCTGAGCCATGGCTGCCCTCAGGGCCTTTGCCTTCAGCAGGTAGGAAACGTGGCCACAGGCTCTTCCACTGGGCTGTGGGGTCAAGGGTCACACAAGATATCTGCACCCAGCATGAATTTTCTCTGATCTTTTCTTTGTATTACTGGCTTCTATCTTCAGTTGTGAGTTCCTGGTCTTCATTTCCCCTATTAACCCCAGGAACTGACTTCTTTTATGTCACACAATGGACATGAGCTCCACGTGGGGAGGGACCACGTGGGGTTGTGCTCACTGGTGAAGTTACAGTGATTGGCACACAGCAGGGATAGAGGATATTGTCTGAATGATTGAAAAAATGAATTACTAGGTGGAGGAATTAATGTCACGAATGAAGAATGAGTGAATGATCAATGAGTGAGTGAATGAATGAATGAGGGAAAGAATGACTGAGTAAATGAGTGAAGGCATGAGTGAATTAGCGAATGAATTACTTGCTGAACGAGTAAGAGCATGAGTGAATGACTGGATAAATGAATGAGTGAGTGAGGGCACAAGGGAGTGAATGACTGGATGAATGAGAAGGTGAGTGCAGGCATGAGTGAGTCAATGAATGACTGGATGACTCAATGAGTGAGTGAGGGCATAAGTGAATGAGTGGTTGAATAAGCCAGTGAATGGAGACACAGACCCCGGAATGCAAACGGGAGGAGCCTCTATTTCTTCTCCGGGGCTGCAGAGATGGCCTCTGAGCCCGGAGACCTGCCTGTGGTTCACCCTGTGGGCCTGACGCAGGGGACGGGGACCCTTTGCTCCGTGTCCCCGTCCTTTGTCACCGAGGGCTGCTCGTTAGCATCTGCAGGGACAGCAGGAGACCTCCATCATCTCGGTGAAGGACACGGCCCTGGCCCGGTCAGCCTGCAGGTGAGAGAGCTGGTCCCCGCTACCAAAGGCGGCAGCATCCCACCACCACTGTGCCAGGCCCTGTCTGGAACCCTGTGGGAGGGACAGGGACCTGGTGGCAGGAGCACACCTGTGGCGCGTGAAGGTTGATGCTACCTGGCTGAGGAGACAAATGTGTTTCAGCTCATTTATGATGAGTTGATGCGTTTATTGTGGGGGACTATAGGGACGAAGGGATCAGGACTCAAGTCATTGGGTTCAAATGTCCGTTGGGGATAAACTGAAAATGGCAACTAGCCCTAGAGTTTTCTCCTGTCCAGTAGCCTATTTGGTTTCTGTGTTGGGGAAAGAATGAAAATGATCCTATATTTTACCCTTTGGAAAAAAGAAACCACCAACCTTTGTTTCTTTAAAATGATGTGAAAAGTTACTGATATCCTTCAAGTTTTGCTTGGGGGTCACTTGATGGTAAAAAGGCAGCTTTCTTGGAAAATGCCGTATTCTAATGATCAGCCCACTCCTGGCATAGGGAGCAGAGTTCTTCATGTCTTGCCAGTGAGAAAGACCCCAGACCAGATGTCAGAGACACTCCCAGTGTGTCCTTGGAGCCTCCTCGTGTCCCAGTTTCTTCATCTGTAAAATCGGATTAGGCTGGAGGGCCTAAGTGGTTTCCAGAAGTTCCTGTAGCTCTGACAGCTGATACCTTAAGTTACTAAATGTTCCTGAAGCCATGAAACAGGGGACACAAATAGTTTTTTCCTCTGGAGGGTATAAACTGGTAAACAGACAAACGAGAGAGGCCGAGCTCTCAGATGAGTGGTCCCAGTGAAACTCGCTCACAGCCTGTGTGTCATGGAATGTTCCCCTTTCTGTGCTCACTGCACAGGTCCTGCTCCTTCCGTCTCACTAGAGTTCATCGATGCCCTTGGGCACTTTCATTCATCTTTCAGCAGGATCTGTGTTCACCCTGGTGGGTCCCTGAATATCGCACCAGTGAGTCAATAATGTCCACTAATTCCAAGTCCTATTGTTTAATATCCCATCTCCAGCTCTGTTCTGGGCAAGTTTCTAAGGAAACCTCCGTGTCTTGGTCCGATTGAATTAGAGAGAATGTTACGGCATAAGCATTCACGTTTTCTCCCTTTTGATGTGTTTCCCACATGGAATAGCTGCTTTGAAAATCAAAAGATAAAATTTCCACTCTGTCCTCTGCCAGCTATCCTCTTGCCAAGAGAGACGCCTTAAGCTGCACTTACTTTTCCTCGGGAAGATCGAGGCATAAATTCAAGGCAAAATTTCTTTAGTGTGAAGGGTCGGGTTAGGGCTGCTCCCGCCCATGCTGCTGGCTGGACCAAGTCTGCACCCCTCTTCCTGAGGCCAGCATCCCCCATCCTTTCCTTCCGAGGATGTCTTTGCCCATTTTCATGGGGGTGGGCTTTGTGGGGTTGTGACCTATATCCTTTGGATTGGTTGGGACTCGGCTGTAGCCGGGGTCTAGTCCTGTTTATCGTGGGACAAAGACGCATCTCAAAGTTAAAAGAAAATTACTCTTCTTTTTCTTTTTTAAAACAGCTTTGTTGCCATATAACTCCCATGCCATGTAATCCACCCATTCACAGTGTACAATTTAGTGGTTTGTGGGATATTCACAGAGTTGTGCAACCATCACCACAATAGTAGAACATGTTCATCCCCTCAAAATGAAACCCTGTACCCGTGAGCAGTCACCCTCCATTCTCCCATCCCCATGGCCCTAGGTAACCGTTCATCTACTTTTTCTCTCTCTCTGTTTATCTACTTTGGACCTTTCATATACACAGAATAGTATAGTATGGGGTCTTTTGTGACAGCTCCTTAATGTAGCATGTTTTCTAGGTTCATCCATGTTTGTAGTGTATCAGTAATTCATTCTGTTTTATGCCAAATAATTGTTCATTTTGTTTATCCATTCATTAGTGGAGGGACATTTGGGTTGTTTCCACCTTTTGGCTATTATTCATGTACAAGCTTTTCATTTGTTTTAATTTCTCTTGATTATATACCTGAGTGGAATTAATGGATCATATGAAAACTCTATTTCTCAATTTTGAAGAATTGCCACACTGTTTTCCAAAGGGCTGCACCATTTTTTATTTCTGCCAGCAAAGCATGGGGATTCCAATTTCTCCTTGTCCTTACCAACACTTCTTAATGTTTATCTTTTTAATTACAACCATCCTAGTGGATGAGAAGTGGTATCTCATTGATTGTGGTTATGATTTTCATTTCTCTCCTAAATGATGATGTTGAGCATTTTTCATGTGTTTATTGGCCACTTGTATATCTCCTGTGGAGAAATGTCTGCTCAGCTCCTATCTCCATTTTTAAATTGGGTTATTAGTTTCTTTATTATTGAGTGGTAAGCATTCAATATCTATTCTACATGCAGGTCTCATAACATAATTATGGTTAGCTGGTATTTTGTCCCATTCATCAAGTTGTCTTCTTACTTTCTTGATGCTGTGTTTTGATACAGACGTATTTTTTGTTTTGATCAAGTCAAATCTATTTTATTTTTTATTCGTGTGATTTTGGTGTCATGCCTAAGAAAGGATTTCCTAGCTCAAGGTCAAAAGTCTTATTCCCATATATCTTTTTAAATAATTGTGTAGTTTTGCCTCCTATGTGGTGTTGGATCTCTGTGAGGTCATTTCTGGAAGTGCCGTGAGGAATGAGTCCACCTTCTTCCTTTGCATGTGAATATCCAGTTGTCTCAATACCATTTGTTGAAAAACTTCTTTCCCTTTTGAGTTGTCTTGCCACTCATCAAAAATCAATTGACTGTAAATGTGAAGGATTATCTCTGGACTCTCAATTCTATTCCATTAATCTGTTATGTCTATTTTTATGCCAATGCCACACCCTCTTCGTTATCGTAGGTTTGTGATAAGTTTTGAAATCAGGACGTGAGAGTCCGTCTCCGTCTTTATTCTTCTTTTTCAAGATTGTTTTGGCTCTTGCAGCTCCATTACATTTCCACAGGAATTTTAACATTGGCTTGTCAGTTTATGCAAAAGAAAAAGAAAAATGAGAAAAAGGCAGCTGCGCTGCTGCTTGGGATTCCGTTGACTCTGTAGTTCTGTGTGTGGAGTACTGCTGTCTTAACAGTGTGAAGTCTTCTGCTCCATGAATATGAGATGTCTTTCCATCTATTTTGGTCTTTTTAAATTGCTTTCAATAATGTTTTGTTGCACAAATCTTGTACTTCTTATGCTAAATTTCTTTCTAAAGTATTTTATTGTTTTGGATGCTACTGTAAGTTAACTTATTACTTTCATTGTCAGAATTTTTATTGCTAGTATATAGAAATAAAATTGATTTTTAAAAAATTGATGTTTTATGTTATATTTTTTTCAGATGTATAACATAATCGTTTGATATATGTGGATGTTGCCAAAGATCACCACAATAAGTCTAATTAATACCCATTACCTCTGGGGCTGGCCCAGTGGCACAGCGGTTAAGTTCACACCTTCTGCTTCGGCAGCCCGGGGTTTGCTGGTTCAGATCCCTGGTGCGGACATGGCACTGTTTGGCAAAAGCCATGCTGTAGTAGGCATCCCACATATAAAGTAGAGGAAGATGGTCATGGATGTTAGCTCAGGGCCAGTCTTCCTCAGCAAAAAGAGGAGGATTGGCAGTATTTAGCTCAGGGCTAACTAATCTTCCTCAAAAAAAAAAAAGTAGAGGAAAATGGGCACGGATGTTAGCTCGGGGCCAGTCTTCCTCAGCAAAAAGAGGAGGATTGGCAGCAGTTAGGTCAGGGCTAACTAATCTTCCTCAAAAAAAAAAAAAAAACCCATCACCTCACAAAGTTACCAATTATTTTTCTTGTGATGAGAACTTTTAAAATCTACTCTCTTGGCAACTTTCAAATATACAATGTAGTATTGCTAACTATAGTTACCATGCTGTACATTACATCCCCAGGACTTATTTATTTTATAACTGGAAGTTAGTAACGTTTGACCTCTTTCACCTATTCGCCCAACCCCACCCCTGCCTCTGGCAACCACCAATCTGTCCTCCGTATCTATGAGCTAAGTGTTCTTTTCTTATAGATTCCGCATATAAGGAAGATCATACAGTATTTCTCTTTCTCAATCTGATTTAATTCACTTAGCAAGATGCCTTCAAGTTCCACTCATGTTGTCACAAATGGCAGGATTTCTTTCTTTTTATGGCTGGATAATATCTACTCATTCATCCATCGATGGACATTTAGGTTGCTTCTGTGTCTTTGCTATTGTAAATATCGAACATGGGGGTGCACGTATCTTTTTTACTGTTTTTGTTTTCTTTGGATAAATATCCAGGAGTGGAATTGTTGGATCATATGGTGGTTCTGTTTTTAATTTTTTTGAGGAAACTCCATACTATTTTCCATAGTGGCTGCACCAATTTACAATCCATACCATTGATTTTTTTAATTGATCTTGTATCCTGCAACCTTGCTGAACTTATTTATTAGTTTCAATAGTTTTTCCGTGAATTCTGTGTGATTTTCTATATACATGACCATGAAATTGCAAATAGAGATAGTTTTACCACATTCCCTTCAATATAGATGCCTTTTATTTCATTTTCTTGCCGAATTGACATGGCTAAAACCTCCAGTAAAATGTAGAATAGAATTGATGAGAGCGACCATTGCTTATCTTGTTCCTGATCTCAGGGACGAGGCTTCCAGTCTTTCCCCATGAAGTATACTGTACATGAGCTCTGTCTTGTTCACAGATACCCTTTATTAAGCTCAGGAAGTTGCCTTGTGTTTCTAGTGTCCTGAGTGTTTTTATCACAAAGGGCATTGGATTTTGTCCAATGGCTTTTCTGCACTTAGTGGGAATCAGCTTTCACAGCGGCTTTCAAACCATGAAATTGTCTTCCCTTCCCTCTCCCTCCATCTCTCTCCCTCACACAAACACACAGATCTCTCTGGAAGAAAATCAGAATCCACCCAGCAAATCCTTGCTGAAAGCTGTTGAAGGAGTCATCTAGACCTCTTGCTCCCGGTTATCCTTGCCTGGCTGCTGTGTAGCTGGGGGCGGCCCCCACTCCAAACAAGTGATGGCAGAAATTCACATGCTCATGATGATTTCCGAGTGCGCTGGCTCCCTTTAGCCTGCACAGGCCATCATTTTTCTTCTCTTGACTGACTGTAGAGTGGAAACATTTAGCACGAAAGGAGAGGACCGTGCAGGAAGGAGCATGTATCAAGTGCGAGTGCCAAAGGGTCACAACAGGCAGGCAAAAGCTTGACTTCCCCAAAGAAGTGTGTTAAAGGAAATGTGACATATTCTCGACAGCCCTTTCTGGCATGGAAGTCCACATTCTTAAAATACTGTTTGGGGTTTATTTTCTGAGGCCTCGTATATCGCTTTTCTCTTGCAGGAGTCTGGGTGCTGACCATGTTGTTGGCTGGCCCTCAGGAGGGTGAGCTTTCTGTTCCTCATTTTGGCCTGTTGCAGGTAAGGGGCCTTTGAGGTCCTTTGTGTGTCTTCAGCCAGGAAAGGGTCAGCCAGGCTTTTCTCAGAATTTCCCGGCGGTGCTGGGATCACCCGACATGAAATACAAGGTCTGGATTGGACAGACACTTCGTCTGCAAACTTCCTATGGCCCTGAGTTTCTCAGGCCCTCGAACGACAGGGATTCTGAAGTGGAAAAGGGAAGGACAAAGGGACTTCAGCGTTGTGTTTGTCAGGGTTCTCCCGAAAACAAGCAACAGGATATACACTCACGTGCACGTGCTCACATACACAGATGTGTGTATAAGCACGTGGAGAGAGAGACGGACTTTAATATACTTGCCTGTGTGAGCATGTGGGCTGGCGAGTCCACGGTCTGCAGGCCAGGCTGGCAGACTAGAAGCTCCCCAGGTCTCTAGTCGCTGTGTTCTAGAGGGAGATCTTCTTCTTCAGGAAACGTCAGGTTTTGCTCTGAAGGCCTTCAACTGATGAGGCCCACCCACCCTGTGGACAGTCATCTCCTTTCCTTAAAGTCAACTAATTTCACCTGTTAACCACGTCGGCAAAATGCCTTTGCAGCAACATGTGACTAAATGTCCAGTTTGATTAAACAGCAGCACACCGTGGCCTGGTCAGGTGGACATGTAAGACTGACCATCACAGCCCATGCTCCCTCAACTTGACATCCACTCACGTCTCCTTTAGCTGTATTAATCTCCCAGTAAAGACAGGAAGAAAGTCATTCTTCCCCCTGACACAGTACAGCTGTCCTGTGTACAACCCAAAACACACAAATATTGTCCCCAAGGCAGATGCAAAGTCCTTGGGTGAGTTCACTCTTTTCCTTGCTGTTCAGTCACTTGAATACTATTATGTGAAGTTAACTGTTATTGATCAACCTTTTGTTACATGTTATGTTACATGATAAGAAGACAAGGAAGAGAAGAACAGAATAGTATGTGATAGACACACACAGTCTATGGTCCTGGAAGATTTCCTGGAGTGGGGTTCTAGGGCTGGGGCTTCTCTGGAGGCAGCAAGATGTTTTGTGGTTTTGGAAAGGCAGTCATATTGGTGAACTTTCGTCCTCTTGCAGCACCAGTACCAACTCTGAAACAAGCTCCAGAGCTAGTGCCAACTCCTGCACCAGCATGACCACCAGCTCCAAAGCTAGCACCACCATGAGTGCCAAATCTCACAACAGCTCTCATGCCAAATCTGGACTTAGAGCTGCTTCTGGCACAAGTCAAACAGCTAGGCAGACACACAACAAACTCTAGCACCAGCTCTTGCAGCAGTTCCAGAGCTGAAGCTCCAGTGCCACTCCCAGATTTAGTGCCAGCACTATCACCAAATCTAGTATGAGCTCAGAGCCAGAACTACTTCCAACATCAGCTCATGTCAAAGTCCTGGAACTACAACCAGCTCCAGAGCTAGCTCTAGCACCAGCTGTAAAGCTAGAACCAGCTTCATCACTGGCTCTATCACCAACTGCAGAGAGAGGGGAAACTCTATTATCAACCTATGAGTCAGCTCCAGCACCAGCCCTAACACCAGCTCTAGAGTTTGACTCAGACCCAACACAAATTCCAGAGGAACAGGTAATGACAGGAACTGAACTGGAGCCTGCCCCAGCACCAGCTCTGGTGACACACTAGGACTACAGGTAGCTATAGCGTGAGAGCCTTCTCTAGAGCTAGTGTCAGCACCAGAACTAGCTCCAGCACCCAATTCTAAGCTGGAGCAAGCCCCAGTGCCAGCTCCAGAGCTGCAGCCTACTCCAGCACAAGCTCCAAAGCCAGAGCCAGATTTCATACCAGCTCCAGCAGAAACTCAAGTACTTCAGTGGTCTCCAGAGTCAGCTCCAACCAAAGCTCCAGACTCATGGCCAATTTGAGCACCAGCTTCAGCACTCAGTCCTCTGCTAGAGCCAGTTCTATTACCAGCTCCAGAATTAAAGCCAGCACCAGCTCCACAGCCAGAGCTGCCTCCAACACCAGCTCTACCAATAGCTTCAGCACCAGGGTTTGAGTCAGGTCCACAGTTGGAACCAACTCCAGATCCAACACTTGCATCAACTCCTGAGATAGAGCCAGCTCCACCTTCAGCTCCAATGCTAGTTGCAGGGTCAGAGCTGATGTTCTGCCATGAGCTAGAGCAGGCTTGAACAGTAGCTGTAGCACCAACTCCATAGATAGAGGCAGCTCTGTCCCCATGTCCTGGGTCAGCCCTGGGAATAGTCCTAGTGCTCCCTTTAGAGTGAGAACCAGCTTGATCCAGCTTCAAGCCAGTTGCAGGTTCCAAGGAAGAGCCAGCTCCAGCATCAGCTCTAGCATTGACTCCAGAATTAGAGCCATTCCTGGCACCAACTTCAGAGCTAGAGTCAGCACTAACTATAGAGCTAGAGCCTGCTTCATTAACACTTCTAGACCCAGCTTCAGAGCTAGAGCCCCCACAAGCGCCGGCTCTTGCACCAGCGCCAGAGTGGGAGCAGGCTTGGGTCCCAGTAGCAGACTTAGAGCCAGTGCCAGCTCCAGAGAAAGAACCAGCTCCAGCAACAGCTCTAGCTCCAACATCAGAGCTAGAGCGTGCTATGGTAGCAGCTCTAACACCAATTTCAGAGAGAGAGGCAGCTGTATCACCAACTGCTATGCCTGTATCTGTTCCAGTGCCAGAATCTGCCCTGAGTCCAATTCCAGGGCCAGAGCTACAAACAGCTCCACCACCAGTTTTAGTCCCAGCTCCAAAGCTAGAGCTGGGATGGGCAATACAGCTATACCACAAGAACCAGATGTAGCACCAGAACAAGAGTTAGAGCCAACTCCAAAGCCAGAGCCAGCTCAAACGCCAGCTTAAAAGATCAGCCCATCTTCAGAATGAGAACCAGCACTGGCTCTACAGCCAGAGCCAGCTCCAGCACCAGCTGTCACACCAGTGACAACTCCACCACCTGTTTCACAGCTAGATCCATCACTACTTCTAGCACCAGCTGTAACACTAGTGCTCTGGTTACATCCAGCTCCGGTAGCAGATCCACAGCTAAAGCCACTCCAACACCCCCTCAGGAGTCAGCACAAGCTTCAGAGTCAGCTTCAGAACTAGATCCCGAGTCAGCTCCAGAATCAGAGCCAAAAACAGCAAGAGCTCCAGCAGGAACTCTAGTGCCAGAGTTAGAGCCAGCTCAAGAACTATATCCCCCTGCACAACCAGGACTACACTATGTCCTTTCCCCCTGCTCTCCAGGGATCTGTGGGGACCTCTGCTTCCCCACATTCTCAACAGTGTGTGTTTGCTCTCTGTCCCTTTTAAAACAACGACTTTTGAGAGTTTTTTTGGTCTAGAGGGAGGTTTCACCTTTCTCTGACCTTGGTTTATAAGGAATGCTTCCCAGTTTGTGGTTTCTCTTTCCAACTGTCTCCATTTTTCTTGTTTTTGTTTTGGCCACAGGAAGAACCAGGCATTTCCTGTGTGGCTTGTGGCTCTGGTGACCCCCTTAGAACAATGGTCTGTAGCCTGAGATAATGACATATTTACTAAAAGGGCTTCATTTTAAGCATCTAATCCATAATCCATCTGGGACTTTCCTATCAGCTAGCAAAAATGCTATGCAAGTAGAAAGAGAAATGAAAAATCGATCAGAGCTTCTGAAAATTTGTAAGCAGACTAGGATGGCCACCTATTGCATGATTCCACTTGTAGGAAACATCCAGAAAAGATTTTTAAAAACCTGCCAGAACACAGAGTAGGGGTTGCCAGGGAGTGAGCGAGGGAGGAATGGGGAATGAGCACTTTGGGATTAGTGTTCCCTTTTGGTGAAGGGAATGTTCAGCAACTGGACAGTGGTGATGGAGGCCGAGCATTGCGACTGTACTTAATGCTCAGGAATTGTACAATTTACAAGGAGAAAACACAGATTTCTTAAAATATAAATAAATTTATTCTAGAATTTGAACAATAACCAAAAAAAGCCAAAAAACCGAAAAAAATAAAATGCCCAACAGACATACACGATAACCGGGGAGAGGAAGGGAGGTTGTGGTGAGGGAGAAGGTAGAAGGGATGGGTCAGGAGCTGGGGCTGACGGAGGTTGCAGAGTGAGCTCTCCCCGGGCCAAGGCTGGGGCCTGAGCAGGCTCCAGGGCTCCTGCAGAAGCCGGAGCAGGGGATGGCTCTCCCAGTTCTGCTGCTGTGGCTTCAGCTGGCTCCAGGGCCCCGAGAGGGATGACAAGGGGAGCATTATACACGAAGTCACAGATGACACATGGAGTGTTACACAGGAAGTGAGGGATACCAGTGTGTTAAACAAGAAGTCTGAGTCTCCAAAGGTGAGTTTTATACTCAAAGCCAGAAAGGCCACATTGAGTGTTATTCATGGATTCAGAGACACCAGGGTGTGTGTACCACATGATTCAGAGATGACACTTGGTGTGTTACACACGAAGTCAGAGACACCAGAGGGAGTGTTCACCTGAATCAGAGGTGCCATGAGGAGTATTTCACACAAAGTCTGGCATGACACAGGGGAGTGTTACACATAAAGGAAGAAATGCCACGTAGAGTGTTACATACAAAGTCAGAGACACCAGGGGTAGTGTTTAACATGATGCCTGAAACACTACCTGATTTGTTACACACAAATTCTGCAACACCAGGGGCTGTGTGACACAAGATGTCAGAGATGTTGGGGGGATTTTGACACACTAAATCAGAGACCCAATGTGCAGTGTGACACACAAAGTCAGAGACAACGGGGTGAGTGTGATTCATAGAGTCTGAGAAACAGTGACACCACAGAGTGTGTTACACACAAGTCAGAGATGAGAGGGGTAGTGTGATACTGGAGTCAGGGATGCTAGTCAGAGTGTGAGAAACAAAGTTAGAGGTAACAGGGGGAATGTTACACACAGAATCTGAGAAGCCGGGGGCTGTGTGACACAAGTCAGAATGACCAGGGGTAATATTACAAAGCAAGTCAGAGACACTAGCGAGTGTGTTACACACGAAGTCAGAGATGATACCCAGAGTATGACACATGAAGTGAGAGAGAAGTGTGACATATGAGTTCAGAGGTGCCATAGTGACTGGTACCCAGAAAGTCTGAGACACTTCAGTGAATGTTACACACTTAGTCGAAGATGCCAGGCAGAGTGTGACACACGAAGTCAGAGAGGCCACATGCAGTGTTACACTTGAATTTAGAGATGCCAGTGGAAGGGTTGTAAATGAAGTTAGAGACACCAGGGGAAGTGTGACACCTGAAGTGAGAGATGACAGAGTGGGTGTTACACACAAAGTCAGAGACAAAGGGTGATTGTTTCAAACAAATTCAAAGAAACCAGAAGTAGAGTGAAATATTAAGTCAGAGACATCAGGAGGCATGTAACAAATAAAGTCAAAGACTAAGGGTGGATGGTTACACATGAAGTCAGAGACTCCAGAGGAAGTGCCACTCATAAAGTCATAGATGCGACATGGGAGTGTTACTCACTAAGTCAAACACACCAGGCAGAGTGTTACACATGAAGTCAGACAGACCACTGGGAGGGTTAAGCACGACGTCAGAGATTTCAAGGGAAGTGTGACACATGACATCAGAGATGCCACAGGGAATTGTCACACATGAAATGAGTCAACATGGGGAGTGTTTTGCATGAAGTTAGAGAAGGAAGGGGGTGTGTTAATCATGAACTCAGAGACACCAGGAGGAACGTTACATCTGAAGTCAGAGATGCCATGGGGAGTGTCCTGCATGATATTAGAGATGCCAGGGACATTGTTATGCACAATGTCAGAGACGGAAGGGGGAGTGTTACATTAGAAGTCAGAGACACCAGGAGGAGTGGTGCAAGGAAGTCAGAGACACCAAGTGGAGTGTTACACGCAAAGTGAGACACAGCAGTTGGAGTGTGACACATGAATTCAGAGACGCCACAGGAGAGGGTTATATATGAAGTCAAAGACACCAGGGGGAGTGTTACACACAAAGTCAGAGGCAAAGGGAGGGTGTGACACATGAAATCAGTGATCCCAAGGGGATTGTCATACACAGGGTCAGAGACTACTGGTGGAGTGTGAGGCATGAAGTCAGTGATGCCATGGGGAGTGTGACACACGAAGAAAGAGACAACAGGTAAATTGTGACATGAAATCAGAGATGCCACTGGGAGTGAAACACATCAAGTCAAACACTACAGGTTGAGTGTTACTAGTCAGATGCACCATGGTGGAGTGTTACACACGAAGTAAGAGACCCCAGGGGGAGTGTTCCTCATGAAATCTGAGATGCCATGAAATAGTGTGACACACGAAGTGAAAGACACCAGTAGGAGTGTTACATATGGTGTCAGAGACAACACAGCATGTGTTAAACACAAGGTCAGAAGTGGCACATTGAATGTTACATATGAACTCACAGACACCAGGCGGAATTTTACAGACAAAGTCAGAGAGGGCAGGGGAAGTGTTACAAACCAAGTCAAAATCACCAAGGGTAGATTGACACTTGAAGTTAGAGATGACAGGGGGAGTGAGACACACAAACACGAGGATGGCAAGTATAGTGTGACACATGAAGTCAGACATGGCAAAGGGGAGTGTTACACACGAAGTCAAAGGCACCATTTGGAGTGTTACACACGATGTCAGAGATCCCATGGAGAGTGTTAGGAACAAAGTCAAAGACATTAGAGGGAGTGTTACACACGAAGTCAGAGACAAGGGGGAGTGTTATGTATGAAATCGGAGATGCCATGGTGAATGTTACACACGAAGTCAGAGACACCACGAGATGTGTTACACATGAAGTCAGAGACTCCACAGGAAGTTTTACACATCAAGTCAGAGACAGCATGTGTAGTGTTACTCACAAAGTCAGGGAAGCCAGGGGGTGAGTGTTACACATGAATTTAAAGGCACTACAGGGGAGTGTTACTCAGGGAGTCAGAGACGACATGGTAGAGTGTCATGCATAAGGTCAGAGAAAGCAGGGGCAGTGTTACACAAGAAGTTAGATGCTCCAAGAGGAGACAAGCATGAAATCAGAGGTGACAGGGTGGAGTGTTACTTAAGAATTCAGAGACACAAGGGGGATTGTTACACACAAAGTCAGAGATGTCAGAGGGAGTGTTAGATGGATGAAGTCAGAGACGACAGGGGAATATTATACATGAAATCAGAGAAGCCGCGAGACACGTTACAGGCAAAGTCAGAGATGCCAGTGGGTGTGTTAAGCACAAAGTCACAGATGTAATGGGGAGTGTTACCCACAAAGTCAAGGACACCAGGAGGAGTATGACACAAGTAGTCAGAGATGCCAGGGGGAATGTTATACACAAAGTCAGAGAAGCCACTGGGGAGTGTTATACGTGAAGTCAGAGACACCAAGGGGAGTATTACACATGAAGTCAGAAAAGTCAAAGGGACTATTATATATGAAGTTAGAGACATCAAGGGGACTGTGACCCACGGAGTCAGAGATGCCATGGGCAGTGTGACACACGATGTCAGACAGGCCACGTGGAGTGTTATACAAGAAGTCAGAGATGCCAGAGGGATTGTAACACACGAAGTCAGAGACACAAGGGGGGGTGTTACCCAATGAAGTCAGAGTTACCAGGTGGAGAGTGACACACAAACCTCAATGGACCACTGGGAGAGTGACAAATGAAGTCAGGGACGATGGGGGAGTTTGACACATGAAGTCACAGAGACCAGTGGGAGCATTACAAACAAAGTCAGAGACACCACGGGGGAGTGTTATAGACAAAGCCAAGAACACCAAGGGGAGTGTTAGGAACAAAGACAGAGATGAGAGAGGAAGTGTGAAACATGAAGTCAGGGATGCCATGCGGGTCTGTTAGGCATGAAGTAAATGATGTCAAGGTGAATGTTACAATGAAGTCAGAGGTGAAAGGGGGAGTGTGACAAATGAAGTGAGAGATGATATATGCAGTGTTGCACACGAAGTCAGAGACACCTAGGGAGTGTGACACATGAAGTCACCGAGACCAGGGGGAATGTTACACACAAAGTCAGAGTTGACAGGAGGATTGTGACACACTATTTCAGAGAACTCAGTGGCACTGGGAAACATGAAGTCAGAGACACCAGGGGTAGCATTATACAGGGAGTCATTGAGACCTGGGGGAGTCTTGCACCTGAAGTCAGACACCATGGGGGTTGTTACACACAAAGTCAGAGATAGCAGAATGAGGCTTATGCAGGATGTCAGAGACACCAAGGAGTGTCTGACACACGAATTCAGAGATGACCAGTCGAATGTGACACAAAGTCAGAGATGCCACAGGGATCCTTGCACGTGGTATCAGAGATGCCAGAGAGATTCTTACCCACGAACTCAGAGATGCCACAGGGTAATGTTATGCTCAATCTCAAAGACACGAGAGGGAGTGTCACACAGGATGTCAAAGAGATAAGTGGGAGTATTATGCACAGAGTCTGAGATGGCAGAGGTAGTGTTATGCAAGAACTGAGAGACCCCTGGGCATGTGTTACACATGAAGTCAGTTACGCCAGTGGAAGTGACACACACAAATTCAGAGGTGCAGTGGGGAGTGTGATAAACAAAGTCAGGGACACCAGGTGGAGTGTGACACACGAAGTCAGAGACTCCACGAGGAGTGCTACACATGAAATCAGAGAAGCCAGGTGCAATGTTAGAGACAAAGTCAAAGATGCCAGTTGGAGTGTAACACAACTCAAAGACTTCAGGTGCATTGTTACACACAAAGTCTGAGATGCCATGGTGAGTGTGACACAGGAAGTCAGAAACACCAGGGTTAGTGTTACCCAGGAAGGCAGCTATACCAGGGTGTTTGTGACAGACGAAGTAACAGATGCCATGGGGAGTGTGACAAACGAAGTCAAAGATGCCAGGGGAACTGTGACAAACAAAGTCAGAGGCACCATGTGGACTGTTACACCAAAATTCAGAGATGCCAGAGGGACTGTGACACAGAAACTTACAAAAGCCAGGCGGATTGTGACACACGAACTCAGAGATGCAACGGTGAGCGTTACACTTGAAGTCAGAGATGCCAGGCTGAGTTTGACACACGAAATCAGAGCCAACATGGTGAGTGTTACACAAGAAGTCTGAGACACTATGGGGAAGTGTTAGACTCAAAAGCAGAAATGCCACGTGTAGTGTTACAAATCAAGTCAGAGACGCCAGGGGGAGTGTAACACACAAAGACAGAGTTGCCACATTGAGTGTTACACACGATAACACAGACACATGGGGGATAATTATACACTAAATCAGAGATGCCACATGGAGTGTTACACACAAAGTCTTAGATGCCAGGCAGAGTGTGATACACGAAGTCAGAGAAGACATTAGGAGTGTCCCAGAAGATGTCTAAGATGCCACAGGGAAGTGTTACACATGAAGGCAG
Organism: Equus asinus; assembly: GCF_041296235.1. Classification (NCBI taxonomy): domain Eukaryota; kingdom Metazoa; phylum Chordata; class Mammalia; order Perissodactyla; family Equidae; genus Equus; species Equus asinus. The sequence continues at coordinate 18,488,993 of NC_091803.1, read as the reverse complement.
AAATGACATGTGGAGTGTTACACATGAATTCAGAGATGCCAAGGGGAGTGCTACACATGAAATCACTGAAGCTACGTGGAGTGTTGCACATGAAGTCAGAGACACCAGAGGGAGTATTACACATGAGGACAGAACCCCACCTGGAATGTTACACACGAAGTCTTAGATACCATGGTGTGTTACACATGAAGTCAGAGAGGCCATGAGGAGTGTTAAACATGAAGTCCTTGACACTACGTGGATTGTGACACATAGACTCAGAGATGCCAGGGGGTTGTGTGACACATGCAGTCAGAGACTACAGAGGGAGTTTTATGCACTAAAACAGAGATGACAAGGGGATTGTGACACATGAATTCAGAGATGCCATGGTGGAGAGTTACACATGAAATGAGAGACGCTACATTAAGTGTTCCAAATGAGGTCAGAGTCAGCATGGGGAGTATTACATATGATGTCAGAGAGTCCATGTGGAGTGTTAGGCATGATGTCAGAGAAGCCAGGGGTACTGTGACACAAGTTCAGAGATGCTAGGGTGACTGTAACACAAGAAATCTGTGACGCCTGTGGGAGTGCTACACATGAAGTCAGAGACACCACGGGGTTGTGACACAGGAAGTCAGAGACTTCTATGGAGTATTATACACTAAGATATAGATGAAAGGAGGTGTTGTGCACATACTCAGAGATGGGAGGGGGAGCGTGACACACGATGTCAAAGACACCAGGGGGAGTATTACGACCAAAGTCAAAGACGCAAGGTGGAGTGTGACACATGAAGTGGGAGATAACAGGAGGAGTGTTACGTATGAAATCAAAGACGACTTAGGGAATGTGATACATGAATTCAGAGACACAATGTAGTAGAGTTACACATGAAGTCAGAGGCACCATGCTTGGAGTTACACATGAAGTCAGAGACACCATTGGGAGTGTTACACAAAGTAATACATGGCAGGGGCAGTGTGGCACACAAACTTAGAGACACCAGAGGGAATGTAACACACGAAGTCAGAGATGTCAGGGGGTGTATTAGGAAAATAGAGAAACCACTTGGAGTGTAATGCAGTAAGTCAGAGATGCCATGGGGGGTGTGACACACGATGTCAGAGATACTACAGTTAGTGTGACAAACGAAGTCAGAGACAACAGGATTGTTTGACATTCAAAGTCAGATATGTAACGGGGAATGTTATACATGAAGGCTGAGATGCAAGAGGAAGTGTTACACAAGTAGTACGAGACACCAGAGGGAGTGTTACACACGAAGTTATAGACGGCAGAGGCAGTGTGACCCATGACCTTAGGGACACCAGGGGGAGTGTGACATACAAAATCAGAGACACCACGTGCTGTGTTACATAAGAAGTCAGAGATGCCAGGGGGAGTGTGATGCATGAAGTCAGGGACACCAGGTGCAGTGTGACACACAAAGTCAGAAACAGCATGGGGATTGTTATGCATGAAGTCAAAGATGACAGGGGGAGTGTGAAACACAAAGTCAGAGACACCAGAGGGAGGGTTTCACAAGAAGTCAGAGAGGACGTGGGAGTGTTACACACAATGTCAGTGATGTCACAGTGTGTGTGACACAGGAATTCAGAGACGCCAAGGGAAATTGTTACACACAAAGTCAGAGTGGACAAGGGAGTGTTATGCACAAAGTCAGAGATGAGGGAGGGAGTGTGACACACGGATCACTGATGCTGGGGGAGTGTGACACATGAAGTCAGAGACACCAGGGGGAGTGTTACACAGGTAGTCAGTGATGCCTGGGGCAGTCTTGAACCCAAAGGCAGAGACACCACAGGGGATTGATACACTTGAATTCAGAGATGTCAGGGTGAGTGTTATGCAGGCTGTCATAGATGCAATGGAGTGTATGACAAATGAAATCAGAGATGACCGGTTGAGTGTGACACACAAAGTCAAAGATGCCAAAGGGAGCGATACATGTGAAGTCAGAGAAACCAGAGGGATTGTTATGCGCAAAGTCAGAGAGGACAGGGGGAACTTACACATGAAGTCAGAGATGCCACAAGGTAGTGTTAGGCACGAGGTCAAAAACACCAGGGGTAGTATTGCACAGGATGTCAGAGAGACTAGTGGGAGTGTTATGTATGAAGTCAGAGCCAACGGGGTAGTGTTATGTAGGAACTCAGAGACACCTGAGGGTGTGTTACACACGAAGTCAGTTATGCCAGTGGGAGTCTTATGCACGAAGTGAGAGGTGCCAAAGGAGCATGATACAAAAGGTCAGTGATGCAAGGTGGGGTGTTACATACGACACCAGAGACACCACGTGGAGTGCTACCCACAACTTCAAAAATACCAGGGGCGCTGTGACACACGAAGTCAGACAGGCCACATGGAGTGTTACGCGCAAACTGAGAATCCATGTGGACTGTTAGACACGAAGTCTGAGACACCAGGGTGAGTGTGATGCACAATGTCAGAAACACCAGGCGTTGTATTATTCAGGAGGTCAGAGACACCAGGGTCCTCGTGACAGACGAAGTCAGAGATGCCACAGTGAGTGTGACACACGAAGTCAGAGATGAAAGAGGAAGTGTGACAGACAAAGGCAGAGGTGCCACAGGGAGTGTTACAAAGTCAGAAACCCCACAGGGAGTGTGACACACGAAGATAGAGACATCAGGCGGATAGTGACACATGAAATCTGAGATGCCAGTGTGAATGTTGCACAATAAGTCCGAGATGCCATGGTGCAGTGTTACACATGAAGGAAGAAACGGGATGTGGTGTTTTACACCCAAAGTCAGAGACGCCACAGGGTGTGTAACACATGTAGCAACAGACACCAGAGGCAGTGTTACAGATGAAGTTAAGGACACCAGGGAAAGAGTGACAAACCAAGTAAGAGACCACAGGTGGAATGTGACTCACAAAGTCAGTGATGCCTGAGGGAGTTTGACTAATGAAGTGTGAGACGCCACAGGGGAGTATAGCACACAAAGTGAAACAAATGCAGGGGAGTGTTACACATGAAGTCAGAGACACCAGAGGGTGTGTTACACAGGGAGTCAGAGACTCCAGGGTGAATACTACAGAGCAAGTCTTAGAAGCTATATTGAGTGTTACACATGAAGTTTTAGATGCCAGGGTGACTGTGAAACATGAAGTAAGAGACGCCATTGGGAGTGTTACACAAGAATTCAGAGATGATGGGGGTGTTTTCCACATGAAGTCAGAGATGCCAGGTAGAGTGTGACTCAGGATGTCACAGATGACAGTGGGAGTGTTACACACGAATGCAGAGATGACAGTGGGAGTGTGAAACACAAAGTCGCAGATACCATGGGGAGTGTGATAAGGAAGACACATGATGTCAGAGATGACGAGGGAGTGTGATACACGAATTCAAATATGCCATGTAGGAGAGTTACAGACGAATTCAGAGATGCTGTATGGCATGTGACACAGAAGTCACAGATGGTAGGGAGATTGTTACACGTGAGGTAAGAGAGGCCACATGGAGTGTTACACACGAAGTCAGAGACACCACAATATGTGTTACAAATGTAGTCATATATGAAGGGTGATTGTTACACACGAAGGCTGAAATGGCAGGGAGTGTGACACATGAGGTTACAGATGCCAAGTCTTGTGTTACACACGATGTCAGAGAAACCAGAGAGAGTGTTACACACCAAGACAGAGACCCAAGGGGAGTGTTACATACGAAGTCAGAGAGGCCACAAGGAGTGTTAAACAAGATGTCAGGACTCTAGGGGAACTGTGACACACGATGTCAGAGACACCAGGGGGAGTGTTACACATGAAGTCAGTGACACCTGGTGAGGATTACACACGACGTCAGAGATGCCACAGGTGAGTGAAGCACACAAAGTCATAGAAGTCAGGGGGAGTATTACTTGAGAAGTCAGAGAAACCAAGGGAGTGTTATGCAGGATGTCAGAGAAGCCATGGGGAGTGTGATATATGAAGTCTGAGACAACGAGTCTGTGTGACACTCAAAGTCAGATGCGCCACAGAGAATGTTACAGACAAAGTTCAAGATGCCAGGGGAAGTGTTATAAGAAAGTATGAGATGCCAGAGGGAGTGCTACACATGAAGTTACAGATGGCAGTGGCACTGTGACACACGTACTCAGAGACACCAGAGGGAGTGTGACACATGAAGTCAGAGAGACCACGTGGTGAGTTACACCAGAAGTCAGAGACACCAGGGGAAGTGTGATACATAAAGTCAGGGATGCCATGCAGAATGTGACACAGGAATTCAGAGACACAATGGGGAGTGTTACACATGAAGTCAGAGATGCCCAAGGTAGTGTGACACACAAAGTCACAGCCACTCTGGGGATTGTGACACATGTAGTCAAATAGGCCAAGGGGTTGTGACACATGAAGTCTGAGATGCTAGTGGTTTGTGACACATGAATAAGAGATGCAACAGTGAGCACTGAACTCAAAGTCAGAGAAGCCGTTGGGAGATGACACAGAAAATCAGAGCTGCCATGGTGAGTGTTACTCAAAAAGTCCACGATGCCACAGTGGGGAGACTCGAAGGCAGAAAAGCCACTGGAGGGTAAGACCTGATGTCAGAGCCACCCAGTGGAGTGTACCACACAAAGTTAGAGACGCCACACGGAGTGTTACACACGATGTTACAGACACAAAGGGTAGGTTTACACACGACATCAGAGACACCACATGGAGTGTTAGATGAGAAGTTCGAGATGCCAAGCAGAGTGTGACACACAATGTCTGAGACGCCATGAGGGAGGGTAACACATGAAGGCAGAGACAACAGTGGGACCGTGACACACAGAGTCAGTGATACCTGGGGGAGTGTGAGACACAACATTAGGGATGCCAGGCAGAGTGTGGGACATAAAGTCATAGACAACATGGAGATTGTTATACACAAAGTCATGATGCCAGGGGGATTCTGACACATGAAGTCACAGACACCAGGGTGAGTGTGACGCCTGAAGTCAGAGATGCCAGAAGGATTGTGACACACGAAGTCAGAGACCCAGAGAGATCGTGACACACAAAGTTAGAGACGCCAAGGAGAGTGTCATGAATGATGTCAGAGCTGAAAGGTGGAGTGTTACAGACGAAATCACCAACTACAGGGGGAGTGTTACACACAAATAAGAGACACAAGAGTGAGTTTTACACACAAAGTAAGAGACCCCATGGGGCATGTTACACTCAATGTCAAAGACACCATAGGAGTGTGTTACAAACAAAGGCAGAAACGTCACCAGGTTTGTTACACACAATGTCAAAGAGCCCTGGAGGAGTGTTAAAGACTAAGTCATAGATGACAGGTGGAATGTGACATGCGAAATCAGAGATGCCACGAGTAGTATAACACGAAGTCAGAGATGCCAAGGTGAATGTTACTCACGAAGTCAGAGATGTCAATGCATGAAGTCAATGACAAGAGGGAGACTATTACACACCAATTCAGAGGTGAAGAGGGAGTGTCACACATCAACTCACAGAGGCGCAGGGGATTATGAGACACAAAGTCAAAGATGCTTGGGGGATGTGAAACATGAAGTCAGAGATACCAAGTAGAATGGTAAACATGAACTCAGAGATGAAAGGGGGAGTGTGACACATGAAGTCTGAGATGGCAGAAGTAGTGTGACACACAAAGTCAGAAACACAAGGGATAATGTTACATGAGATGTCAGAGACACCAGGGAGTGTGTTACACAGGAACTCAGACATGCCACATGGAGTGTTACACACGAAGTCAGAGACCCAAGGTGAAGTGTGACACATGAAGTCACAGATGATAGACTGTTACAAAGGAAATCAGAGATGCCATGGTGTGTATGACACATGCAGCCCAAGACAATGGGAAGATTGTGACACACGAAGGCAGAGATACAATGTGGAGTGTTACACATGAAATCCAAGACACCAGGGGGAGAGTGACAGATGAAGTTAGAGGCACAAGGGGGACTGTGACAAACGAAGTCAGAGACGCCAGTTGGAGTGTGACACATTAAGTCAGAGATGCCATGAGGAGTGTTACACAATTAGTCAGAGACAAGGGAGGAGTTTATATACAAAATCAGATATAGCATGTGGAGTATTACACATGATGTCTGAGATGCTAAGGGGAGTGTGACACATGATGTCAGATATACCAGGGTGAGTATTACACATGAAGTCAGCTACATGAGGCGGAGTGTGATACCAGAGCACAGAGTCAGCAGGAGGAGTGTTACACATGAAATCACAGATGAAATGTGGACTGTGATACACGAATTCAGAGACACCACATAGGAGAGTTACAGGCAAAGTCAGAGATGCCACGTTTGGTGTTACACATGATGTCAGAGGCAGCAGGGAGATTGTTACAGACAGAGCCAGAAACACAAGAAGTCAGAGAGGGCAGGTGGAGTGTTACACACTACAACAGAGACTCCATGGGTACTCTGACAAATGAAGACAGAGATGCAAGTGGGAGTGTGATACAATAGATCAGGGAAGCCAGGCATGGTGTGACACACGAAGTCAGACATAGTATGCAGATTGTTATACACGAAGTCAAAGATGCCAGGGGAAGAGTGACACACGAACTCACAGATGCCAGGGGATGTGTGACAGGTGGAGTGTTACAGGCAAAGTATGATGTGCCAGGGAGAGTGTTACACAAGAGCACAGACACACCGGGGGACTGTTACACACGAAGTCAGAAAAGCCAGGGGAACTGTGGCACACGTACTCAGAAATGCCAGGGGTACTGTTATACTCGAAGTCAGAGACATCATGGTATGTGTGACAGATGCAGTCAGAGATCCCACCAACAG